>NC_080571.1:43273715-43581929 GCF_030247185.1 Malaya genurostris
GGAAAAGTTTCTTGGAAAATCGTTTCCGAATCTGTTCGACTGTCACTGAGTGCTCTCCACTGGCAGTGTAGTAATTCCGTGACTTTAACATGCCTGTAAAAATGCTCTAATGACCAACAGCCAGTCACTTAGAGAAAATCCATTAGAATTCAAGGATGTACCCAGGCCCAAGGGTAGCCGACATTCACCGAGCGAAAATATGTTCGCGAAATTAAGAGGATGAATGAATGCTTGCCGCTCGCCTGCTACCGAGATGAGCGAGTGTAATGAATATTGCTTAATTACGCGAAACGAAGCATAAGACACGGAAATGGGAGGTAATTAGCTGGGGATTACGTGTCGCTACGTCTAACAAAGGATGGAACAACCGGATTCGCGTTGTCTGAAGTGGTACACCAGGGGACGCAGGGCGTTACGAGAGGCCCTACACGAGGAGTTATTAGGCTGGCTTATGGTACGACTTTCATCCTACGGATACAATTTAAGAACTGAATTTATTCCTCTTTTGTGTGCTGACAACATAACATCTAATAATCCGAAAAATACTTCATCTTGTTACAAACAATAATATACTTCCTAATGTCCATCGCACGATTCTTATATTGGATGATTTTATGAAAACATGAATACAACAATTTTATTTGCAAATAAATAAACAAAATATCAAAACCACTCAATAAAATATGGACTAAAACACAACTTTGCATCATTTTTTTTAGTAAAACCTTTAAACGACCGATTATTAGTAGACATCTAGCATCATCTTCGATTCGTAAGTGCACAGATAAAAATATTTTGCGAATTTACATTTTTTTTCATGCACATACTTGGAGCAGGTAATTGAATGGAAAGTTACATTACAAAACTAAGCAATTTGTAACTATACAGCCATGTTCAATGAAAAAGTAAATGCATTTTAATGTAATTTTACATCAATCATGGTTTTAAATCAGATTTTCGTTTCAACCGACGTCTGTTTAATAGTACTATTGGTTTACATGTCGTGTAAGTTTAATCTTTTCTTTCTGTGTGCCAAGCATTGTAAAAATGTCATATAGTAGGGCAATTCAGTTGTTGGTTTTCACGAGTTCCTACAAGGTCCGTCTATCAAACATTTTCATCTTGTTAATTAGATTCTGATGTACAATTCTATTTAGATCTACAATTAACTTTTGGCAACAAAAAAACAGTGATTTTTGCTACCACACATTGAATGGCGATCAAAAGCATAACTAAATTAATACCAACTAATATTATAAAAAAACCGTTTTGAAATTTAACTATTCAGCACTTCGGCTATGGAGCAGCACCCATCGGAATTCGTTTCTTACTTAACTTAACTAAGGCCACTTAACCATAACATAAAGAATCTTATCTAAACGAGTGGTTAAGTGAGATATAATTACAGCAGGTATTGCAAAAGCAAGTAGGAACAATCAGAAAGCAATTCTACAATTAGAATACCACTTCGCCGTCCAAAGTGTGCATTAATGGTTCGTAATTGTTTATCGTCACACGTGCTTAAATTTACTCATACGCGTTTCAGAGTATCAAAAAGCGTTAAGGAAGCCAAAAACGAACAATTTTTAAAACCGATCGAAAATAGAAAGAGAAAGACATTTCACAGAGTTTCATTTTTAATTTTAAATCCTTCTTCGTCATCCAGTCATCTATTCAACTCTCAATCTTCTGAGTATTCCATTGAATAGTGATGAAGTAAATCAATGTCAAATTCTTGCTTCTTGCTTCTTGCTTCTTGCTTCTTGCTTCTTGCTTCTTGCTTCTTGCTTCTTGCTTCTTGCTTCTTGCTTCTTGCTTCTTGCTTCTTGCTTCTTGCTTCTTGCTTCTTGCTTCTTGCTTCTTGCTTCTTGCTTCTTGCTTCTTGCTTCTTGCTTCTTGCTTCTTGCTTCTTGCTTCTTGCTTCTTGCTTCTTGCTTCTTGCTTCTTGCTTCTTGCTTCTTGCTTCTTGCTTCTTGCTTCTTGCTTCTTGCTTCTTGCTTCTTGCTTCTTGCTTCTTGCTTCTTGCTTCTTGCTTCTTGCTTCTTGCTTCTTGCTTCTTGCTTCTTGCTTCTTGCTTCTTGCTTCTTGCTTCTTGCTTCTTGCTTCTTGCTTCTTGCTTCTTGCTTCTTGCTTCTTGCTTCTTGCTTCTTGCTTCTTGCTTCTTGCTTCTTGCTTCTTGCTTCTTGCTTCTTGCTTCTTGCTTCTTGCTTCTTGCTTCTTGCTTCTTGCTTCTTGCTTCTTGCTTCTTGCTTCTTGCTTCTTGCTTCTTGCTTCTTGCTTCTTGCTTCTTGCTTCTTGCTTCTTGCTTCTTGCTTCTTGCTTCTTGCTTCTTGCTTCTTGCTTCTTGCTTCTTGCTTCTTGCTTCTTGCTTCTTGCTTCTTGCTTCTTGCTTCTTGCTTCTTGCTTCTTGCTTCTTGCTTCTTGCTTCTTACTTCTTGCTTCTTGCTTCTTGCTTCTTGCTTCTTGCTTCTTGCTTCTTGCTTCTTGCTTCTTGCTTCTTGCTTCTTGCTTCTTGCTTCTTGCTTCTTGCTTCTTGCTTCTTGCTTCTTGCTTCTTGCTTCTTGCTTCTTGCTTCTTGCTTCTTGCTTCTTGCTTCTTGCTTCTTGCTTCTTGCTTCTTGCTTCTTGCTTCTTACTTCTTGCTTCTTGCTTCTTGCTTCTTGCTTCTTGCTTCTTGCTTCTTGCTTCTTGCTTCTTGCTTCTTGCTTCTTGCTTCTTGCTTCTTGCTTCTTGCTTCTTGCTTCTTGCTTCTTGCTTCTTGCTTCTTGCTTCTTGCTTCTTGCTTCTTGCTTCTTGTTTTTTTTCTTTTCTAAGTTTTTCTTCTTTTCTCTCGATCTTTGTACTTTTTTTCATTTTCCTTTTCCAATGTGTTTTCATTTTCTTCCTTTTAGCTTTTTTCATGATTTACCTATCTCTATTCTCCTTTTTCCTTTTATTTCTTTACATTTTTGCTCTCAACATTTTCCTTTTCCTTTCTTTTTGCGGTGTCATTCTTCCTCTATCCTCTCTTCTTTTTTCTCTCTGCTGTATCCTTTTTTTCTCTATCTTTTTTCATGTTCTTTTTTTCGTTACCCTTTTCCCTTCTTCTTTTTCCTTTTTAATTTTTTTTTCCCTGATTCTTGTTTCTTTTCCTGTTTTCCTGTCGTTTCTCCGTGGATTTTATTTCTTTAATTTAATTTTTTTGCGTTTTCCTTTTCTTACCTTATCGTTTTTCTTTTTTCTTGTTGCCTTCTTCATTTTCCAAATTTCATTTTTTTTATTTCTTCTTTTTCCTTTCGTCATTTTTCATTTTCCCTTTTCCGTATCAATTTTCCTTATTCTTTTACCATTTAGCTTTTTCGTTTTTCTTTTCGTCTTCTTATTTTATTCCCTTTTTTTGTCCGTTTTTCTTATTCCTTTTTTTCATTTCCGTTTTTTTATTCCTTTTAAATTTTTTGTAGTTTATTTTTTTAACTCCTTCTATCCATTTTCTCTTCTTCTTTTTTTTATTCTCTTTTCTCATTCTTCGTTTTCCTTTCTTTCATTTGTTATCTTGTGTCCCGTGAATTGTTTTTTATTTCTTTTCTCTTGCTTGGCTAATGCTTTTCCTTATAACTATTTGCTGTTTCTTTTTTCCTTATCTCTTTTTTCCGTTTTCTTTTTTTATCTGCTTTTTCGTTTTTCCTTACTAATTTTTGTATTTTATTCCCTTATTACGTTTTCTCTTTCTTTTATCTCTTTCTTATTCCTTTTTCCGTTTGGCCTTTTCATTTTTCAGTTCGTCTACCTTTTTTAGTCCTATTTTTCTTCCTTTTTTATTCCTTTTATAATTTTCTGTATTTTATTTATTTCCTTTCTCTTTGTTTTAATTTTTTACATTTGTTTTTCTTTTTTACTCTTTTCGCTTCCTTTGTTTTCCTTTTTTCATTTTTTTATTGTTTTCTGTCATCTATTTCCTGTTTTGCATGTGACTTTTTGCTATAATCAGCATTCTTTTTCCTTTTTATTTAATGCTTCGCATTTTCGCCTCAGTTGAACAGATGGTTTAATCAAACCAAGCGCGTATGCGCTCTTTCTATATTCTAATTTAATATTTGATTTAGTATTTAATTTTTTTATATGTTGTTTTCTTTTTACTTATAGTTTTGTGTTCGTCCCTATCTCTTTCTCGTTTTTTGTTTGCTAGTGAGCTTCTTCTTTATTTCGGTATTATTTTCATGATATTTATCTCTCTGCTCTTTTATCCAATTTTCAAATTCTATTTTTTACGTTTTTTGTTTACTTTTTGCTCACGTTTCCTTCACTTCACGTTTCCTTTCCTTGTAATTAATCTTTTTGTCTTTCTTTTTCTGCTCCTCATTATATTACTCATAAATATTTTATATTTTCTTTATCGCTCTCTCTGTAATAGTTTGTTCAGATTTTCATTTCTTGACTTCCTCTTTACCTTTATTCTGGCTAACCGCATATAATTTTTTACGATTCTTCTTCGACTAATGAATGCATGACAGTTGAATTCCCTAAGTTTACTCTACCAGTAATCTAGGGGTTTGGTTACAAGTAACTTGTTTGTACTAATTACATGATTGTTTTTTGTTTTCGTTTTTCATGTTCCTTCTGTGACTCGAAACATGAACTGCATGAATCGAAAACGAAATGTTAAAAACACGGCAAAGTAGTAATGTGGGCAGTGGGAAATCCCTAGAAAAATTTTACAATACTTTTCCTACTACTCCCTTCTTCCCTTTTTTGTTTACTATTTTTCTTTCAATCCCTATATTATTATTTGTTTATTTTTACTTTTAGTTTTTTCTTCCGTTCCTCGTTTCATTTTATTTATTTTATCTTTGGCCTATTTTTTTGTCATTTTTCTTTTTACCTTTACTTTTCCTCTGCTCCTTTTACATATTTTCTATTGTTTTTCTGTTCCATTTTTTTATTATCTTTCAGTATCTTTTTAAAGTGTTTGCTTTTTGAATAATTTTACAAGTTCTTTTTCCACCTTAATTTAGTTATTTGTTTATTTTTACTTTTATTTTTTTCCTTTCTGTTTCTCGTTTAATTTTGTTTTTTTTTTTAATTTTGGATTAATTTTTTTTCCTTTTCCTATTTATCTTCCCTTTTTCTTTTCTCGGTTTCGTTATATCTCAATTTTTTATATTATTTATTGTTTCCTTGTTCCATTTTTCAATTTTCTCTCCTCTTTTTCATGTTCATTTTATTTTTAAGGTGTTTTTTTTTTAATTTTAGTTTATATTTATTTTCATTTTTCCTTTTTGTTCCTCGTTTAATTTTATTCTTTTTATCTTTTGATTGATTTTTCCTCTTCCTATTTGTTTTCACCTTTTCTCTTCTAGTTTATCTTTATATCTTTCGCGAAATTTGTTTACCTGTTCTAATTAACCTTCACTTTTTCTCTTCTCGTGAAACCATGAGCAAAAAGTCTTCTCCCATGAACATTAATCATGGTCCGAAAATGCGTTACTTGAGTTTTACATTTTGTATGAATATATCGGAATGTATTCTTACATATTCGATGTGACTGTTGTTGTTAAAATAATATTCCGAGAGATAACGTAAACCGAAAAATAATTTCGATGTATTGAAAACAAAAATAGGAAAAATCGATCCGCGGTATTTGCAAGAATTCAACATAGAGTATCTTTTTAAGAGGTTTGATTCACACGTGTATTTTCTAGCGGGAACAAAGTTCCGATTTTGTTCCCGCTAGAGTCTTTTTTGTTATGATTTTTGTTATTTTAACAGCTTACCAGCCAAAAATATTTCAAAATTTGTTACAAAATATTTCTGAAATACATTACTCCAGTTGTTATAATTCTGTTATTACCATCTGATCGGGTATATTATTTAAAAAATTGTAGGCTGGAAAATATTCGCATAACTTTTCACGAAACTATGATGAGATTATTTTTTTTTAATGAAGAAGAGAAATGTATTTTTTTAGAAAAAGATGCCAGTTGTCAGGTCTGGTCCTAGGTGCGAACATCAAAACCCCTTGGATCGAATTGTTTATTTTCCGGAAGAATTGTTGTGCAATAAAAAGTGTAAACATATTTATGTGAAGTACAGATGGTCGGGTAATCGATAAAAAAAATTTACCCGAGACCCGACCATCTCTAATGTTGGATTATTGTAATCTGTCCCACTCCGTCTCTCCATCATCTCCATTGGAAACTATTCAGATTCGCTCGTCGAAATTAATCCGGTCGTCTCTGTCTCTTTTTCTCCGTCTTCCACCATCTTTTTGGACACTAATTAGATCTACATGCCGATTCTAACACCGTCGTTAGCCCACTCTCGTTAACCTCATTTGGTCATAACGTTCGAAGAAACCATTCCTATGCTTGATTGGGAACTGCTACCACATCCGCTGTATTCACCACATCTGGCACTGTCTAATTATCACTTCTTTTCGTCGATGGAATAAGCACTGGCTGAGCAACGCTTCAAGGTGAACATTCCTTCTGACATGGTTGTATGAGATGTTTTAAGTTCTGTAGTCCGGCTGTTTTCTGAGAATACGTTAGTGGTTTGATTTTCTCATCAAGTTTTGTGGTGAATGATGTGAGTTAAACGAATTCAGAAACACTTTGTTTGTATGACGCTCAGACTAGGCTCTCGTTATGATTGATTCGGAGTCAATTGGATTCGTGAAGTAGCCTGTCCCAGCCTTCATCAGTGAATAATCCAGAGCCGCACTCCAAACCTGATTGGTTCGAGATGATATATTTTTTTGCAACACATCTCTGATTGCCACAAACCAGATGTAAGCCTTCAAGAGGGGGAACAAAAAGCAAAACTATCGAATGAATGTATGCATAAGCAACTAAACGTCGTTTTCCCATTCCGGAAACCAATATATGTTTTTGTTGACTTTCTTCCGTATGGTCCCCGTATCAAACTTCCATTCAGCTCAATAATGCCACAGAATTCGACAGCGAAAAGAAAGAAAAAAACATATAATAGAGAAGTGACTGCTACACTAGCTACTAGCTACTGGCATGACTATGTACGACACCCATTCACAAGTGCTGGCTGGTGTTTGATCGCGTGTACAAAAAAAAAATCCCGAAAAGAAAAAAAAACACAAATTCAAGTAAGAAGGGAGCGAGAAAATAGCAAAGAAAAACATAAAATGCGAACCCAAAAATGCCACACTACCACCGCGCTGTCACTACAACAAGCCATGCGGTGGCAAAGCCCAACTTTTGTTCGGCTGGCACACAAACAGCCCCCGGAAACACAAAGCGCCCGGGCTAAACTCCATCGTGCATAAATTTCCCATAAATTTGAAACATCTTTTTCTCGTCGAAATGCTTCCCGGTTTTTCGACACCACTCTCGCTGTGTTTGCACCGAGGGCGTCAAGATCGGCCCCAGCGATACACTTGCGTTTTCGGGTCCTTCCTCAAGGAACCGTCGTGCAGTGGAAGGACCTTCCGCTGCAGAAAAAGAAAACTCACAGTTAGTTATTTATTTCTTTTCAAGTGTGGTGACGGTTTAACGATAAGTTTTTCTTTTTCGTTCTCTTCTCGGCTGTTGTTGTTGTTGTTGTCGAGTAGAGTTCGATGCAAAAACTTCCCAATACTTCCGGAATAGAGCGATACCGAAGCTACACGATATGATAAATGGTCGCATTTTTGCCTTGGCATGCGACGCAACCAAAATGTATAATTTTGTTTGTTTTGAATGCTGCTCTGAATTCAGCTGTAGTTAAAAAAAGTCTTCGAAGCTGGGCTGATGTGGCTTTGCTAGTCTAGTCGAAGTCCAAAACATGTACCGATTGGAAGAACTTTGTTCAAACCACATCTCCCGAGCCCCCTAAGAGTAAGGCTTGCGATATTTGTTTATGACACTTTCTCAAAGTTTTCTCCAAGCCCGTCGATGCTTCCCAATAAATAACCCTTCGCTAATTAAACCTGTCTAGACAGTATCATTCTTATCCGGCAGCGAGGATAAAGTTTCAAACATACCCCAAGTATCACCATCCCAAATCAGTCACGTTCGTCCGATGCTGCCGGGGAAAATCATCTCACCGACGAAGATAGCAGCAATATTCGAGTAGATTGCCCTTGTCCGCTTTGGCACAATCCCAAGAAAGTGACATTCAAAAAATTGAGCCAAGGTTTTAGAATAACGTTTCGTTCCACATTTTCCCGACACAAAATTGCAAGATCTTCCGTTTTTTCGCATTTGTAGATTTTTAACTACATCATCAGCGAAAAAAAAATGACCTTGAATATTATGCAATTTCGAGTCTGGAAAATGCGAAGCGAAACATCGTCCCCAAACCTTGGATCAATTGTCGGGTGTCGCTTTGTTTGTGATTGCTTGAGCTTGGAGGAATTATTTCGGAACCAAGCTGTCTGTCACAGTTTCGCGTAAAAGAAATGACATAGGTCACATCAGAAAAGACATCCCACTTCGGCGCGCAAATAGTAGTGTACTGTAGATAGCAATAACTGTACAGTTGTTTAGCGATTTCTTGTTGATTCGGCACTAACAGTCCAACATAATCATAAATTGCCGTACTAAACCGAAGACGAAACACAAGGTAAACGACAAAAAAAAAACAAGAAAGAAACTGGTAGGAGAAAAATAACGAAGAGAACGGAAAAGAAATAAGACAAAAAATATAAAATCATTTGATTTAAATTTAAAAACCGGAGAGTAAAACTAATTCGAGAGAAAATGAAAGAAAAACGGATATCAGGAAAAAATTAATAAAGATATAAGACATCAAACAAGAAAAAGAAAATAGAAAAACGGAACAGGAAAACAATACATAGTATACAAAAACGATAAGAGAAAAGCGAAGATAAATAGGAAGAGGAAATAAATTAATCCAAATATAAAAAGAATAAAATAAAACGAGAAATGAAAAAAAGGAAAAATAAACAAATTACAAAATTATGGTAGAAAAAAAACATATGAAAAGTTCCACAAGAAGACGCCTTGAGAAAAAAACTGACTATGAAATAGAGTAAAACAAAAGAAAATTGGTAAAAGAAAACAATAAATAGTATACAAAAAAGAGATATAACGAACACGAAAAGAGAAAAAGTGAAGGTTAATAGGAAAAGGAAAACAAATTAAGCGAAAGATAAAAAGAATGAAATGAAAGGAGAAATGATAAAGAAAAAAGGCGGGTGAGTAATGTCAGAGACATAACTGGATGTCGTGAATACGAAAAACACTGTCATGATCCTTAACTCCGAATATTAATTAGTTGATCAATTGTATGAATTATGCAATTATGCAATTCCCCATTTTCATGTTTTTCACAAAAAACAAAGAAGGCTTCACGTGATATCGATTACTGTGAATTTCACACAGCGAAAAGTGCACAAATCTAATCAAACTGTTCTAGATTTGCACTAAACTGAGGATATTTACCTTCGATTTACGAGTAAGAAATCCTAATAGCTTTTTAGAAAACTTTTAGAGCCATTAGAACGGCTGATTTTGTGCGATGCTCCCCACCGTTGTCCTCTTTTTGTTGTTTTTTCACCAATGCAAACGACTGGCAGCTGTGACGGAATCGCTCTTGTCGGAAGCGAAACTAGTTTTGCAAACGACACACAATACATCTGCTCGCAGTGGCGATAGAATCCAAACTCATCCAATTTTTGTTAAGACGTTTCTTTTTACGTGATTTCGTTTGTAGCTTTTTCATTAATGGGCGATCCTAACGGCTATAAAAATAGCCGCATACAGATTTATAATGTCGATTATTTCATTTCGGATTTGCATTTCATTGAAAGAAACTATCAGGATGCTTTACGGGATTCATTCCTGCCTTTCAGGAGGACCAAATTGTGGAACTCACTACGATATTAAGCACTGTTCGGAACATTTTTCTCGAACGATTTTTTGTACAGCAGCAGATATTTTGTTTTCTTCCTCAGAACGTGTTCTGATTGGCTGGTGTTGACATGGGTCAAACAGGTTATCAATTCAATAGTGTACTATTAAAATACTTCAATAATAAATAAATAAATATATATATATATATATATATATATATATATATATATATATATATATATATATATATATATATATATATATATATATATACATATATATATATATATATATATATATATATATATATATATATATATATATATATATATATATATATAATCCTTTCATAGATCACTGAGCTATGAGCTTTCAAAATACGAGAAAAGCAAACGCGCCTTATGAATTATCCTCTTTGATACTCGTTTATACCAAACATTTCAGAAAAGTTTAATTTTGATTTTTTTCAGATTATGTCTCACAACTGAAAATTTTATCATAAAATTGTGATCATATTTCCGATGGCATGTAGCAAAAAATATGTTGATTCATTAGATACAACAAGAGATATTCACGATCAAAAACTTATCACTCTCTCAGAGGGTAAATTTTGAATAGGCGCTCCATAGTAAAGTAAGTCGTATTCACGACAAAACAGGGTATAAATAAACTAATAACAAAATTAATGTTGAAAGAGAACATATAAAAAAAATCTAAAGGAAAACCTTTCAAATACTGAATATTAAATAGAGGAAAGAAAATGGAAAAACGGAACAGTGAAACAATAAAGAATATGCAAAAGAAGGATATAACGAAAACGAGAAGACAAAAAGTGAAGGCAATTAGGAAGAAGAAAAATCTAAGTCATGGATAAAAAGAACAAAATAAAAAGAGAAATGCAAGAGAAAACTTAAACGTAAAAATTACCAAATGAAAAAATTAAGGTAGAAAGAGAACATGTAAAAAAATCTTAAAGGAAAACACCTTTAAAAGAAACTGAGTATGAATATGAGGAAAGAAAATAGACAAATGTAACAGGAAAACAATAAATAATATGCAAAAAACGTGCTTAATCCACCTAGCAGTAAGATGATACCTTTTTTATCAATCCGCATGTGTTTTGCATGAATATTTTTCGATGTTTCAGTTTTCATGACATTATTCTAATGTCAGTCGTTTTAAGTGGCAATTTGAGATTTTAATCACTCATTATTCTGTAATGTCGAAACTGCAAATCGGATCGAGTTTGAATATAAAAGTGTATCAATCGATTAAACATCCCATGATACGTCGAAGTAATTCCCACTTTAGAGTTTAGGGTAATTTAAGGTACTTCCAGAGCCGGTATTCAGAAACCAGCATAACCCAAACCGATTCGTATGGCCGTATGACGAATAAATTGCAATATTTTTGAGTCCAACTTTGAAGCTTTTCGGGATTGTCATCGACTATATCGCTTTGAATTTTAAAAATTCATCATCCTACAATTCGAGAATCGGAAGTCAGAATTGGATAAAATTGGATTTATTTTAATTTGAACTTTTGTTTCTGAAATTTGATTAGGCTTTTTTTTTTTGAGAAAACGACTGAGCTTTGAGAAACGGAATTCTAAAATCGGTATGGCCGAAGTCAGATAAATTCACCTGAGTAGCTGTATAGTTTACATTTGTTTCAAAATGTTTGAAAATCAATGTAGACATCATTAAGGAATCGTAGTGCGTATTAAATTTTTGGGTGCCTTCCGAAACGGAAACTGAACACAACCAAAAATGAAATTGAAAGTTTATTTGGTTATCGACTATCCAAATCTGCTAACTCGATAAACCTGATTAATTTATGTGAAATAGACATTTTTATACTAAGCACCCTGTATCTCCGAAACAGGAAGTTGGATCTGACTGAAAAACAAGATGTTTTATAGAATCTTGAAACTTTTCATTTGAATCTTAGATCGGTTCAGCCATCTACGAGAAGAATGAGTTACACAATTTTGATTTCGTTTCACATATCATCCTGTAGTTCCGGAACCAGAGGAGAAAAGTGAAGGTAAATAGGGAGAGGAAAAAAATAGTGGAATAAAACGAGAAACGAACGATAAAAAATAAAAGTAAAAATAAACAAATAACAAAATTATGGCAAAAAGAGCATGTAAAATAAATTAAAAAAAAAACACATCTTAAAAATAAACCTAAAGTAAACGAATACAGAATCTAAAAGTAAACGAATACAAGTGAAGAGAACAAAAAAGCAAGAAATAGATTAATGAAAAGTTGAAAAAAAGTTAAAAGAAAAGGAATATGAAAAGAAATATGAAAAGAAAAATTATGAAAGAAAAAAAGGAATACAGAAAAAGGAAGAAGGAACAAGGAAAAAAGAAAAGAAAAAGGAAAAAGGGACAGGATAATGGAAAGTGGAAAATGTAAAAAGGAAAAAGGTGCATTTAACATGCAAGAAAAAACAGAAAAAAGAAATAGGGAAATGGAAAAATTAATAATATAAAAGGCAAACTGTAACAGAAAAAAGTACTAAGAAAAATAAAATCCATTAATAAATAAAAACCTATTTCAATCCACCTAGTGGTGTAATGATGCCTTTCTCATATTACTCATTACATCATAAATATAACCGTGAAATTCGCAAAAACAACTGTTTATTGAATAGAAACAGGAAAATTTGTTCTGACCTAATCTCACAAACTCTACAAATCCTGTTTAACCGGTAGTTCCGGAACCGAAAGTAGTATCCACAACAAATTAAGGAATTCCGTATGAAACTGTAAGACTTTTCTTTTGAACCTATAAGTTTGTGAAAATCTATTCGACCATCTCCAAGAAAAGTGAGTGAGATCCTTTTTGCAGTTTCTAATCACGATTTCCAGTTCTCCCGAAACCGGATTCAGATGAACGGAATAGCCGAAGTTGGTTCGTTTGCTACCAACAAATATGACCTACAAATTGGAACAGTTTTGAACGTAGTAAAACCTATACTTACTATCTCATACTCTATTTCGATTAAACCAATTAAACGAAATCTAACAAATGAAACGAACCTGCGTTTGTGTTAATTCTGTATATGTAAGTCAAGTTAAACAGCATGAATCAGCAGCATAAAACATGTAGTAGAATTATTATTATAATTATAATTATTATTAATATTATTATTAATATTGACACCACTTCACAACGTGTACGAAATAGAACAAAGAACGCCTTGTTCGTTTTGTGTTTTCTTCTTCTTTCGGTGTTGTACATATTGTCACTCTATCCCGCATAGCGTATTGGCTACCTGGGCAGCCATGGCCACCAGACGGCTACCAAAATCGATTCAGTGACGGTTGTCAAATCCTATTTGACAAAAGAAAGAAAGAAAGTAGATAATTTTTTCGAGGTGTTTATACCTGTTGTAGGAATCTACCTACTTCCGTTTCATATAAAAGAAACAACATTGCAGCATTCTTTCAATAACTAAACAAAACTATCTCACTGAAGATGAATATAAATTGTATTCGAAATGTGCATATGTGATGTGATGTTTATTATACAAGATTTATAGTGTCGTGAGATACATAGTGAATTTGTATAGTGACGTGATATACTTATAACAGAATTAAATGGTAATATTTAAAAAATTTATCCTTGTAAAATCATTCTGTTCAAACACTCAAACGAAAAGTTAAAAAAAAGAAAGTCGCCTGTATCTAAGTTAGCCGAGCGTTTTCATCTTCTCACCTTCGCTGAAAATGTTAAAGATTTCAATGTGAAAAAATCCTGGTGGATACAGTTGTATCGTTTGATTTGTATATCTGGCAGCGGTGAGGCAGTCGGTCACCAGAATGTCTGCCAGCCATATTTTTCTAGCTGGCAGCGTTTTGTCAGCCATCTGGCAGCCATGCGTATGCGGGATATAGCGATTTGATAACTTTGACACTCATCGCCCTGCAACTGCGGAACCGGAAGTCGGATCCGGATGAAATTTCACAGCAGCTTTAAAGACAGTATGAACTTTAATTCAAATCAAGATTTGTGAAAATCGGTTCGAGCATCGCAGAGAAATCGAAGTGAATTTAGTTTGAGGAGTTTTTCTTCTCCACTTTCGGTGCTATCGGAACAGGAAAAGAGGGGACCAGTAGTGCCGAATTAAGTTTTCATGCCCACCAACTAATAAGCTCTGCAAACTAGAAGAATGTATCAGACTGTTTTATGGGATTTGTACCTGTTTTTAACCATCGTTCGTGGAAAAATACTAATAAAATTGGTAATTTTCCACTTATCACGCTTTAGTTCCGGAACCGGAAGTCGGATCCTGATAAAATGTTCTACAAATTTCCAGGATATTGTAAGACCTTTCATTTGAATCTTAGTTTGCGAAAATCGGTTTAGTTGTTCCAGAGATAATTGAGTTTAAATTTTTCTCAAATTTCCACATATCACCATATAACTCCGGAACCGGAAGTCACATTCAAATGAAATTCAATAGCAAGCTATGGAACCATAATACCTTTTATTTGAATCTTAGTGTGTGAAAATCGGTTCAGCCATCTCTGAAAAAAAGTGAGTGCATTTTTTTCATTTTTTTGGTACATATCATCCTATATCTCCGGAACCGGAAGTCGGATCGGAATGAAATTCAATAGCAGGCTATGGGGCTATGAGACCTTTTGAATCTTTGTTTTGTGAAAATCGGTTCAGCCATCTCTGAGAAAAGTTAGTGCAAAAAAACCTTACATACACACACGCACATACACACGCACACACACACACACACACACACACACACACACACACACACACACACACACACACACACACACACACACACACACACACACACACACACACGGACGGACGGACGGACGACTACACACACAGACATTTGCTCAGTTCGTCGAGCTGAGTCGAATGGTATATGACATTCAGTTCGGTTAAAAACTCGATATTCACAGCAAATGCATAGCCTTTCTATATGAGAAAGGCAAAAATACATTTATGTCGGATCTTACCAAAAATTTGTCGAGTGTCGTCAAATCACACGAACACGAAGGCCAATTCACATTTCGTTCACATCCATATCTTGAAAATTTGACAACAAAAATTCATTAATCTTGGTTCTGTATCGATTTCCATTCACAGTAACGCGTCGTCCTTCCTCATTTTTAAAGAAATGAGGACCGATGATTTCACCAGCCGCAGTAGACCGCACCAAACAGTACATTTATCGGGTAATTCATCGGTAATTCTTGAACAGCGTGTGGATTATCTTTGCTCCAAATACGACAATTTTGCTTGTTGAAGTATGCATTCAACTAAAAATGCGCCTCATCACTGAAGAGAATATTGCACTAGAAATAGTTTTAACTAAACTCTGATTTTGAAAATAAATTTCCTACCCCCAATTGGAAGCGTTGCTCTTGCAGTTAGTCATGATGATTTGCCAAACAATACTGAGTAGAGACGTCACTTTACACCAAGGGTTCCCAAACTATTTTGGGTCATGGACCCCTTTACTTAAATTAACTTAGACCTCAGACCCCCATCAACAAATTCCATTGAAAATTCAATTTCTTGTTCTTTTTTTTAAAATTGATGTAAAATACTTTCCAATCAAACAATAGGAGGTCAATTTCTAGACCTCGTCGACCACCATAATCAGTTTTCGTTTACGACGACCCCCGCAAAACGGATATCGACCCCAAGGGGTCTATATCGACCACTTTGGGAACCCTTGCTTTACACTGTCAAAACAATTTTCAGACAATAGAGTAATCCCTATTGAACAAACAAACCTAAAAAAAATCACTTGTTTTATCAATTAGTTTTCTTCTTTGGTGCTCATTGATACCAAACATTTTAGTAAATTGTAGTTTTGTCTTATTTGTGATTATGTCATACATCTGAAAAAGCGTGCTGTTAACAAAGAGATCTAGATTTCAGGGATGAATGGTCTGATTTTGATCAAATTAAGGCAGTGTAGGGTACTCCAACGTATTTTAGTCGGGCGCTCATAGGTAACAGATTGGCTGAAAAGTATCGTTTCTATGAGAGGGCGCCACTAGAATTAAATCCATACCATTTTCAGTTAGTACCAACCTTCAAAAGATACGTGTATAAATTTGACAGCTGTCTGATTATTAGTTTGTGAGATATTGCATTTTGAGTGAAGCTACTTTTGTTATTGTGAAAAAAATGGAAAAAAAGGAATTTCGTGTGTTGATGAAACACTACTTTTTGATGAAAAAAAAAGTGCCGCCGATACCAAAAAATGGCTTGATGAGTGTTATCCAAACTCTGCACCGGGCGAAGCAACAATTCGTAAGTGGTTTGCAAAATTTCGTACTGGTCATATGAGCACCGAAGACGATGAACGCAGTGGACGTCCAAAAGAGGCTGTTACCGATGAAAACGTGAAAAAAATCCACAAAATGATTTTCAATGACCGTCAAGTGAAGTTGATCGAGATAGCTGACACCCTAAAGATATCAAAGGAACGTGTTGGACATATTATTCACGAATATTTGGATATGAGAAAGCTTTGTGCAAAATGGGTGCCGCGTGAGCTCACAATCGATCAAAAACAACAACGAATTGATGATTGTTTGGAGCTGTTATATCGAAATAAAACCGATTTTTTTCGTCGATATATAACAATGGACGAAACATGGCTCCATCACTTCACTCCGGAGTCCAATCGACAGTCAGCTGAGTGGACTGCACGCGATGAACCGAACCCCAAGCGTGGAAAGACTCAGCAATCGGCCGGTAAGGTTATGGCGTCTGTATTTTGGGATTCGCATGGTATAATTTTCATCGAATACCTTGAAAAGGGAAAAACCATCAACAGTGACTATTATATAACGTTATTAGAGCGTTTGAAGGACGAAATTTCAAAAAAATGGCCTCATTTGAAGAAGAAAAAAGTTTTGTTTCATCAAGACAATGCACCGTGTCACAAGTCGATGAAAACCATGCTGAAATTGAACGAATTGGGCTTCGAATTGCTCCCTCATCCACCGTATTCTCCAGATTTGGTCCCCAGTGACTTTTTCCTGTTCTCAGACCTCAAGAGAATGCTCGCTGGTAAAAAATTAGAAGCAATGAAGAGGTAATCGCTGAAACTGAGGCCTATTTTGAGGCAAAGGACAAATCGTACTACAAAAATGATATCGAAAAGTTGGAAGATCGCTATAATCGCTGTATCGCCTCTGATGGCAATTATGTCGAATAATAAAAACGAATTTTGGCAAAAAAATGTGTGTTTCTATTAAACGATACGAACTTTCCAACCGAATGTTATATTTGGTTGTAATCAAATTGAAGTGCATTTTCATGCCAAATATGTTAACAAATGGAATAATCTACAAAATTCTGAAACACGATGTACTTCATTTAGATTACATCCCGAATTATGCAAGAGCATGAATTTATTTTTTCACTAGAAAAAAGTTCGACCGCATTACCCAAGTCCATTCCAGATCGATTTTCGATCGAAACACCGTTTATCAATAACGTCTGTATGTCATTTACTAGGGACCTCACTTTCGAATTCCACAAAAACACACCACAAAACTGATTCGTTTCCTTTGCGGCTGGTCGGATTACGATTAGCATTGCGGTTTTGACCTAGCCAGATCACATTCTTCCGAATCGTCATCATCATGCCCCATGCACAAACGAACTCCGCTTGGTCACGTGCTCGACGTTTGCTGCTCGTTAGGTTTCCTAGGAAAAAAATAAAAGAAATACACGCAAGAACTCGTTTCGCACCGAAATAGGAGCTGTCGGTTGCGGAAACAGCAAAAAGAAACTCCTTCAGCTGGAAACGCAAACCGAAATTGGAATTGGAGATAGAGTCAAAACAATTTCCAGATGAATTTTTATCACAAATTATTTCGGCTCTGTGTTCTTTTTATCAACGACGACGACGACGACTGCGGGGCGGGAGTCGAGAGCGGTGGGCAAAAGAGCTAGCTCCGGATACAGGGCAGGATCAAATTTCGGATGCTTTCTTTTTGTTTTTGTTTATTTTGAGTGTTTGATGCAGTGTCGGGTGGTTTCGTTATCCTTATTTTGGTCTGCCTGACAAGCAAAACTCAATGTAGGATCATCAGACGGATTGTTTTTGAGTGCGAAATTCATGACAGTGGCGGAGCATCAATGCTACTAATTGGACTAATTTTCATAGTTTTGTTTTCTCGTTATGTCGGTTTGTTATTTTTTTGTATCATGATAACACAATCTATGGAATTCTGTTTTTCGAAGCTTCTTAGCGCCGAACTCTAGTGGTGAGATTTTTGATGTCTTGATATTTACTTATCTGAAAATAGATTGGTCTATCTTTTTCTTTGTGAGATGTTTCCATAGGCAATTCTATGCTCACTGTGACTGTGTACCAGAAGATTCATAGCTTTAGCTTTGAGTTCACAACGGAAATTACTGATATTGGTCAAGATCGTAACCTGCAAGTGCGAGTGTTGCAAAAAATACCATTTCAACAGATGTAATACCATCCGAAAGACCGCTACCTTCTCATGGAAGGCAAAGGTGAATTTCTGTCAAGGTTTCGAGCAAGAGTTCTATCAGATCACAAAACGCAATTATGTTTATACTGATATAAGTATGCTTTCACCATTCGATGATCTGGTAGGGAACGGTTTGTCGCCTATGAAACGATGGACTTAAAGCAGTAAGAGTATCGGGGAAAATTTATACTATCATACATTAATTCTAATCGAGATCCAAAAATTTTAGGAGGAATTCAAAAGTTAAAGTACTTGTTGGATGATTTTTTGTTCGATAGATTCAGTTACAGGTAGTAAAGTGGAAGCCGGACTGGGTCCATTTTACGATTTTCATTGCCAAAAATGTTGGCCAGTCGGAGTGCTGTGGTGGCCAAGTAAAGCGAAGCATGTTTGATTCGTCTAGTCAATTGGGTTGTCTCTTCGTGTGTTTTCATATGCAGGGTAGTTAATCACGATTTTACTCCTATTTGCGAACTTGAGAATACCGGTTGAACCTAAATAGTACAAACACAGAAAATATTTTAAAAATTTGTAAATTATGGGTAATTCCAAGGATTTTTTGACTGCTTTGCAAATGTTCTCTTAACCTCACCATAAACTGGGTTGTTGAAGGAAAGTGGTAAAAACTGTGGTGTGGAATTTCTCACCCAGGTGTGGAGTTTAGTACACTCGAGTTCCTCTCAAATCTACAAAAAAAACTCAATAGCGCTCTGGTCAACGTGAAGTCCTTTCATTAGCTACGCTAATCAATTTTGGTCAGGCGTAAGGCATATATCTGTATGCAAGCAAAATCTTCTTTTGAAATACACTTGATTTTCTTCTTTCTCTTGAATTCGTTCTGATTTTTTCATGAACTTGCAACATCCCTTGACTTCCTTCTGGACATTGCTCGAGCTCAAACTGAAATTCTCTCTATTCAAATTCTTTTCGTGACTCTTCAATTTCTTGTGTATTCCTCATTAGCATATCCTGATTTTTACTTGAGCTTCTATTGAGTTACACTTGATTTTCTTTAGCACTTCTGCTGAAATTCTTTTTAAATTTCTCTTGAACTTGAACTTTCTTCAACTCTCTCCTGAATTTTCCGTGATCATTTTTAGAACTTCTCTTGAGCTCCCGAATTTTCCTGAACTGATTTGGAATTTGCTTCGAATTTTCTTGAGCTTCTATTGTTTTTTTTTCTTGAATTTCATACGAATTTCTCTGGTATTTCTCTTTGTTTTTTTATTGCTTTTAAATTTCTTTTCGATTTCACGTTAACTTCTGCTGCACTTCTCGCTCTAACATCTCTAGAATTTCTTTCGTTATTTTTACCTTTGTCATATGGAAAAGCTATACATTAATGTGAAAACCTACTTTTGAACAGAGGGCCGAGTGTTATATACCATTCGACTCAGTTCGTCGAGATCACACAATGTCTGTGAGTGTATGTCTATAATTGTACATGTGACATGTAATAACGTAACTCGATTTTCTCAGAGATAGCTGAACCGATTTCCACAAACTCAGATTGTAATGAAAGGTCGTTTGGTCGCATATAAAACTTCTGAATTTCATCTGCAACAAAATCAAAACATGTGCACTAACTTTTCTCAGAGATGGCTAATCCAGCTTTTACAAACTTTGACTCAAATGGTCTCAAACAAAACCTTTGAGTTTCATCCGAATCCGACTCCCGGTTCCGGAATTATAGGGTAAAGTGTGTTAAAAATCACATAAAGAGACGAAACAAAAAAACGTAAAAAACTCCATATTAGTCTAAAAACTACCTCAAACATTGTAGCAGGCAAAAACAAACCGATTTCGGCTATTCTTTCAAGAATCGAAGAAAATTCTTCTGAAGATTGCCGCAGTGTTATATATGATATTGTGATTGGTACGAGAAAGGCATTATTACACCACTAGGCGGATTAAGGCAGGTTTTAAGAATAACTATTTAATTTTCTTTTGAACTTCTTCTAAACTTCTCATGAACTTCTTTTGAACTTCTATTAAACCACGATTGATTTTCGTTTGCTCTTCTATTGAAATTTTTGTTTCTTTTTGATTTTTTATTGAGCTTCTCTTGCTTCTTTTCTAAACTTTTCCTAAACTATTCTTGAAATTCCCTTGAATCTTCTTTGAATCTCTCTAGAACTTCACTAAATATTTTTCGAATTTCTTCTTAATTTATCTTGGATTTCCCTTGAACTTCTCTAAATTTATTTTGAACTTGTCTTGAAATTCACTTGGACTTCTTTTCAATTTCTCCTAAACTTCTCTCGAGCATCTCTTGAGCTTCTTTGACCTTGCCTTAGACATTTTTCGTGCTTCTTTTGAAATCCTGGTGAATTTCTCTCGAACTTTTTTCGAAATTCTTTTAATATACTTTTGAATGATTCTTAAATTTCTTTCGAATTTTTCGTAAATTTCTTTTGATTTTATTCCGCACTTCAACTGAACTTTTCTTGTTTTTTCTATTGATTTCCTCTTGAACTACTGTCGAATTTCTTTAGTATTTCTTTTGGATATCCTTTCAATTGTTCTTGAATTCCTCTTGAACTTCTTCTAAATTTCTCTTGGGCTTCTCTTGAATTTCTCTAGAACTTCTCTTGAACTTCTCTTGAAATTCTCTCGAACTTCTTTAGAACTTCTTTTGAACTTTTCATAAATTTCTCTTAACCTTCTTTGGAACTTCTCGTGAACTTCTCCTGAACTTCTCTTAAACTTCTCTTCGACTTCTCAAGAACTTCTATTAAACCACATTTGATTTTCGTTTGCACTTCTACTGAAATTTTTGAATACTTTTTGATGTTTTATTGAACTTCTCTAGCACTTTTCTAAAACTTCTCCTAAACTTCTCTTGAAATATTTTTGGACTTCTTTTCAATTTCTCTTAAACTTCTCTCGAACATCTCTTGAGATTCCTTTACCTTGCCTTGGATCTTTTTTGGGCTTCTCCTGAACTTCTCTTAAACTTCCTCTGACTTCTCAAGAACTTCTCTTGAACTTCTATTAAACCACACTTGATTTTCTTTTGCACTTCTGCTGAAATTTTTGATTTTTTTTAAATTTTTTACTGAGCTTCTGTTGCACTTTTTCTAAATTTCTCCTGAACTTTTCTTGAAATATTCTTGGACTTCTTTTCAATTTCTCTTAAACGTCTCTCGAACATATCTTGAACTTCTTTGACGCTACCTTGGACGTTTTTTGGATTTCTCTTGAAATTCTGTTGTATTTCTCTCGAACTTTTCTTGAAATTCTTTTGATATACACATGAATGACTCTTAAAATACTTTTGAATTTTTATTAAATTTCCCATGATTTTATTCCGCACTTCAACTGAAATTCTCTTGTTTTTTCCGGATTTTTTTTTGAAAATATTTTTTTTAAATTTCTCTTGAATTGTCTTAAACTTCGTTTGACTTTCTTTTCAATTTTTCTGGAGCTTCGCTTCAACTTTGCTGAAGCTTTTTTTGAACTTCACTCGAATTTCATCTGAACTTCTCTTGAAGTTCTCTTGGACTTCTCTTGTACTTCTCTTGAATTTATCTTGAACTTCTCTTGAATTTCTCATAAACTTCTCAGAAACTTTTCTTAAACTTCTTTTAAGCTTATCTAGAACTTCTCTTGAGCTTCTTTTTAACATATCTAAATTTCTCTTGGACTTCTCTCGAACTTCTCTTGAATTTCTCTTGACATTTTCTTTAAATTCTCTTGGTTTTCGTTGCAATTTTTCTTAAACTTCTCTCGACTTAAACTTTGACGTTGCCTTGGACCTTTATTGGGCTTCTCTTGAAATTCAATTGAATTGAAACTTCTTTTGAAATTCTTTTGATATACTCTTGAATGACTCTTAAATTTCTTTCGAATTTTTCGTAAATTTCTCTTGATTTTATTCCGCATTTCAACTGAATTTCTCTTGATTTCCTTTTCGGATTTTTCTCGTACATAGTTTTTTAAATTTCTCTTGAGTTATTCTTGAACTCTTGTTGGATTTATCTTAAACTTCTTTTGAATTCCTTTTGATTTTTTATAAGGCTTCGCTTTTACTTTGCTGAAGCTTCTTTTGAACTTCTCTTGAACTTTTCGTGAAGTTCCCTTGAACTTTGCTTGAATTTCTCTTGAACTTCTCCTGAATTCGTCCTAATTTAATCTTAACTTCCCCCAAACTTCCTTTGAAAATTTATGGCATTTCCCTTAAACATCTCTATAAATTGTTTTGAACTTCTACTGATTTTCTCTTGAATTTTCTGTCGAATTGTTTAAATTGTTTGAACTGCTATTAATTTTCTCTTGAACTACTGTAGAATTTCTCTAGTATTTCTTTTGAATATCGCTTCGATTGTTCTTGAATACCTATTGAACTTCTTCTAAATTTCTCTTGGACATCTCGTAAATTTCTTTAAACTTCTCTTGAACTTCTCTTGTACTTCTCTTGTACTTCTCTTGAACTTTTCTTGAACTTCTTTTGAACTTCTCTTGAACTTCTCTTGAACTTCTCTGGAACTTCTCTTGAACTTCTCTTGAACTTCTCTTGAACTTCTCTTGAACTTCTCTTAAACTTCTTTCTACCTTTTCTTCGACTTCTCTTGAACTTCTTTTGATCTTTTCTTGAAATTCTCTTGGACTTCTTCTCAATTTCTCTTAAACTTCTCTCGAACACCTCTGGAACTTCCTTTGACATTTCTTTGGACCTTTTTTGGGCTTCTCATGAAATTCTGATGAATTTTTCCCAAACTTTTCTTGACATTCTTTTGATATACTCTTAAATGACTCTTTTATTTTTTTTTTAGAATAAAATAAAAAACTTTTTATTGCACCTGTTATGACAATTTTCGATTTTCTATTTGAAATCGTATGAATTTTCTAGAATCTTTCTGCGGGCTTTTTCGAAAGTTTTGTGAATTTTTAAATAGTAGACTCTTACGCGAACTTTATGCCTTTATGACTGTTTGACTGACTTTTCACGACCATTTCAAAAGCTGCTCACAGAATCAAAAAGGCTTATAAACGCTATTTACAAATTTTAAGTGATTTTTACTGCTTTTTCAAAGACTTTTGTCTAAATATCAATGATTTTCACCTACGGTTTACGGAATTTTACCGAGCTTTGTAGAACCTTGTGATATTCAACAAATTTTTAACAGCATCCAACGAAATTTTTAAGAGTATTTGACGACCTTTGAACATACTTCTTTGATGTTTTTTGTAGAAACGAACTATTTTAGAAATTTTAAACCTCCGGATATTTGTTAGACTTTTCACAGATTCTCACAAACTGTAATGTGCTTGTTATAATATTTCTAAATCCTTTTTATTAATTCTTAATTTTTTTGATTGAACTTCTACAAGTCTTCTGCCTGCTGTTCGAATTTCTTACAGAATTTTCTCAGACTTGTTAGATGGGCTTTCTCGAAGTTGTTAAAGAATTTCCCCAGCTTTTGTGTAGACTTTTCACTATTTTTTGCCTTGTTTTGGTATTTTAATTCCTACTAAACTTCTCTTGACAATTTTTGTCAATTACTTCTTAGATTGTGAATGAATTCTTCTGAATTAAGGAACATCATGTCGACTGAATTAAATTCTAACAGATTTTCCTTCTATCTCTCAAAGCAGTTTCATCTCAGGAAAAATTTTTATACTGAGAGATCAAATCAAACACCATCAGTGTATTAGTTATTCGATATTACTTGAGCTAGATGCAATTCAGTGCAACACAATGCACTTAGTTTTAAATTTTTTCAAATTTTCAAACAAAAAGTAAGTTCATAGGTCAAAAAAATATCGTGAGAAATTCATGAAAATTGGAAAAAAATCGGTTGAATATCAGAAGGCTGTATAAAAACTCACCAAACTCCGTAAACGATACGTGAAAATCATTAATAGTCAGGAAAAATTCTCTGAAAAAGCTGTAAAAAGTAATTATGAATCTGTAAATAGCTTTTAAAAATTTATTTGAACCAAGGAGAAGAAGTTTGCGTAAGAGTCTACCACCTTTTTCGCACCTTTTCAGAATGCACGGTCCGATAAATTGGAAATCGATAGACCCGGTGCTGAGAAATGTTTGATCAAAATTTCCAGTGTGTGGCTCAACTTCTCAGCCGACGAACGGTCACATCAAGCAGGAGCAGACAGTCAACCATCAATCTTCCGGTTTTTCCCTCTGACCGGAAGATGGGCGACCTTCGCAGAGATTGGTCACGGCTACGGAATCCAAGAGGGTGACTAATCAAAATGTTTATTTTTATTTCAACACATCCTTGAAGCTCCATTTCCGGGGGTTTTCGGATAACGACCTGCACGGCGAACGTGCCGATTATCCGTGGCCGATTGGTGCCTGTCCCTTTGCGGAGCTCTTTTCATGCGTCATGTTTACGACCATGGTTTCAATTATGGATGACCGAAGGATTTTGGAGGAGCTGCTGGTGGTCTTCGGATGATTTGGCAGTGGCGACTCTCTCTCTCTTTAGCGCAATTGATTGGTGTATCAATTCTAAGAATTACACAAACAACGAATTGAGCAATAATTTCTTCCTCCTCCGAAAACTGATCAAAGCTAACAACCTTTCCCTTGGTGTGTTCAATCAACTTGTCCGGCTGTCATCCACAGAAAGCCAACTGTTGAAGTGCAGTATTTTCTAGTAGCCCAAGCTGACACGGATTGACGTTTCCTGTCTACCAGCGGAGCCTATCCGGACGGATGACCATCGTTAATCCCGACTGAAAGCAACATTTCGCCACTATTCCCATCGGTCTCTCGGTATGCTGACCAGTGAAAGTTTCCTGCTTCATCGCAAAGAAAGATGTTGCTGTTTTTTTTTTTTTTTGTTTGTCGAGTGTTGCATCCAGTTGCAAACCACAAGGCTTGCAAAAATTGAGTCTTTGTGTAAAGCACTGTCGGGATCCGGATGAGCGATGAATAAGGAAATGATGATAATCCGACAGGGCACAGATTCCGCAATCCGAGAGGCCGCACGATTGATGATGCCACTGAATTCAGATGCTAGGACCGGGATCACCATTTTCATCGTTTTTCCTCTGGCCGGTCTCACGTCGCTGGCTACCATTCTGAGTAGTTGTTGCTATTGATTGGGGAGATTTGAAGAGATTCGAGGGAAAATGAAGTAGGCTTTTCGATGGACACTGGACTTTCATGTTTCTATTTGTGGAGAGGTTTTGATTTCGTTCAAAAAGGTAATCATTAGGCAGATCTTCCAAAAAATTGTACTTTTTTTAAATTATCAACGACCAGAAGGTTTCCAAATATCAAAATACTAGAATCCTGAAGTATCACAAAATTTCCATCACTTTAAAGTTAGGAGACGATAGAGACACAGATATCCGAAAATTTGAATCACTTTCAAATTAAAAGATGGCTTTTTTGGTCAAACGGTTTCTCGTCTAAACATTTATTTTTAGTTAACGACCAACGTTTCGAAGGTTAAACCTTCATCTTCAGGGCAAAACGATTACAAATTGAATCGATAAAAATGTACTTATGTGATATATTTTGACACAGTTTTGTGTTCAGTTGTGTTCAAAATTCGCTCAAACTGATAGAAAATTTCCGAAGTGCTGAAAAGCAATGTCAACTATATTCGTTTTCACGTCATCCAGTTATGTCTCTGACATCACCCACCCGTCATTTATTGGTCTATTACATTGTCGCTGTAAACGACGGTTTTAACTTTCAAACACGATTTACCCGGTAATTTCGGAACCGGAAATCGCTTCCGAAAGTAATTCGACAGAATGGCATGGGATTGTAGGACCGTTCAAATTGAACCTAAACATGTGAGAGATGGTCGAGCCTGAAGAAAATAAAATTACTAATGACCATGAATATTTCAAAAGTTGTAGACTTTTGAAATTATGAAACTTTGTATGACTTCAAACACCGTATTTAATGATTTTAAAAAAAAATTTAAAACTTTTAAGACTTTTAAGACTTTTAAGACTTTTAAGACTTTTAAGACTTTTAAGACTTTTAAGACTTTTAAGACTTTTAAGACTTTTAAGACTTTTAAGACTTTTAAGACTTTTAAGACTTTTAAGACTTTTAAGACTTTTAAGACTTTTAAGACTTTTAAGACTTTTAAGACTTTTAAGACTTTTAAGACTTTTAAGACTTTTAAGACTTTTAAGACTTTTAAGACTTTTAAGACTTTTAAGACTTTTAAGACTTTTAAGACTTTTAAGACTTTTAAGACTTTTAAGACTTTTAAGACTTTTAAGACTTTTAAGACTTTTAAGACTTTTAAGACTTTTAAGACTTTTAAGACTTTTAAGACTTTTAAGACTTTTAAGACTTTTAAGACTTTTAAGACTTTTAAGACTTTTAAGACTTTTAAGACTTTTAAGACTTTTAAGACTTTTAAGACTTTTAAGACTTTTAAGACTTTTAAGACTTTTAAGACTTTTAAGACTTTTAAGACTTTTAAGACTTTTAAGACTTTTAAGACTTTTAAGACTTTTAAGACTTTTAAGACTTTTAAGACTTTTAAGACTTTTAAGACTTGTAAGTCTTTTAAGACTTTCAAGACTTTTAAGACTTTTAAGACTTTTAAGACTTTTAAGACTTTTAAGACTTTTAAGACTTTTAAGACTTTTAAGACTTTTAAGACTTTTAAGACTTTTAAGACTTTTAAGACTTTTAAGACTTTTAAGACTTTTAAGACTTTTAAGACTTTTAAGACTTTTAAGACTTTTAAGACTTTTAAGACTTTTAAGACTTTTAAGACTTTTAAGACTTTTAAGACTTTTAAGACTTTTAAGACTTTTAAGACTTTTAAGACTTTTAAGACTTTTAAGACTTTTAAGACTTTTAAGACTTTTAAGACTTTTAAGACTTTTAAGACTATTAAGACTTTTAAGACTTTTAAGACTATTAAGACTTTTAAGACTTTTAAGACTTTTAAGACTATTAAGACTATTAAGACTTTTAAGACTTTTAAGACTTTTAAGACTTTTAAGACTTTTAAGACTTTTAAGACTTTTAAGACTTTTAAGACTTTTAAGACTTTTAAGACTTTTAAGACTTTTTAGACTTTTAGGACTTTTAAGACTTTTAAGATTTTTAAGACTTTTAAGACTTTTAAGACTTTCAAGACTTTTAAGACTTTTAAGACTTTTAGGACTTTTAAGACTTTTAAGACTTTTAAGACTTTTAAGACTTTTAAGACTTTTAAGACTTTTAAGACTTTTAAGACTTTTAAGACTTTCAAGACTTTTAAGACTTTTAAGACTTTTAAGACTTTTAAGACTTTTAAGACTTTTAAGACTTTTAAGACTTTTAAGACTTTTAAGACTTTTAAGACTTTTAAGACTTTTAAGACTTTTAAGACTTTTAAGACTTTTAAGACTTTTAAGACTTTTAAGACTTTTAAGACTTTTAAGACTTTTAAGACTTTTAAGACTTTTAAGACTTTTAAGACTTTTAAGACTAGTTTAACACTTTTAAAACTAGTTTCTTAGTTTCTTAGTTTCTTAATTTCTTAGTTTCTTAGTTTCTTAGTTTCTTAGTTTCCTAATTTCTTAGTTTCTTAGTTTCTTAGTTTCTTAGTTTCTTAGTTTCTTAGTTTCTTAGTTTCTTAGTTTCTTAGTTTCTTAGTTTCTTAGTTTCTTAGTTTCTTAGTTTCTTAGTTTCTTAGTTTCTTAGTTTCTTAGTTTCTTAGTTTCTTAGTTTCTTAGTTTCTTAGTTTCTTAGTTTCTTAGTTTCTTAGTTTCTTAATTTCTTAGTTTCTTAGTTTCTTAGTTTCTTAGTTTCTTAGTTTCTTAGTTTCTTAGTTTCTTAGTTTCTTAGTTTCTTAGTTTCTTAGTTTCTTAGTTTCTTAGTTTCTTAGTTTCTTAGTTTCTTAGTTTCTTAGTTTCTTAGTTTCTTAGTTTCTTAGTTTCTTAGTTTCTTAGTTTCTTATTTTCTTAGTTTCTTAGTTTCTTAGTTTCTTAGTTTCTTAGTTTCTTAGTTGCTTAGTTTCTTAGTTTCTTAGTTTCTTAGTTTCTTAGTTTCTTAGTTTCTTAGTTTCTTAGTTTCTTAGTTTCTTAGTTTCTTATGTTTATGTGTTCTTTTTTGGAATCCAGAACAAAAATCGTTTTGTTATAATCAGTTTCGAGTATTGAATATTTTTCTTTTCAGTTGCAGTGCGGAAAGTCGATTTGCTCCAATGTTCGCAATGCGACGAGCTTCGTTTTCCCGCATGAATTTAAATATATTTTCTGTTTTCCCGAACTTAGGACTGACGCTCATGTTTTCAACCGCTCAAACTCCAGTAATTCCCCTAATAAGAGGATATCCACCAATAAATACTCTTCAAATATCAGTCAGTGCCAGTTCCAATCACGAACTCACCCCGATCCCATCCTTTTGCTTCGTGCTCGGAATGCATGAAATGCCGGTTTGTCTGGACACTTTCGAAAACCAGTGGCAAGTGGGTGCGAAGCTTTGCATTAATTAACCATACTGAGCAATTATCGGAGGGGGTTCTCCTCTTGCTCCAGGGGTCCAGACGACGACGGTATTAAAGAGATCCAAGTCATGTAATTCTTTCAGTTCGGTCGGTTGGTTTCGAACAACTGCTGAAAGTTACTTGCTGCGGAGGAAGGAGAATCGGGATTGTAGTGAAATGTCTTATCGTCACACTGCGTGATGGAAATCAGGGTGGGAACTCGAGAGTCCTTTCTGTAGTTAGCTCTGAAGACGTGCTGCTTCCAGTGGCACGTGTTGCATATCGATGAGTTCGGGATCCGGATAGAAATCGTCACCAGACCGACCGACCCAGGGACCGACCAGCGAGGGATGCTGAAACACTGGAGAACCATTGGGAATTAGTTACCGAGAAGGAGATAAAGGAGTGAAAATTTAAACGAGCTAATGCGCTTCATGTTAGCTTGTTTACCGTGCTATCGGGAGCGGAATATCAATTAGAGTTGATCTACGAGAAGGAATTCAGCTCGAAAGGTTTCCCGAAACTGTTCGTAACTTATTGAATTTGCGAAACTCTCCGGCACTTCACGCATTTTAATCTCCTTTCAAGTGGTTTTTCCTAACGTTCTTCTACTGCTCAGTTCGAAGGGGTTTTAATCATCAGTACTAAACAATACAAATTAAGACAAGCATCGGATGTTGGATGATTAAATATTTGCTCTACTCAACGCTTCACGATTTCACACATCCACACACAATAGAGCTGTAAGAGAAAAACACTCGATTCGTATTCGCCGAAGACAATTCTAATGAAGTGTGTGAGTTTGTTATTCTAATTTTATTCCACAAATGCAAAAAGGAAACGGGGAAGAAGTGCTGCGGCACTGTGCCTGGGAAAACATGGGGCAATCGCTTAATGGAATCGCATCCACATTCCTCCAGGGGGGAGTCTTATCTTCCAATTTGTGTACTACAAACATTAATTAGAATAAAGCAAACATCGTCAGCCCCCGGATGCAGCCTTGGCGAGACCTGAAGTAAGCAAACAACGGAACAAGACAATGCTAGCTGTCAGGAGTTAAGTGATATTACATGCAGTCAAATGAGTTCTGACAAACTCCTGGAGGATGCGTGAGTGTACGAGTAAATACAAGTGTGCGTAGGAAGAACGTTGTTGTTCGATGCAGTTTATGATTAATTTGAGTATTTATTCTTCTGCTGAATGTGTGGAAAGGAGGATGAAAAAAATGGAAGAAGGAAAGAAAAGAAAAAGGGAGAAAAGGAATATTCGTCGAAGTTCTCAATTTGTCTAGAAAAATTTGAATAATTAGCAAAAATTTTCTGAAAATTTCTGTTTATTATATACAATATTAAACAAGTACTCAAAATATGCTGAATTTTTTAATCCTTGAAGCTTTAAAGTTGCTAATTTAAAGTAAAGCATTTTCAACACTTACTACATCGAAAGTTTTGACAGTTTGTGCAGAACTACATGACCTGAAAGTTTTTCAATCATTACCATTTTTAAACATATAAATCAAGAGTTCTTAATAATCAATCCTACAGAGTTCCAACAATGCTTGACACCTTGTTTTTTGGTCAAAGTCATACAAACTTTTTTGCGCCTTCAAAGCCTTTTTTCACTCTTCCAAATTCTAAACACCAGAAAATTTCTACAGCTACCGAAGTATCTAAAATTTTAGGTCATTCAAATACTCGCTGTCTTCTAGGTTTTCTGAGGCTTCGAAGTAATCAGTATTCGAATTTTCCAACAATTTCGGAGAAGTCGAATGTCCTTACAGTTTTCATAGTCTTAGAAGTCTTAGAAGTCTTCACAGTCTTGAAAATCTTGAAAGTCTTGAAAGTCTTGAAAGTCTTGAAAGTCTTGAAAGTCTTGAATATCTTGAAAGTCTTGAAAGTCTTAAAAGTCTTAAAAGTCTTAAAAGTCTTAAAAGTCTTAAAAGTCTTAAAAGTCTTAAAAGTCTTAAAAGTCTTAAAAGTCTTAAAAGTCTTAAAAGTCTTAAAAGTCTTAAAAGTCTTAAAAGTCTTAAAAGTCTTAAAAGTCTTAAAAGTCTTAAAAGTCTTAAAAGTCTTAAAAGTCTTAAAAGTCTTAATAGTCTTAATAGTCTTAAAAATCTTAAAAGTCTTAAAAGTCTTAAAAGTCTTAAAAGTCTTAAAAGTCTTAAAAGTCTTAAAAGTCTTAAAAGTCTTAAAAGTCTTAAAAGTCTTAAAAGTCTTAAAAGTCTTAAAAGTCTTAAAAGTCTTAAAAGTCTTAAAAGTCTTAAAAGTCTTAAAAGTCTTAAAAGTCTTAAAAGTCTTAAAAGTCTTAAAAGTCTTAAAAGTCTTAAAAGTCTTAAAAGTCTTAAAAGTCTTAAAAGTCTTAAAAGTCTTAAAAGTCTTAAAAGTCTTAAAAGTCTTAAAAGTCTTAAAAGTCTTAAAAGTCTTAAAAGTCTTAAAAGTCTTAAAAGTCTTAAAAGTCTTAAAAGTCTTAAAAGTCTTAAAAGTCTTAAAAGTCTTAAAAGTCTTAAAAGTCTTAAAAGTCTTAAAAGTCTTAAAAATCTTAAAAGTCTTAAAAGTCTTAAAAGTCTTAAAAGTCTTAAAAGTCTTAAAAGTCTTAAAAGTCTTAAAAGTCTTAAAAGTCTTAAAAGTCTTAAAAGTCTTAAAAGTCTTAAAAGTCTTAAAAGTCTTAAAAGTCTTAAAAGTCTTAAAAGTCTTAAAAGTCTTAAAAGTCTTAAAAGTCTTAAAAGTCTTAAAAGTCTTAAAAGTCTTAAAAGTCTTAAAAGTCTTAAAAGTCTTAAAAGTCTTAAAAGTCTTAAAAGTCTTAAAAGTCTTAAAAGTCTTAAAAGTCTTAAAAGTTTTAAAAGTCTTAAAAGTCTTAAAAGTCTTAAAAGTCTTAAAAGTCTTAAAAATCTTAAAAGTCTTAAAAGTCTTAAAAGTCTTAAAAGTCTTAAAAGTCTTAAAAGTCTTAAAAGTCTTAAAAATCTTAAAAGTCTTAAAAGTCTTAAAAGTCTTAAAAGTCTTAAAAGTCTTAAAAGTCTTAAAAGTCTTAAAAGTCTTAAAAGTCTTAAAAGTCTTAAAAGTCTTAAAAGTCTTAAAAGTCTTAAAAATCTTAAAAGTCTTAAAAGTCTTAAAAGTCTTAAAAGTCTTAAAAGTCTTAAAAGTCTTAAAAGTCTTAAAAGTCTTAAAAGTCTTAAAAGTCTTAAAAGTCTTAAAAGTCTTAAAAGTCTCAAAAGTCTTAAAAGTCTTAAAAGTCTTAAAAGTCTTAAAAGTCTTAAAAGTCTTAAAAGTCTTAAAAGTCTTAAAAGTCTTAAAAGTCTTAAAAGTCTTAAAAGTCTTAAAAGTCTTAAAAGTCTTAAAAGTCTTAAAAGTCTTAAAAGTCTTAAAAGTCTTAAAAGTCTTAAAAGTCTTAAAAGTCTTAAAAGTCTTAAAAGTCTTAAAAGTCTTAAAAGTTTTCAAAATCTTCCAAGTCTTCAAGGTCTTCGAGGATTTCAATATCTTCAAGGTCTTTGAAATTTTCTATTATTCAAAGTTTCTAAAGTTTTCCAAAATTTAATATATACGAAATGGTTCCAAAATCTTCCAAATCCTTATAAGCATTTTGATTAACAAACATATATAAGGTCTTCGTAATTTTTCCTTATTTTCGGTGTCTCTAAAATGAAAAAATAACTTTGATACGATCTTAGAATCTTTAGAAAAATGAGCTTTAATTCAATGTATTTGAAGCATTTCAAAGACTTAAAAATTCATATAATTTTTTCAATACATAATGATACCATCACAAACCATCAAAGTATTCAAAAGCTAAAGGCATAAAAATTGTTCGTTATTCCCTCAGTCTTCCTAGTTTTCAAGTGTGCCAATTTTTCAAAGTCGTTAAAATCGGTGTTTGAAGTCATACAAGGTTACAATATTTCAAAAGTCTACAATTATTGAAATAGTTTCAAAATTTCATAGTAATTTGGATTTTTGTTTCATATATTTTTTAATGGACCATGCTAAGGTTCAAATAAAATGTTTTACAATCCCATGCATCTCTGTCGAATTTTATCCGAACACGATTTTCGGTTCCGAAATTACAGGGTGAAACTTATTTGAAAGTGTAACTCGTCATTTACAGCAACAACGTAATAGACTAATAAAGACGGATGGGTAATGTCAAGGACATAACTGAAAAAAATGAAACGCTTTTCAATACCGGAAATTTTTCCCTTACCCAGGTAACCAGTCAGAACCAATAATGGCAATAAATAGACTTTTATGAGCACCTAAAATCCTTACAGCTCTGTATCTGCAATCTGAAAGCTCATCTGTTGTAAATCAATCATAATTCAGCTTTCAGAATGCACACAAGTCATATATAAGCATTATATATAGCCCGTATATTTTTACAAAATCGGTCTGAATTTAGTCTCAAGTGCGATTGAAAAGCTAATTAGCGGTTATTTGCTGTCATAATGCGGCGTTGGTATGTGCTTATTGGTTACCGGGGTAGTTTGGGTAAATTTTGAATCTACTTATTCGCCCTAATTCTGAATAACGACGTATTGGTTTTTCGATCGAATATGTTTCGGTCGAATCCTAGCCACTTTTGATAAAAATTTCAGTTGTGTGACATATTCTCAAATAGTTCAAAATTAAACTTTTCTGAAATGTTTGGTACAAACGAGTGTCAAAGAGGATAATTCCTAAGGCGCGTTTGCCTTTCTCGTATTTTGAAAGCTCATAGCTCAGTGATCTGTAGAAGGATTTGCATAATCTAACTACCAATAAAATCGGAAATTTTCAACTTGAACGTGTATTGCAATCGCCAATCAGAACGCGAGATGTCTACATCTATACAAGAGCATCCATATAAAAGTTGAGTAGTTAATTTTTCCTACCATTTGCTGAGCATCTGCTCCCGAAACAAGACACACGAGAGCAACATCGAGGACCTGTCGTCTCACTGTTTCCCGTTCTGCATACAAGAAAAGGAATTTTGGCAAAGGGCTCTCCGTGCATCGCTGCCAGTAGCAGGTATAACATGAAATGTGATGTGAGAAATAGCGTCATTTAAGTTAAAGCAGCTACTCTGCACGTACGAGACACCGTCAGTACGATGGCACCGAAAACCGGTAGAAAGGCAGCCAAAAAGTCCAGCAAGCAAGGCCCATTCAAAAAGCACTTTTTAGTGCTAAAGATAATCATAAAGAACTAGTTGAATTTCGTCGCTTTCCTACCATTTTCCGAGCAACTGTTGCCGATGCAAGACACACACGAGAAGATTGAATAAGTGATAATGTTGAATACATCTTTATACTAGTATACAAATATGCCGTGCGAAACAGAGTGGCCACGTATACAGATCAATATGTATTTTTGTCGCGAATTCTTTAGTATGGGGCACTTTTTGATCGTGATATCTAACACATTCAATTACGACAGTAACGCTGTCTCGCAATACGAAAAACAAAATTTTGATTCAGAAACATCTTTATACTAGTATACTTTATACAAATTGTTAGAACAAAGGTTTCCACTTAATTTGCGCATTCTACTTTCCAGGCGTATCAGAACTGGCTAAACTTAAAGCAATCTTAAATATTTCTTTATCACAGTGATGTGGTCGTCCTGAAAAGGACGGGGTTTTCAACTCCTCGTCGTTACGGATGGCCAGCTGCAGATGGCGAGGGATGATTTTCGTTTTCTTGTTGTCACGGGCAGCGTTACCGGCTAATTCCAACACTTCGGCAGCCAAGTACTCCATCACTGCCGCCAGATAGACAAATGCACCAGTTACCCTTCCGGAACAGACGATGGATTCTGCGAACTGGGAACTGCAGACCAGCACGGTTTGAGCTTTGCCTTGCCCTTGACTGTTCCTCCTGTGTGAGTGTTTCTACGTCAAAATTCCACAAGATGCTGTTAACAGCTAGACAGCCAATTCAGTATTACTGGCTGCTGCTCTACTAACTCTCTCTTTTATATCGTCTCACTATTTCCCGTTCTGCGAACAGGAAAGGTATTTTAACAAAGAGGACGTCCGTACACCGTTGCCAGTAGCAGGTATAAAATGAAATGTGATGTGAGAAATAGCGTCATTTAAGTTAAAGCAATGAACGTACGAGACTCCGTCAGCTAGATGGCACCGAAAACCGGTAGAAAGGCAGATTTGTACCGTCACTAACACATTCAATTACGAACGGCAATGCGAAAGCGAAAATGATGATGTTGAACACATCTTTATACTAGTATGGGGTCGTGTGAAAATATGCAATGCGATACACGGTTGCCATATACAGGTTAATCTGTATTTTATTAATACATACATATATGTACAGATTAATCTGTATTATTATTATTATTATTATTATTATTATTATTATTATTATTATTATTATTATTATTATTATTATTATTATTATTATTATGATTATTATTATTATTATTATTATTATTATTATTATTATTACTATTATTATTAGAATGACTCTTGCATACCGAAGATCGTCGATACATTTCAGACCAGGCCATTGCAATTGTCTCGTACTGAAATTTCGAGAAGAATCAGATATCTTCGAACTTCAAAGCATCAATAAAAATAAACTACAAATTTGTCGTACCTAGCCTCCTGTATTAGCAAATTAAAAAGGAATTGTTTCAAGTTTAGAATATATAGTTATAGAATAGTAGCTGTTTAATGTAACTAATCTTTACTTTAATGTAGGTGCATCGCTTCAAACTCTATTAGTAAAAAAGAGGAGAGCTTGCACAATTCATACAATCAATCAACTAACTGATATTCGGAAAAGTGATGGGAGCGTGCCAGTTTTTTCGTATTCACGACATCCAGTTATGTCTCTGACATTACCCACCCGCCTTTTGATTTTCAGGAGTACTTTTTGGGAAGTGTTAGATCATATATTGTAAATTGTTGTATTTGAAATATAAAGCAATGTACGTCAAAAAAAAGTAAAAGGATACTATAAAACAAAAATTCTTAGAATCCGCTTATTAAGAATATATGAAAGATTATTTATTGAAAGCATTTTGTGCGATCAATAATGACTGATCGGATTCGCCTTCTCCTGAAGTTGTAGTTTATTGTAATGAAAAACCAAATTTTTACTAACCGTTTCGTCTATGGGAACTACCATGTATCTGAATATTAAAGAGTTGCATGAAATTACACAGCTGTATAGGTGATCAGTGTGATACCAGAACAAGTATTACACTCAGCATTCACATTCTGTAACAAGGAATAAACAATTTCCCTATAGGCGAGAAAATCAATTATAAAAGCATAATGGTTATAAATTAAACGACTAAACTGCCCGTCTTAAACAACATGCACAAATATCTCACCCTCATATTAGTAACTTTTAAATACGCATGGTTTCTAACCATCCATAGTAAGTGTCTGTTTCATTAGAGGACAAAACGTGTCGTAAGCCCACAACACTCAATCATTGAAATCATTCCGTATCTCCACGTGTCGATTTTTCACGTTACACTTTGTACGATGATTCGTTCAACCCATGTGTTTGCAATTTGGCGTGCCTTATTCTGGCACTGAAATACACCTTAATGCTTGTTCATACCAAACATTTGAGAAAATTTCAACTTTTAGTTATTTTTGGATATTCCATTATACTACATTATACATCCGATGGTAGGGAGAAGAAAATATATTGCTGTGTTAAATACAACAAGAGATATTCACGATTATGGGAAATTTAGTTAGTAAAGTAAGTCGTATCTACGAAATTTTCTAAATTTGGTCGAAAACTGTTATTATTTAGAAAATGTTATATATCTAAACATATTTCCTAGTTCTTATTCAAGATTCAAAGGAATGTTCATGTTCTAGTACTAGTGTTCTAGTTCTAGTGTTCTAGTTCTAGTGTTCTAGTTCTTGATCTAGTTTTTTTCTAAGGTTTTTTCTAGCTCCGCGAATTCCATTAAAAATCATGTTCGACCTACTTATCCTGCTGCCCTTTTCTGCTTCATTTAGTGCATGCTCCAGCATTTTATTTTGTAGGCCGCGTAAGCACTTCGTGATATTTATGTAGAAAAACAATTGAATGTGATTAATGCGCTACGCTTTATTTAATACTGAACCCTCCTTGGGTGGAAACTGGCTCGCAGTTAAGCGCCCATTGCTCCACGTTTCGGGAGTAATTTATTCGATGGAAGCTCGTAAAACTTAACAGATTTTATCATGCGTATCTCCACACTCTTACTGTTGTAGCGTTTGGGGACGGGAGAGGAATGCGCACATTTTCCCCGGTCCAGCTGGGAAACTCGAAACCCCGGGTCATATGCAAAGTTCGGCTCTGATAGTCCCGACCTCATTTTCCATTTCCTACCCTCCCCTCCCAGTCAATCCGCGGGTACGGAAGATGAGTGTAATAATAAGGATTTATCGCTAATAATATGCAGTGTTTTAGCGGGTGCCTGTCTTTTGTTTCCTTCTTACTTTGGCTTTACGGGGGGGCACGTTCCGTAGTCAAAGGTCAAAATTTGGTTAGCAGCACTTTTAAATGGATGTGAGAGTCGTTTCGCTGATGTGCAGACTTCTCGGTCGTGTTGTATCGTGGTTAAATGGCTTACTACTTAACACATTCGGCATTTGAAATAATTCTTAATTGGTAGTAGTGAGAGAAGGGCCCAGGCAGAATGATTACATTACCTGACCATAAGCCGATCTGGTTGGAAACAGTCCTTAGTTGGCGGATCAAAGCGAATGCCATATCTCATTAACACCTCACTCGCACTTGGCACCGGCACCGGCACCCCACAAGTTCAGCTTCACGAATCAACATCGGTCTTACTCACACATTAACAGATTAAAATTTGCTGCCAGGCTGATAATAATTTTAATCCGTCACTAGGATAATTTAATCCGCAATCTGTTACAATGCGAAACTGCCGGACCGCGTCGGCACGGGCACGGGTACCCGAGAGGGGAATTGTACATTGGGCACTGTTCAACCATAAATCCGGAATACGAACGGACCGAACCTTCCCCACCACCTCAGAGAGAAAAAACCGACAGGAAAAAAAAACAGCGTGACAACAAATTTTCGAAATGCGATTGTTTACGAGCTTTGCACCGTGTGAAGTTTTGCAGAGGAACATACATTTTCAGTCGGCCTTGAGGGACTTGCCGCCGCCGCCGCCGTGGGCCAGAGTCCGTATCAGGCACGCGTGGATTTAATGTGACAGTGTGAATATTTATATTCATGCCATCGTCCCGCACTACGAAAGTCCGGTGGGCTCGGACTTTCGACGACTTCCGATCGAAGGCGGGAACTCGCGGGATAAAATGCTTCGTTTTTGTCTGTCACTTTAGACTAATCCAGTCAAAATTAATTTCCAATCGAACTGTCGCATTCTACCGTCCGTCATGTTTTATTCCTTTCTCTGAATGTAGTGAGAAAGAAAACCTCGATTTTAAACCACCTAGTGGTGCCATGATGTCTTTCTCATAATCGCTAATATGAGAAATTGTTCCAAGTTCTTTTTCAGATCCGTGAAATATTTTGGAAAGCCGTGGAAATCAAGGTATTTGAAGATTTAGTAGTGATTTAAAAGTGTAGTTTTATATGTTTTTTTTGTCGCGAATACGACTTACTTTACTATGGGGTGCCTTTTCAAAATTAGCCATATGGAAGAATGGGCAGAACTTAATCGTGAATATCTTGACTTGTATTAATGGTAGCAACATAATTCTTTCACTATTTCATCAAAAATATGATCAGGAATTTAGGATAATATTTTGAACAGTGTGCGATAACCACAAACAACTAAAAAATAATGTTATCTTAAAATTTGAAAACAACGCGGAAAACTCTTTACTTTCGCTTGGGTTTTTCGCGCAAGGACGACGATTTTGAGGTAGTCAGGCACATATCTTCAACTGAATGCGTATAAAAGAGGGGCCCGTGGTCGAAAATCGATCATTACTTTTCGTGCGTTAGGTTGAAGCAGACGTCGTGGGAGTGGAATCATAAACCAGCAGCGACGGAGAATGCACCTTCTGCGTGGTTAAAACCTCAAACGCTCAGGTCGCATCTCTCATTCGCTTGCTGGCCATCGAGGCGAGAGGGCTGGCATCGCGGGAGTTAAACTTTCAACCAGCAGCGACGGAGAATGCACCTTCTGCGTGGTTAAAACCTCAAACGCTCAGGTCGCATCTCTCATTCGCTTGCTGGCCATCGAGGCGAGAGGGCTGGCATCGCGGGAGTTAAACTTTCAACCAGCAGCGCCGGAGAATGCACCTTCTGCGTGGTTAAAACATCAAACGCTCAGGTCGTATCTCTCATTCGCTTGCTGGCCATCAATGCGTGCTGGAACTGGATTCTGGAACTGTATTCCGGAACTGATTTGAGTTTCGAAATTGCAGTTCTAGAATTGAAACTGGATTCTGAGTCTGTTATTGGATCTAAGTTAAGGTCTTGAACTCAGGGTCCGGTTCTCTATTCCAGACTTCTATTCGGTTCTTTTTAAAACCATAATAATACTCCTAAAGAATTATGCGGAATTTACTTTCCTGTACCTCATACAACCCATTTTTTATTCATGGCGAAAAAAAAGAACAACGCTTTCATAAAAGGTTCTTTTCAGAGCCACCATTATTTTATTATAAAGAACTATACTGCTTATTTCCTAATATTTAATTGCGTTTCAGAATGTTTAATGTAACTAATCCGTAATTTAGTCTAGGCGCATCGTTTAGAATTCTAGTAATGAAAGAGGGGAAAGTTGCACAATTCAAACAATCGATCAACTACCAATTCGAATTCGGAAGTATAAATAAAGCGTGTCACACGGAAAAGCCAGCGATCGCAAAACAACTAAAATATTAGTTGTTTTTCTGATTTTGACTGGTTCAAATTTGGTACAACTAATCGACTGTTGTTTTAACTAATCTGTCATTTTTGATTTATCGTGCTGGCAGCTTAGCAACGACACCCAACAAGCAATGAAACGTTTCAGTTGAGCAATGCCAAACACCCTGAGCGAACAATGAAACGTTTCAATGAGATGTCACTCGTGCAATTGAGCAAAGACACAATCCCAGCAAAGTTACTTGTATGCATGAAAGCAAAAAAATGGCTCTGTTGTTCCAACCAATTATTCAGTTATTTGGACTTAAAACGCCAATTGCAATAATAAATATTTTTTACTGTTAGCCTCTTCGGGGGCAGCTAATCGTTCACTGCTTGAACAGCGAAATTTTACCTAATTAACTGCTTATATCTTTATCACTAAACTCACAAAGGATATGGAAATGAACCAAAAGATTACAATTCTCACAAGAGAACTCACCAGAAAAATGGTCACAGGGAATTAGGAAATTTTTCCTTCACTTGCAGAATGGCTCGCTGGTAAACCTAATGCTACAGATGCACTTTCAAGAAAATACAAATAGTACCACTTCACTTTAGCAGCAAATTTTTAAGCGTTAAGCGGTTTTAATAACATTGACATGAACTGTCCTAGAATACATTACTCTCAGATGAAATTAAAACATTTATACTGTAGGAATATCTATTCAACACATGGAAAACTTGTTTTACAATTAACTGTTATATTCTTCTGCATACTTTCACTTACTTAAAACGACCACTACGTAACTAACATAAATGACGTTCATTTACCATTGAAAATTTTCAATATGAAACGCTTCTGGTGAAATGAAGAGGTTTTCTGTTCTGCGTTTTGCTGTCTTCGTTCTTCGCCAAGTGACAGCATTTGAATACAACAATTTCGGTTACCTGAATGGTTATGTCAAAATCAACAGATATGTTAGTTAAATCGACAACATTTTAGTTGAAACAACCAGGGCGTGAAAGAACAACTGCAATGTTGTAATTTTGTGATCTGCGGGTTCTCCGTGCATATTCGTATTCACGACATCCAGTTATGTCTCTGACATTACACACCTGTACTTTTTTATTTCCTAAGATGTTGTACTGTGCATCCGTGAAAATTCGGAGCGGCGAATGTAAAAGCGTCGTTCAGTGTATTATTCCTTATTAACAGATCGGCTGAAAAGTTCGTATCGTTTCTATGAGAGGGCGCCACTAGAATTAAATCCATACCATTTTCAGTTAGTACCAACCTTCAAAAGATACGTGTATAAATTTGACAGCTGTCTGATTATTAGTTTGTGAGATATTGCATTTTGAGTGAAGCTACTTTTGTTATTGTGAAAAAATGGAAAAAAAGGAATTTCGTGTGTTGATGAAACACTACTTTTTGATGAATAAAAGTGCCGCCAATACCAAAAAATGGCTTGATGAGTGTTATCCAGACTCTGCACCGGGCGAAGCAACAATTCGTAAGTGGTTTGCAAAATTTCGTACTGGTCATATGAGCACCGAAGACGATGAACGCAGTGGACGTCCAAAAGAGGCTGTTACCGATGAAAACGTGAAAAAAAATCCACAAAATGATTTTCAATGACCGTAAAGTGAAGTTGATCGAGATAGCTGACAACCTAAAGATATCAAAGGAACGTGTTGGACATATTATTCACGAATATTTGGATATAAGAAAGCTTTGTGCAAAATGGGTGCCGCGTGAGCTCACAATCGATCAAAAACAACAACGAAAAACCATGCTGAAATTGAACGAATTGGGCTTCGAATTGCTCCCTCATCCACCGTATTCTCCAGATTTGGCCCCCAGTGACTTTTTCCTGTTCTCAGACCTCAAGAGAATGCTCGCTGGTAAAAAATTTAGAAGCAATGAAGAGGTAATCGCTGAAACTGAGGCCTATTTTGAGGCAAAGGACAAATCGTACTACAAAAATGGTATCGAAAAGTTGGAAGATCGTTATAATCGCTGTATCGCCTCTGATGGCAATTATGTTGAATAATAAAAACGAATTTTGGCAAAAAAATGTGTGTTTCTATTAAACGATACGAACTTTTCAGCCGAACTGTTAGATTCAGAATCAGTGCTCGGGCTTTGCGGAGTCGTTTAGTTATGGTAATGAGTCCAACCGACCATGGCTTGCTGCGAGGATGTTTTTGCTCGAGCAGTGTTATTATAAAATCGACCATTCCCAGTGAACTTTGTCGAACCGCATTGGACCAATTTTCGAACCGAATGAGCAAGAAATCGGCCGGCGATCGTAGCGCTTCTTCAATCGCGCCGACAATTCTGCACCATTTGCTCCAACCGGATCAAATCAAGGTATTATCGGGTCGGCGTCACTCTGATAGCGTGCCACTGAGCATCGGATATTCCTTGGTTTTGAATGTAGAGGTTTTAACCTTAAGGTTATCACCTTTTCAGGACAGAAAAATTCTGACGCGATGTTCGGTGTTGAAAACTACTACAAAATGGGTATTTTTGGAACGGGTTTAAGGAGTAGATTCCGGAAAATGATGTTTGAGGTATTTTAGAAATCCAAGATGGCGACTTCCGGTTGATTAACATTCCTTGAAAACCCTTGCATGTGGGTATTTTCGGAACGGAATTGATGAGTAGATGTCGGAAAATTATATTTGAGGTGATTCTTAAATCCAATATGGCGACTTCCGGGTTATCGATATTCAACAAACCGGAATTTAAGAAGATTTAAGAACCACCTCAAACATCGTTTTATGACTTCTATTCATAAATCCCGTTCCGAAAATATCCATATTGCAAGGGTTTTCAAGGAATGTCAACAAACCGGAAGTCGCCATCTTTTATTTAAGAACCACCTCAAACATCGTTTTCTGACATCTACTCATCAATCCCGTTCCGAAAATACCCATATTGTGGGTTTTCAAGGGATATGAAGAAACCTGAAGTCGCCATATTGGATTTCAGAACCATCTCCAACGTCGTTTTCTGACATCTTCTCATCAATCCCGATCCGAAAATACCCATATTGCAAAGGGTTTCAAGGAATATCAAGAAACCGGAAGTCGCCATCTTGGCCCACCTCAAACATCGTTTTCTGACTTCTACTCCTAAATCCCGTTCCGAAAATATTCATATTGTAAGGAATATCAACAAACCGGATGTCGCCATCTTGAATTTCAAAGCTACCTCGAACATCGTTTTCCGACATCTACTCATCAATTCCGTTCCGAAGACACCCATATTGTTAGGGGTTTTAAGCAATCTCAATAAACCGGAAGCCGCCATCTTGGATTTTGAAACGAGCCCAAACATCATCTTCTTGCACTAACTCTTCACATCCGTTCCGAAAATAATAATATGATGCGTGGTTTCCACAATAATTGCACAAAACTTTTTTACGAAATAAATTCCAAATAACGTAAATTTTTTTCACGAGCTACCTCTTTTTACGAACCCCTGTTTAGTTCGTAAATGGAGGTTTCGGTGTACCCGATCAGAAGAGAATGTCTAAAGAATACAGTATTATGTCATTCTTTTCAGAATAGCAAAATAGTTTTATTCGGTATTGGTTAGGTTGAATAAAAAGCCAAAATACCAAAACTGAATATCAAAAACTTACACCATTCATACCAGATTCATAAAAAGTTGAGCTATTTAAGATATCAAAACAATACCACAACAATATTACCGTATTTGTTTCTTGATGTTTATTAGTATTAAATTTTTTTTAACATTCCGAATCCCAAGGGGGTAAAAAGGCAAGCGGACTACCAAGGGTAGTCTGAAAAGTGGGAACTCTAATTTTGACTACACCTAGAAAATATCGTGTAAATTTACATCTTCTAAGACATATATGAGCGTCAAAAATGATTTATTTTAACAGTAGATCTAACACATATTTGATAATTCTGGCATATTTTTAGGTGTTGAAGCATGTAAATTTACTCGTCTGCTGTAAAAGTAGTGTATGTTCAACACATATGTAAATCATTCTTGTAAAGTTCAGTCAATTTATACTTTGTTCACACTGGCCGAAAATAACATGTTTTAACGATAGTACTATAAAGTTAAAACCGCACTGTTCACACTAAAAAAAATGGTTGTACCTATCTGCGTTGCCAGGTCATTTTTCCAAAAATATGTAGTCGGTGCAAAAATATATCTGTATCATATCGGTATCAATATCACTTCTACATAAGTAGTAGAAAAAGTGAGCGAAAAAAAGGTCCCACGACAACCTTTTCTCATGTCTATTCCAGCTAAAAACCAAAATCGGTACATATCTGTATGATCCGTGAATTATCGGTATTTTGGGAGTACATATCTGTATTGCGGTATAGAGGTCAAAAATCTGTTCAAATACCGAAAAATCGGTATACGTTGATACCAGATTTCAGTTTTGTTTTATTATGATTACATGGCTACTTTGATGGAAAACTGCTGTTGTTGAACAGCTTGTCAATTGACATAGTCGAAAAGTGAAGGAAAATGCTAGCAGGGTGACAATTATATCATGTTATTTCGGGAAAACATGTTTTAATTTGACGTTTATGAATATGAAATAACGCAAAAGTAAAACATGTTATTTCGCTTAATACTATGTTCACACCTGCAGAAAATAACATGTTTTAACGATAGTAATATAATGTTGAAACCGCACTGTTCACACTAAGATTATGTTATACGCATGACATATTACTTAGTATTGAGTTTGTTTATAAACAAACTGCAAAAACGCCTACGTCGTAGGTAGGAAAGAAAAAAGTATTTTCACAACATCCTAAAAATAAGAAATAAGCCAGGTGCTTCTCCTAGCTATATTATCGTTTCACGCTTATTGCCAACGTTTCCAATATTTTTAGGCAGCAAATGATCAAAAAAGTCATCTTTTAATTCAAAAACAAAAGTGGTTTTACCAGTCTGCGTTGCCAGGTCGTTTTTCCAAAAATCTATATTCGGCGCAAAAATCTATCTGTACCATATCGGTATCAGAGGTCCCACGACAACCTTTTCTCATGTCTATTCAAGCTTAAAATCAAAATCGGTACTTATCTGTATGATTCGTGAGTTATCGGTATTTCGGGAGTACATATCTGTATTGCGGTATAGACGGCAAAAATATGTATAAATACCGAGAAATCGGCATACCTGGCAACGTTGGTACCAGTTTTCAGTTTTGTTTCATTATGATTACATGGCTACTTTGATGGAAAACTACTGTTGTTGAACAGCTTGTCAATTGACATAGTCGAAAAGTGAAGGAAAATGCTAGCAGGGTTGTGCTTTACTGACAATTATATCATGTTATTTCGGGAAAACATGTTTCAATGTGACGTTTATGAATATGAAATAACGCAAAAGTAAAACATGTTATTTCGCTTGAAATATGAAATCGGAGTTATAACATGTTTTAATTCATAGTGTGAACATAGTATAAAACATGAAATCGGAGTTATAACATGTTTTAACTCATAGTATGAACATAGTTTTACGAATTACGTTCTTATGATTTGAGTCATATGCGGATTTACGTTACCGGTAAATTTCATTATTTTTTGCTGTGTTACTTTATCTTAGCCATTTTTGGATTGATTCCAAATGTTTTTTTCACCATAAGAAAGATAGCGGGTAATAGTAGGAACGCGGGCTTTGGTTGGCCATATCTCAGCTGTTAGAAGTCCGATTTTGAAAATTTGTTATCATTAGACAGATACATCTATCGCAACATAGATGGAACAGAAAATTTTTCAATTACACTTTGTTAATGAAAGTTATGATCAAAGACGCAACCAAAAGTCCAAGCATAAATTAACGAAAATTTCGTATATATCTTTAAATTCAAAGCGACGACATATGCCTTATTATATACTAATAAATTGCATTTGATACCAGCTATATGTTTTAGAAGAAATCAATTTCAACTTTACTGAAAATGTCTCAAAAAATTCGACATTTTCACAGAAATTTTAGAATATTACAAGTATTTGAAGAATGCTAAATACAACTAAGCATTTTTGTACACCAATCGATTGAAACGGGAAGAAATAGTTTCAAATTTACTAAAGAAAATCCTAAAATTAGATTTTTCACAGAAATTTTAAAATTAAACCTGTTTGACACTTAGCATGAAATTCACATTTAGGCATTGTTGATCACCAATCGATTGAATATTGTTTCAAATAAAATTTTTAACAGGAAATTCTATCATATTTACTAAAAATCTCAAGAAATTTTGTATTTTTACTGAAACGTTTGAATCATTGAGTATTTTGTGACTAAGCTAAGCACGCATTCAAGAATTTTCGTGTAAAAATCGACTGTTTGAAAATCAGTGTAGACATCTTTGAGAAATCGTAGCGCGAATTGAATTTTCGGGTACCTTTCGAATCGAAAACTGAATACCACTGAAACTGAAATAAGTTTATTTGGTTATCGACTATCCAAATCTACAAACCCGATAAACCTGATAAATTTATGTGAAATGGACATTTTTATACTAATCATCCAGTATCCCCTAAGCCGGAAGTTGGATCTGACTTTTATAGGATTTTAAGATCTTTCATTTTAATCTTTTATGGTTCCTAGATTTCATTTGAATCTTACATCGATTTAACCATCTACGAGAAAAATGAGAAACACTATTTCAATTTCGTTTCACATGTTACCCTGTAGTTCCGGGACCAAAATTCGGATCCAAATGTAATTCAGGAACCTTGTGTGGGAGGATACGACTTTTCATATGAATCAAAGTTTGTAGGGCACGGTTGAGTCATCTCCGAGAAAATTGAGTGAAATTATTTATCACACATGCATTTGCTGATCTCGACGAACTGATTCGAATGGTATATGCGTGTTATGCTCTTCCAGCATTTATTTCTGTAAGTAGTTTAAATCAATATAATTATGGAATTGCTTTCAACTCGAAAAAGCTGTCATCACAAATGTCACATTCGAAAAATTATGTTGCCAAAAACGAACCGTGCTAAAATCGGTCCGAGGCGAAATTTCATGAAAAAGTATACTGTACACAGTCTTTTTGGTCATTAGAAACAATTGTATAAAAAATCGTGTTCCACGTTGGTCCCAGACATTACTTTGTCATTCAGCACTCAAAACTCTTACTACTGGAATATGGTGGAAAGTCGCTTTCACAAAAATTTCGATATCTTCGTTAAAAATGGACGGATTTCGACAAACTATGGCTTGTTGGATAGCTATTACCGTGCGAAATCTAAGTCTAAAAAAATATTCTATTTCCAAGGTTAATTGTGACACGTATTTTCAAAAAACTGAAAATTTTAACACGAAACTTCGTATAACTCAAAAACTAAACATACGATCTCAAAACCATACAATAGCGTTGTGGGTGGCGGGGAGACCTTTCATTTGCGACTAGTTTGATCAAAATCGGTCCAGCCATCTCTGAGATCTCGATCTCCTTGTTGACAACACACACACACACAAATTTTCAAAAGTCTGTAATTTCTGACGACTGTCTCAAACAATCGAAATTCCAAAAATCTGTAAAAATTATTTAGACGAAAAAAGGTTTACATGTTAACTAAGTAATTTGATAATTTACAGTTAAAGGCTATAGCAGGATAAGCATGTGAAATTTGCCCCCAAAGGGAATTCATATTGTTATACCACATTCGAAAGGTCATAGACTGGAAACAATTTTCTCAAAGTTTCAACCCTTTAACTGCCATATTGACGGAGCTAGGGTGGTTCTATTGATTTTTATTTTATTTGATTTTTGAAGAAATTGCTCCTCCGAAAAATTTGAAAAAAATCAGGTATATTTAAAGCATAATGGGGAAGGTTCACAATTTTTTTCAAAATTTTTTAAAATGTATTTCTTTCATTAAAAAATACTAAAAAATTTTGATACATATTTTTTCCCTCTTCCAATATTTGTACCACCCCGGATTTTTTAGTGATAAATAAAACAATTTTGGACATGTTAAAGTGGTATGTTTTCATATTTTTAAAAAATGTCGTCGACCACAATATTTGATTTTTTTCTGAAAAATAAATAACAGTCGACCATGCGTCTCCATCAAGTTCTGATAGAAGAAAACGCATGGTGCTTTCTTATAGTATTTTATGAAACTCAAGCGCCTCACCTGACTACTAGAACAAAGCATCATTCGTTTCCTTCTAACGGAATTGGATGGGAACGCATGGTGCTTTGTTCTAGTAGTTTATGCAACCCAAGCGCAGGGTTTAGAAATCAAAGTAACGAAAAGGAGGAAATGAGTTTCAACCTTTGCATAATACATACACGATCATACTTCGGGTACAACCGAGAAAGTTACAAAGCAAGAACTTACTGGTATGTGGTTTATATATGAATGGTAGTAATATATGAACGTCGCAAGTATCACACATATGAAATTCGGTTACGGCAGTCAGGAACTAGAGCGGGTATCAGTTTTTTACGTGTTGCTTATGGATGTTATGAAAGAATAATGTAAGAAAAAATGAAAATTTCGGACTGCATATAATTCGTTAATTCGATTTTTTATGAAATGGTCAAATTGTTTTGCACTGTGGGGTCTCGTATAACGCGGTTTCCTAATTGTCAGCTCTGTGCAGTTCACTAAATGCATATCGAATTGAAACAACAGCGAATCGATTTTTTTATATTGTTTTCATACATTGACCATTGATGAAAATTGGAATCGATTACTTGGAATTATTGACTGATAAAAAATGTTATTAAAATACGTTGAAATTTGAAAGCACTCATTTTCTCTCTGCTTATTTTCGTTTATTCTATAGACTTATCATCGTCACTTCTTTTATTGATAGTCGTTGGTAGCTGTTCTGAGTTAAGCATTTCTGACAATATTTTCGCCGGCCTATTCTGGATAAAAACCGAGCATGAGATAAGTAGTAAATAATGGCGGCCATGTGTGAACTGCGACCAACAGTTCTATTGCCAATAGCGCATTCACAGCATCGGCGCTGGATTCCCAAATATCCAGTCGAATTTGGAGTGTACCCGATATAGCACTTGTAAGCTCTTAAAAATGAGACTTATTACGGACCCGAATAGCTTTTTTTGTGATCTGTGTGTCTTAATTGGGTAATCTCGTGATAAAGCTTTAAATCCAAAATTACTTGGCAGAGCAGCTTTCTAAACAATATGCCCAAAAACTAAAGAAATCTTATTTATTTTCCATGAAAACCATCATGAAGATATTCGATTAACGTTTTCAAACACAAACTTCCAACTTTTTGTTTATCACAAATTTTTCCAGAAAACTGTAGACATCCCTCGATAACATATCTCTATGATAACTTTTGACGCTGTAATGAAATTTTCATTCTTTCTTTCAATATTCTTTCATTACATCCATCAGTAACACGTAAAAAACTGACACCCGCTCTAGTTCATATTTCATATGTGTGATACTCGCGACGTTCATATATTACTACCATTCATATATGAACCACATACCAGTAAGTTCTTGCTTCGTAGCTCTCTAGGTTGTACCCGAAGTGTGATCGTGTATGTATTATGCAAAGGTTGATACTCATTTCCTCCTTTTCGTTACTTTGATTCCTAAGCCCTGCGCTTGAGTTGCATAAACTACTAGAACAAAGCACCATGCGTTTGCTTCTATCAGAACGTGATGGGGACGCATGGTCGACTGTTATTTATTTTTTAGAAAAAATCAAATATTGTGGTCGTCCACATTTTTCAAAAACATGAAAATATATCACTTTAACGTGCCCAAAAATTCTTTATTTATCACCAAAAAATCCAGGGTGGTGCAAAAATTGGAAGAGGGAAAAAATATGTTTCAAAATTTTCTAGTACTTTTTAATGGAAGAAATACATCATCAAAAATTTTGAAAAAAATTGTAAACCTTCCCCATTATGCCTTATGCATCTGATTTTTTTCAAATTTTTCGGAAGAGCGGTTTCTTCAAAAATCAAATAAAATAAAAACAATAGAACCACCCTAGCTCCGTCAATATGGCAGTTTTTGAGAAAATTGTTTCCAGTCTATGACCTTTCGAATGTGGTATAACAATATGAATTCCCTTTGGGGGCAGATTTCATATGCTTATTCTGCTATTGCCTTTGCAGACTTGGCATCTCTGCATTTCAGTGACCATTTTTCGCGATTTGTTGGAAAAAACGTGCTTAATCCACCTAGCAGTGAGATGATACATTTTTTTATCAATCCGCATGTGTTTTTTGCATGAACATTCTTCGGTGTTTCAGTTTTCATGACATTATTTTAATGACCGTCGTTTTAAGCGGCAATTTGAGATTTTAATCACTCATTACTCTGTAATGTCGAAACTGAAAATCGTATCCAATTTCAATCTTAACGTGTAACAATCGTTTAAACATTCCATGGTATGTCGAAGTAATTTCAACTTTAGAGTTTAGGGTAATTTACGGAACTTCCAGAGCCGGTATTCAGGAACCAGCATAACCCAAACCGATTCGTATGGCCATATGACGAATAAATTGCAATGGTTTTGAGTCCAACTTTAAAGCTTTTCGGGATTGTCATCTTCTATATCGCTTTGAATTTTAAAAATTCATCATCCTACAATTCCAGAATCGGAAGTCAGAATTGGATAAAAGTCAGACAAATTCACCTGAGTAGCTGTATAGTTTACATTTGTTTCAAAATGTTGGAAAATCAATGTAGACATCATTGAGGAATCGTAGCGCGAATTAAATTTGTGGGTGCCTTCCGAAACGAAAACTGAATACAACCAAAAATGAAATAAGACATTTTTATACTAATCACCCTGTATCCCCGAAACCGGAAGTTGGATCTGACTGAAAAACAAGACGTTTTATAGAATCTAAAGACTTTTCATTTGAATCTTAGATAATTCTTAGACATTATTAGAATCTTAAAACGGTTCAGCCATTTACGAGAAAAATGAGTAACACTATTTTAATTTCGTTTGACATGTCCTTCTGTAGCTCCGGAACCAGAGGTCGGAACCAAACGTAATTCAGGAACCTTGTTTGGGAGCATACGACTTTTCATATAAATCTGAGTTTGTAGAAAACGGTTGAGTCATCTCCGAGAAAATTGAGTGAAATTATTTGTCACACACGCATTTGCTGATCTCGACGAACTGATTCGAATGGTATATGGCTGTTATGTTCTTCCAGCATTTATTACTGTAAGTAGTTTAAATCAGTTTAATTATGGAATTGCTTTCAACTGGAAAATGCTGCCATCATGTGGTTCACATATATCATATTCGAACGATTATGTTGCCAAAAACGAACCGTGCTAAAATCGGTCCGAGGCAAAATATCATACTGTAAACAGTCTTTTTGGTACTTAGAAACAAATGTATGTGACAGTATAAAAAATCGTGTTTTATGTTGCTCCCAAGCATTTCTTTGCCAGACAGCGCTCAAAACTTCTACTGCTGGAATAGGGTAAAAAGTCGCTTACACAAAAATTTCGATATCTCCGTTAAAAATGGACGGATTTTAACAATCTAAGGCTTGTTGGATAGGTATTACCGTGCGGAATCTAAGTCTGAAAGTATATTTTGTTTTCAAGGTCAATTGTGACAGATACTGTCAAAAAACAGAAAATTTTGACATAAAACTTCGTATAACGCAAAAAGTAAACATCCGATCTGAAAACCATTCAACAGCGTTTTGGGTGACGGGGAGACCTTTCATTTGCGACTAGTTTGATCAAAATCGCTCCCGCCATCTCTGAGATCTCGACCTCTTAGTTGACAACACACATACACACACGGACATTTGCTCAGTTCGTCGAGCTGAATCGATTGGTGTATGAAACTTGGCCCTCCGGGCCTCGGAAAATTTTTCTAAATTTGAGCGAATTCTATACCTATTATAAAAAAAAGGTAAAACGGGGTGCCGGTAATTGAACACCTTGGGGTGCCGGTAACCGAAAGCGGTAGACATTTTGAAAATTACTAAAAATACTTTTGTTGCGAAAATTTTCATAGCATTCGGTATTAAATCGCGAAAAAGATCGATTTCACCTCATAAATATTCAATCCACTCACCTTTCCGATTGATACTCTTCAATTTATGATACTATCAAAAAAGCCATAACAAACTTTTGTGATGATTTTCACGCAATTAAAATTTGTGTTGAGCTCAGCAAAAAGAACAAGCGTCTGTTTGCTTTGGTACTTGGCACAAAAAGAACGTGCTGCTATTACACGCACACATGACATTTGTCGGAATGACGCTATCTTCTTTCTGTCAAAAGCTACGGTGGGGTGCCGGCAACCGAACATCTTCCCCTAATATTTAATATCGAAAATATTTTTGTCTCGCTAATTTCCCTGAATTTTGGAACCAAATTACATCTTAATTTTAGTTTTAGTATATAGTTTTGGAATTTAGTTTCAAAATTTGATTCGAGTTCAAAAGTTAAAACTTAGACTCTGAAACTGAATCCTAATTCTATAATCAGGAGCTAGATTTTTGGAACTGGATCCTTGACTTGATTTGGAACTATGTTTAGTGCCATAATTTGGGTTCAGAATTCGTATACAGAATTCTCATTTTGGAACAAATATTCAGAATTCCGAAACAAAATTTATGATATGAGTTCTAGATCTGGATTATGGAACTAAATCTTACTTCTGAACCAGAAATTTTAAATTGACTTCAGAACCTGAATTTAACTCACTCCTGATTCCAGCTTCTGAGTTCATTACCCTTATTCAGATCAAGTATGCTGGAACAATATTTTGAAACTGGATTCAGTGCTTCAAGTAAGGGTCAGAATTCAACTTCAGTATTCAGTTCTAGAATTAAATTTGGATCCTGAATTGTGAAAATGAGTTCAGTTCCAGAATTCTAAAACTACATGTTGATCTGGATTCCGAACTTGAATTTTGCAACTGAATTCGGAGCTAGTCCCATGTTCCGAATTCAGTTCCAGTTATACTTCAATATAGATGCTCCGTTAAAATTCTAGAAGCGAAGCAGTCAAAGTTGTACAATTCACACAATTCAATCAACTAATATGAACGATTATTTATATTCGGAGGATGTTTGTTTTATTCGTATTCACGTGCTCCAGTTATGTCTCTGACATTACCCACCCGTATTTTTCTAATAAGCAGTCGATTTTAATAAGCAGTCAAGTCGATATCTCCATACGTGCAAAACAAATTATTTGACTCAATAAAGACATGTCCAAAGTTCATCCAAATCGATAATTTCGAATCATTCCTGCTGTTAATTTCTGTACTGTACTCATAAGACACTCAGTTCGCGACACTAATTTTTATCAACCAATTTTTCGAACAATTGCAAAACCTTTCTACATGAGAAAAGCAAGAAAAAAGAAGCCACAGGCGCAGATTTCTTTGCTTCACGTGTTTTTTCTTCTTCTTTTTCTTTTTCGTTTGCCCCGGTCGGTTTGTACATCGAGCCGGAATCGAAATAGTAAAAGCTATTATCTATCTCTCTGCTAATTAAGTTTTATCTCGTCCTGTCCTGGTCTCGCACAGTTGGCAAATTTTAACACGGGGCAGCGAGGATAGGGAATCTGTCTTTTCAGCTCATTCTTTTCGTCGCATGGATCGCAAGTTTAAATTAAATTTCTCCGTAGTTATTGGTTCTATTATTTCTTCAGTCTCATCTCGGATTCCCGTCGGCCCTTTTTATCGTCCGTTGAATACCGTTGAAAACCCATTTCAATTGGCCCGCTATAATTAATATCTCATCGAGGATATTGCAGAGTGCAAAAAAGCCTGGCAGCGAGTAGATTGAGTTATAAAACTTATCACAAGTATTTTTTTTTGCCTTCTTCTGCTGTGCCTTACTTTGTTCCCGAGTTCCCGACAACGGGGATTCAAAAGAAGTGATTTTTTCTGTTTCAGTTCCGCCAAAAAGTTGCTGTGTGTGTGTGTGTTTGTGGGAGGTTGATGGCACAGTCAAAGTCAACGTCTCCGCTAATGAGATTGACTTGGCGAAAAGCACTCGAATCCATTAGCGCGCAGCCGGGGATTACACCCGATTGGATGATTCTATTTATCCCGTCGTTCCGAGTCTCCGGGTTGATGGAATAGTTGGGATCAATAGCCAGCCGATGGTTGAAATCGTTATAACAGAGTAAAATACTACAAACTGATACCGGGAACCTGACTTCCGTACGAAGTCACATATTAAAAACTTTCGCCTAAAGGCGCTGGATTCCATTTTTTTCTTCCACACACCCCAGAAGCCAGGGTTGATATTCAATCAAGCAAAGTGCTTCGAATGGAAACAACATCTCCGATGACGACCGCAACTTTGACACAAGACCCATGCGGTCGGTGGTCGAAAAATCCCACCGTACGCTCCAAGATGGCCCGAACCAGGAATTCATCACACACCGCATCGTCACTGATCGTCATAATTCTATCCCGACCCAAATTCCCAAATGTTCGCCCGGGGAGTGGGGCCCAACAGGAAATGCTAATTCGAAACTTCGCCAACAAACACAGAGAGAGAAAGAGGGAAAGACAAAAACAGGACATCTTGTTTTTTCCCCTTTTTTTGCCTTTTTTAGGGGTAGCAAGCCTACGGGTGCGACGTCTAGACGGATTTGAAGCGGCTGTTTTTTATGCCCGGTGGAGCCCAGTCCCTCCCTCCATCCGCACCCGACCAAAATCCGATTGTCCGGCAGATTTGAACACGGTGGCTTCGAAAGGAGACTTTGCTGCCAAGTGGTCTGTTCTATTATCGATTCTCGGCCCCGGTTGGATGTGGGCCAAGCTAACCACAGTGCGTCAGAAATCTACTACTACTTGTATTTCTTCCGCCAGTGTCCGAAGGACCAGAGATGTATGACGTACGGTTGGCAGGCTTCGACCCGATCCGTAACTTCTGAACTAGAGCAACCGCATAAATAAAATATTCGCATAAATATATGGAAGTATTTCCTTGGACAATAATATGAAAGTCATTACTTCGCAAACCGAACGAATAACACTTCGTAGGGCCACTCGTACTTGAGACTTTCGATCGGATCAATTATGAACAGCTACATAAGCCCTGTACGGCTCTAACTAGAGATAGACAAAATCGTTCTATTTAATGAACCACTTAGCACTTAATAATTCTACCGACAGAAGTAGTCCTTCCACATTGCTTTTAGTTCTTCTGAAATTTTATATAATTCCGCGATAAAAAAAATGATAATAAAAAACCTTTTTTTTATTTTATATTTTTTTTTGTTAATAAATTCAATGATAGTGTGTACAGTAGGGTGGGGCAAGGTTGTATGGGAAATAGATGAAACGGTTTATTTTCTCACTCCACCAAACTTTTCCTTTTGGGTGCAAAATTTTAACTCGATCAGAGAAATTATATTTTCACGCCCGAGGTTTAAAGTTTGTATGAGATTACGTATGGAGAAATTCACTTTTTACAAAATAAATCGGCTGGAGGTCAACCTATGAATTCTAAAAATCCCGCCATACCGCAAAACAAACCGACGTTTGTAGAAAAAGTAGTCCGAATGTATTATGTTTTTGTTTGCATAAATTAGTGCCGTTTATATCTTCTAAACTTTAAGAGATAAAGAGTTTATATCTTTGGCAAAGTTATTGGATTTGAGCTTATCTAAAATATTGTAGAAGATCCCAAAAACCTATTGCTTCAATTAAAAAAGTTAGACATTTTTATGTTTTTTACAGTGAGTTTTGGAGCCTGGCTTGTCACTTTAAAAAAATTCTAATAATGCGCTGAGAAAGTTTTGCGAAGACATCAAACAACTCAAATCAATCGTTATAGAATAATAAAAGAAAGCAAAATCATATTACCACCACTAGCAGCAGTGGTGCTAGATGTATTAAAACTCCAAATACCAAGCCTGGAAAAAAGTTGGAACGGTAACTTCGAGCTGTCATAGCTCAGCTGTTTTTAAACGAATCTCAATAAATTTCACACCCTCAAATTTTGTGATGTTCGTAGATTGATTCCAAAAATTTCGTAGGAGACGATTGGTAAAGGAAATCCAATGAAAATTTGATTTTTCCCGTTCCAGGTTTTTTTCGCGCGCCCAATATGGCCTTATCTGCTTTCCTATTTTCTTTCCATTGGCATCAACGTCGCACAGTGGTCCAAAACTGGAAAAATATGGTCAAAAGTCTGTATTGACTTTCACTGATTTTTAAGAGCTAAATTGTCTTCGAAGAAGTTTTACAAGATTGTATTACACTTCTTTTGAAAGTGGCACCTTAATTTTTGTTAAGGGGGTAGTACCAAATTTCGAATAAAAAAAATTTATTTTATTTTGAAGAGAAAAACATTTGAATTATTATTAATGTAAAAAAATAATTTTTTGAGATATATTCACTTTATTTGAAAAACAATTTTTTTGGATTTATCTACGTAGAATCTACCTCTATTACCTAAGTATCTACTACAAAGTGCGCGTAAACACGCATAAACATGTTTATGCTTGCACGCGCAACTTAAGCAAATTGTTGGGATTTTTATTTTGTTTACTTTTCGACAATTAATAATATTAAAAAAAATCTAAGTGGAACTCGGTGCAATTTTTTTAGGCCTTTTCAAAGTTAATTTTAAATATTAAAAATCCGAAAAATTATCAAAAGTTCAACATACAACAACACAACAAAAATCGAAACATGTCCAAACAAAATATGAAAAAGTATTGTAAAAGTACAAAGCTTTACGAAGAGATTTGTTTTTAAACGTGTAAATAAATTGAGTTATCGCGAAGCAACACGTTTTTTAAGACGATATGTTGATCGTTCGCCGCTCACTTATACCGTTTTCGTTTTTGAACCTAGACGCGGGCTACTCTGACTCCGAGTAAAACGAACACGTTTTACGCGCCCTAAACAACAACTCATGAAAAAAAGATAAAATAAACAAACTCGGCTGGATGCGTGGTGCGAACCGAAAAAATTTTCAGAGCGAAACTACGCGATTGGAGTCCGCTCTAGAGCGACCTCAGGTTGCTAAAACAAACATATTAAACGTTGTTTGGGCGATTCTGGGTCAGCTTTCGGGCTGCTCTGATCAATAAACGAAAACGGTATTAGAGATGTGCGAAGCAGCTCTGAACCGATCAGCTCACTAAAGGGAATCGATTCAATGTACCAGCTCATCAGCTCATTTAGATTGAACTGAAGGTTTGTTTTGAGCGCCGTTTTTCTTACTCTATTTTTCTTTCATATGCATGATCGAAATCATTGAAGCATAAAGAACAATGCTATGCGAAGTAACTTGTCTGCGAATTATTATTATGTCATATTGAAGCAGGGATGCCAGATCGTTTTTTCAAAAATCTGTGATCAAGCCAAAAACCTGTATGTGCAAAATCTGTGCACGTTTCCATAATAGCTGATCGGAATCATTTTGGTAAGCAGAAAAAGGTCTCCATATTTCCTACCGCTCTGTAATTTTTGGTGCTAAACTGTGATCAATTCAAAAATCGGTGATCGATTTCAGAATCTGTGTAAATCTTTGACCATTCTCAGAAATCTGTGAAATAGCAGACGTGTGACGCCCTCCGTTTCTTAACCATTCATGATTTCAGTATGGCCATAGTGAAAATGAGTCACACGAATAGTACTCAGGATATTCTCATTGGAAAATAAATTGGATTAAGAATATATTTTCCTATAAATAATGTAAAAGTTTGTTGCATATTTCGTTTCGGCACAAGGTTTCCTAGATAAAAAAGGTAAAATGATGTATAACCTTTCCAGAAAAGAATAAACCTATGCATTACCTTCTACACAGTTATGGGATTTTATATTTTATACAATTATTCCAAACAAAGTATGTATAAAAAAATAACTTGAAACAAGTTATGATTAGAAAACTAGTTTTAAGGGGGTTGTCATGATTTTAGTTAACTTACTTTGAAAAGGCATAAAAAAAATTCCATCGAGTTCCAATCAGAATCAGATTTCTGTAAAAATCAGCTGCATAAAGTTGCATATCTCGCTTCGGTGTAAGATTTTATCATAGATAAAAAAAAAGGTAAAATGTTGTATAACTTTGCCAGGAAACAACAAACCTATGCACTACCTTCAACAAAAATATGGGATTTTTTATTTTCTACAATTATTCCAAACAAAGTATGCATAAAAAAATAACTTGAGACAAGTTATGAATAAAAAACTGATATTAAGGAGGTTGCCAAAAATACGCTTTGTATATCCGAAACGGTGCGTCCTAGACTTTTGATATATTCGACAAAGTAAATTATTTTCAATAGTTCTAAAACTTTGAAGAAAAATAATTTTTTCTATCTCTTCAGAATTAAACGATAAACGATATATATCTCTTCAGAAAAAAAAGTTATGGTCACATTTGTTGTCAAAGTAGGCCATGAATAATTATAGATAGCATCAAATTACGCGGTATATGTTTGTAAATAATTGCTTAAAAGCAACTATATGCATAAAAAGAACGGTTTGGCAGCTCCTGATTTATGTCCACGTTTTTAATGATTCGAACCACTGTGCGTCGCATAGAAAATATTGAATACTTCAAATTTACCGAGTCATAACTTTGTTGTTAGTTAACCGATTTTCGAAATTTGTTCACCATTGGAAAAGTACTACTTTCAGAAATAAAATGCACTGAAAAAACGGAAAAATAAGGTTGTCTACTCAAAGTTATAATGAAAACTGTAGATAGATGACCTAAGAAGAGATGAGACTTTTCAAGTGTTCGTAAATATCTCGAAATTCAAAGTGATGACCTATATAATTTTATACATCATTCGATTGCTAGTGATACCAGCTACAATTTTTGTCCAACTACCATTCTTGATCTATCAAAAGAAAAGCTTAAAAATCGATGAATTTATAAATATATATGATTTTTTCATCTCATGATCTCATGGTCCCATACAAAAAATGGTTATGTGCACCTAGCATAAATTAAGGGGTAAAAACCTTTTGCTCTTTAAACTTACCCACTGTTACCTGTACGGCTAACAAGCCGAAACTCGTTTTCGTCCGAGACGTCAGTTTTGATATTAAACTTAGGTGTAATATCAAAAAAGTGATTTGCAAACAGCATTAACTTTTCGTCTGCCTAGAGTTATGTTATGTTGTTATGTTGAGTTATGTTGAGCCGGCAGGTCGGAGGTGGCAGTTCAACATAAACTGCTAAGCACTGATGAGTCTCAGACGAAACGTAAATTAAAATGATTATCAGCAACTCTTCTTATAATTCTAATTCTTCTAATTTGTTCAACCTTTTATGTAGAGATATCACACTTTATATTATTAAAAATTTCTTCTTTCGTTAACGAGCGAGGTACTCTTTAAACCTTGGTATAAATACCTTGTAACCGAATGAATCTGATAGTAGCTTTGAGTTTTTTTAGAGTTTATTAAGTATTTAACAGGTGCTCTAACACCTATTTTATGCAACATTTTTGCGATTTCCATTGGATGCGGTAATTTTTATCTGCTTTTTACTTAGAAATCGGTGCAATATCTGTATAAACATTGAAAACTGTTCAACACATTGAAATGGAACTAGCATCTCTGTCGATATCCGTATTACGATGTTGAAACGTCAAATGATCCATCAGACCTCGGCAGGCATGCCAGCTGAATTGTTAGACATGCACGAATGGATGATTTCTTGATGAATGTAACTATTTTCCGATATTTCTTACCTAGGAAATAGTTAGATGTTTTGTATATTACAAGTAGTAACAGTTGCAAGAAATTAAGATACCTTCAGCATATTATGGTAACTGTTTGATATCTACAGCAGGCAATGTTTTGATAGCCCATTAGATAGATAATGATTGCATAAGATTGCGCAGCCATGCCTGTCTATTGTCTTTATAGGTGAAAGGATTAACTTCTTATGAGCAATTACCCCAACGGTACTGACTGCTGAATACTTTGTTTTGCAAACTCACCTGGATCAGATCCGGTTCGAAGGACCACTTAATGCTCATTATTTTATCCGTCTGTTCTTGAAGCTGGTTAGAAAAATTATTAGCGAACTGTAGTATCACTTCACAGTCTACTATGATCAAGTTAGATTCATAGTCTCTGAGCAAAATAAATATTCAACAGAGGCTTTATCCCCGCACTATGTGACTTGAGAAACGAGCTTCATTGCACTCTGTTAATTTCAAAACATCCAAAAGTGTAACTTCTATGAAACATACGTTTTTCAAGCTAATCCAGGACATTATAAATCAAAAACTTCACTCATTTTCTCATTTCCTTATGGCGTGAAGCCATTGACTTCACTCATACACTCATACGCTCATACGTTGAACTATCATTACATTATGGAATAACATTCAGCTTAACTAGAAATAATGATCTAAATTTTCATAATTGATAACAATGCTAGTGCTCTTAGCGGCGCCCCGAAGTGATTGCAAACTCCAAACCATTCAACAAAGGACTCACTGACTAACCGACAGAGAAACTACTCACAACTAGCAACACGCCATGTATTCTTCGAACGCGAACCACTCTAATGTGCATCCAAAGTGGCCATATTCGGGCGAAGAATAGCCGTCGCCTTTGGTCTGAACAGAGAAATTTAATCTAAGTAAGTAGTTTTTGTTGCTGCATAATAAGATGCTACTCAGGAAAGCCCCGGCGATAGGAACGACGCAGGACGAAGCGAGGAAATTGTACTTCAAGTAATATTGGCACTCACTCGGCAGGAAGCGTCAATGCTGTAAGAGAAAATGTCCTTTTTATGTATGTGCCTCTTAGCATACGAGAGCGAGTGTTAAAATTTAGAGCCTTACGAGCCTGGCCCATGAAATAAAGCTAGTCAGCATTTATGCTTGGTACTTGTACTTAATCTTTCGCATTGTACGTAAGATGGGTCGAGTAACAACTTATCCGGAGGATACTTCCAGTACAGTGGATCCTGCTGCAGTAGATTTTGTCACCGTTGTAAGTCTTCTTCTCGGCTCGTCGGCAAGAAACCGTAGAATTTGTTTAATTTTTAGCCCAGCTCCTTCTTTCGGTTGAATTGATCAATTCCCAGCCGGTATCAATCACTGCACCACGGACGGGCGGGAGGTGGGCTCGCACGAGTGTGGCTTCCAAATTCACCTACACTTCACGCGAAGAGCAACTTTTCTTCGCGGCTTGTTTCATTGGCTTCGGCAGCCTGCGAAACGTGTCAAGTTAGCATATCGCACGCACTTGCTTCTCGCGAAACAATTTCACCCCGCGTAAAATTCAAGTATGCTGCACACATTGATCCGGCGGCTGACGGAAACTTTGTCATTGCCAGAATGTCGGAGTTCCCTCGAATGGATGTAGGTACGTATGTACGTAAGTGTGTGTTTTCATCTCCCACGCCACACCACCGTCGGAAGGTAATGATATTCGGCCCGGGTTGTACCGGGTAGATTCACAGCACGATGCACACATGTTAAAGGCCGGGTGTGCTCTGAATTCTTCCAAGGCGTTGAGCCACGACACTCTAGTTTCCATGCTCTACGTCGAAGAACAAGGAGTACTTTCCCGGCTTATAAAAAAGGCCAATGCTGAACGAGTCCTAGCGAGACGACACGGCAGTCCTTCGGAAGATTGGGAAGAATGACTTGGGGGAACTTTTTGGCCCGGTGCATTGTAAGTTTTTAAGACTAAATAATTGAGTTCGCCCGGGAATGGTTTGATTCGGTCAAGGCGAAAAGTTTGATTTTGATTAAGGTAAAATATGTTCTAAAAGTAAAACTATTATCGAATCACGAGCATTTACAAAACATGAATTATTATTAGACCAATTCACTCCTGAATATGTAATAAAGTTTTACCATAATTAATATTATCAATGTCAAGAATGATGGTCATAAGGGCATTTTTAGGAACTGCAACCGAGAGAAGATTATTGTATTATTGGTTCTGGACACATGGCTAAGTGAGAAGGGTATTACTATGCGAACATTGGCGAAGCGGTTTGGAATTCATCATGCCAGTGTTAAAACCATCATTAATAAGATTGGGGAACACTATTCTTTGGATGAGCTACCAGGAATTGTATTCGCGTCTTTTGCAGTGTCCGGATGCATGCGTTTTGATGGACGATGAGACCTATGTAAAGGAGGACTCACAAACCCTTCCAGGTCACAATACCTTACTGTCGTCGTTGGGGAGGATGTGAACGATGCGGACAGGTCGATTCAAGTGGAGAAATTCGGTCGAAAGGTACTGGTATGGCAAGCAATATGTTCCTGTGGTTTGAAGTCAACCGTTTTTTACACTACCGGAACTATAAATGCAGAAATCTATCGATCTGAATGTCCCCAGAAGAGATTGCTGCCTTTATATAAGATGCATAGTACACCTCCACTGTTTTGGTCGGATTTAGCGTCGGCTGACTATGCCAAAATCACTTTCAATTGGCTTGCGGAAAAGGGTAGAAATTTTGTTGAGAAAAATATCAATCCACCAAATTGCCGTCAGCTTCGACACATCGAACGTTACTGGGCAATCGTGAAGAGGGTCTTCAAGAAGACTGGTAAGGCAGCTGGAAACATATAGGAGTTCAAAAAAATTAGGGCTCAAGCGTCCAAAAAATGCGATGCAACACTTTTCCTGTACTTGATGAAGAGCGTTCGATCAAAAGTTCGAAAATTTGTGAAGGAATAACTTAAATTTCATCCGGTTTTCATTATGCTCAAGTTTAACCTCGTACAGTAAAGAATCAATTTTTAGTTTGAGAAAATATCGTTTTCTATCATAATTTGAAAAAAAAATTTGTGAATAGCTTATTTTCGATACACTCCTTAGTTGATGGCCATACAAGCTCACTTTGGCTATATGGGTTACGGTATCAGGTTCCAGAAGTAGCGGTCTAAAATTCCAAAATGTTTGGGAACAGATAATAGTGCGAGAAGGCCAAATCAGGTGAACAGTGGAATTTTCATAGATCTTGAAGAAGCACCATTTCCGAAATCGAAAAAAAATTGATGATAAAAGTCTTAGAAATGCATGAAACGTCGAGGTTTAGTGTCATTTCGAAATAATTTTTTTTTCATAAAATCGACTTTCTGGGACTTAGAAAAAATATCACAATTTTTCTAAGTCCTCGACAGTCAATTTTTTCAAAAAAAATTTTTTTGAGATAACACTAAATCTCGACGTTTCATGCAATTTAAAGATTTTTGGCATCGAAAAAAATTTTCGGTTTTGGAAATTTCATGTTCAAGATTTTTCAAGATCGAAAATTTTCAAACTTTAACCGCTGGGCAGCACCCCTTACCCATGTCGGATTTAGCTCAAATTTCGCATGAGGACTTTTTTCGAGGTGCTTAAACTTTTGAGCACTAGAGATTTACGGAAATAGATGTGATCCCAAAATATTGGCACCCTTTTATATAAGAGCGGTAAAAATCAACGTGATTTGTCGGTTACGTCACTTATACCATTATATGTTATCTCCGGAACCAAAAGTCACAGCCATTTGGTCTTCGAACTTGATCAATGGTCCGATAGTAGCTTTCAAACGAGCTTAAATTTGTTAGTGTCGGTTCAGCCATCTCTGAGAAAATTGAGCGCGTTAAAATACAACGCGTTTTGTCGGTTACGCCACTTATACCGTCATATCTTCGGAAACATAAATCGCAGTCATTTTATCTTCGAACTTAAGGTCTGAGGACAGAGGGTCGCGTGTCGAGTTTTAAATCGACCACGTGGCTCGCTCAATTCCCTTTCCGCATCGTATTTCTCCTGTACTCTCTCGTATATGAGCAAACTGTACCGGGTTGCCAGCATACATTTGATTATTTTGATGAGAAGTTTTATCACATAAATCTATGGGTTGGACATTACATGGATTCCAATGAACAATGAAAAAATATTCAACTTTCACAAAGATTGAATGCGAAACAAAAATTGTGTTTATGTACAATAAAACGTCTGTATGTTTGGCAGCCTTGTCGAGCCAATTTTATTTCTCTCTCCTTTTTCAGAATGCTATCGGAAAACCAAACGAAAAAAATGGCGGATGTATTGAAACAGACTTTGTTTCACAGAATAATACAAGACTTTATTTTTATCGCGATACCATATATGTTTTTATGTACTAATCACATCTAAACTAAATTATCTAAACTTTGTCGCGGTAGATTTATGATACAAAGCCGAGATATTCGATGAGCAAGTAGAGGTATGCATTTCCGAGCGTTCCAATTTTCAGCAGTTCTTCAGTCAGGAAAAATGCAACACGACCACTAAACTTAATGAATCATTCTGAAAATTTCACAGAATATTCTCAACTAAATTTCGAAGACATTGTCAGATGGGTTTTTCTATATTCTGCACCGTTTCCAAGAAAATTTAACTTGAAACGGGAAAATAGAAAAAAACCTACCACTTTACGTTACTATCCTCAGACCTTAATCAATGGCTCAAACGAGCCTAAGCTTGTTAAAATCGGTTCAGTCATCTCTCAGAAAATTGAGCGGTAAAAATATCTTCAAACAGTGCACACACACAGACATTTTCCGAACTCGTCGAACTGAGTCGAATGGTACATAACACTATGGGTCTCCGAGGCTCCATTCGAAAGTCGGGTTTTCCAACAATTCTCATACTTTCCTATAGAGAAAGGCAAAAAGCAAATTTTTTAGCTCTGTTTAATAGCGGGTCAAAGGAGTGATGTATTCGAAATTTATTCAGCAATACCGAGCTGGTGGAGTAATATCGTCAATAAAACAGTGAACATACAGATACATGATAATAAAATGTTAATATAAAGTCAATCATAAATCAGTTTATGCAGATGATAAAATATTTTTTATCCAATTTAGCTTGAATATCATTCGCAAAAGTAACAGGAGCGCAGGATATCGCTACGTCAATTCAAATGCTGCGCCTGTTACTTCTATAAATACTATTTTTTCACTGATTTTGCATTTGCTATTGCGTAGTATAAACTGCAAAATTAACATTATCAATGTGATTATGATCCAAACTGATTAATTCAATTAAGGGGTGACACCACTGTAGAAAAAAAAACGTGTTTAATCCACCTAGCAGTGAGATGATACCTATTTTTATCAATCCGCATGTGTTTTTTGCATGAATATTCTTCGGTGTTTAAGTTTTCATGACATTATTTTAATGACCCTCGTTTTAAGCGACAATTTGAGATTTTAATCACTCATTACTCTGTAATGTCGAAACTGCAAATCGGATCGAATTTGAATCTAGAAGTGTGATAATCGATTAAACATGCCATGATATGTAAGTTCCACTCTAGAGTTTACGGTAATTTAAGGTACTTCCAGAGCCGGTATTCAGGAACCAGCATAACCCAAACCGATTCGTATGGCCATATGACGAATAAATTACAACAGTTTTGAGTTCAACTTTGAAGCTTTTCGGGATTGTCATCTTCTATATCGGTTTGAATTTTAAAAATTCATCATCATGTAATTCGAGAACCGGAAGTCATAATTGGATAAAATAATTAATTTTTGTATATAAGTTTGTTTTAATTAAAATTTTTGTTTCTGAAATTTGATTAGGCTTTTTTTGAGAAAACGATTGAGCTTTGAGAAACGATTTTATACTGGAACCGGAATTCTAAAAGCGGTATGGCCGAAGTCAGATAAATTCACCTGAGTAGCTGTACACTTTACATTTGGTTCAAAACATTTGAAAATCAGTTAAGACATCTTTGAGAAATCATAGCACGAATTAAATTTTTAGGTGCCTTCTGATCGACAACTGAATACCACTAAAACTGAAAAAAGGAAATTTTTTTATCGACTATCCAAATCTGCTAACCCGATAAACCTGATTAAATTATGTGGAATAGACATTTTTATACAATCCCCGAAACCGGAAGTTGGATCTGACTGAAAAGCAAGATGTTTTATAGAACTTTGAAACTTTTCATTTGAATCTTAGATGATTCTTAGACTTCATTTGCATCTTAGATCGGTTCAGCCATCTTCAAGAAAAATGAGTTACACAATTTTGATTTCGTTTCACATATCATCCTGTAGTTCCGAAACCAGAGGTCGGAACCAAACATAATGCAGGAACTTTGTTTGGGAGCATACGACTTTTCGTATGAATCTGAATTTGTAGAAAAGAAATTTTCCGAGAAAATTAATTGAAGTTATTTGTCACACACGCATTTGCTGATCTCGACGAACTGATTCGAATGGTATATGGATGTTATGTTGTTCCAGCATTTATTGCTGTAAGTAGTTTAAAACAAAATAATTAAAAAAAATTCTGCCATCATCTGGTTTATATATGTCATATTCGAACGATTATGTTGCCAAAAACGAGCCGTGCCAAAATCGGTCCGAGGCTAAATGTCATGAAAAAGAATGCTGTACACAATCCTTTTGGTTCTTAGAAACAATTGTATGTAACAGTATAAAAAATCGTGTTTTCCGTTGCTCCCAAGCATTTCTTTGTCATACAGCGCTCAAAACTCCTACTGCTGGAATAGGGGGAAAAGTCGCTTACAGAAAAATTTCGATATCTCCGTTAAAAATTGACGGATTTTAACAATCTATGGCTTGTTGGATAGGTATTACCGTGCGGAATCTAAGTCTGAAAACATATTCGGTTTTCAAGGTGAATTGTGACAGATACTGTCAAAAAACTGAAAATTTTGACATGAAACTTTGTATAACTCAAAAAGTAAACATCCGATCTCAAAACCATTCAATAGCGTTTTGGGTGACGGGGAGGCCTTTCATTTGCGACTAGTTTGATGAAAATCGGTCCAGCCATCTCTGAGATCTCGACCTCTTAGTTGACAACACACATACGGACACACACACATACACACACACACACACACACAGACATTTGCTCAGTTCGTCGAGCTGAATCGATTGGTATATGTCATTCGGCCCTCCGGGCCTCGGAAAAATTTTCGAAAGTTTGAGCGAATTCTATACCTATTTTTTTTATATATAAAAATAGGCAAAAGAGAAAAAAGTTTATTTATAGTTTAAATTTAGAACAGTCAACTGTGAAAAGGTGTTTTACACTGACGGATCAAACATCAACAGGTCCACAGGCTGCGGCATCTTCAATCAGAACATCATCGCTTCGTACAAACTCAGTGATCCGGCTTCAGTTTACGTCGCAGAATTAGCTGCTATTTAGTACACCCTCGAGATCATTGAAACCTTGCCCAAAGACCATTACTTTATTGTCACGGACAGTCTAAGCTCAATAGAAGCTCTCCGGGCAATGAAGCCAGGAAAGTATCCCCCATATTTCTTGGTGAAAATACGGGAACACTTGAGAACTTTATCTGGACGGTCTTATTCAATATCGTTAGTCCGGGTCCCTTCGCATTGTTCCATTCCGGGCAATGAAAAGGCAGACTCCATATCTCATCCATTGTCACATATTGACGAAAAAGAAAAAAAGCCGTATACTGCTCTGAATCAATAACATGTAGTTGTTTTTGAATGACTGTGAGTAAATGCGGCACCTACCTTGAAAAGTTCTTTATCATGATCAAATGTTTATGCGTAATTGTAAATACATTTCCTTGTGAATTGACCTCTCACGTAGTTTCAATCTACGATTAGATATAACCAGTTTGTGGACTTTTTTATGTTTTCTGTAGTAACCAACTCAATTGGACGACCAGAACGTTCACACATCATCGGTATCTGTGCGATCACGTTTAAATTCGACTAACCAATAGCAAATGGTTCTTTTCGACGAAGCGGAGTCCGGGTAAAACTTTTAAAGCCAATGCTGAGCTTATACAGTAGTTTTTTTAAGCAAGAAGTAATGTTAAATTAACACACGAAATTGCTTTGAATTTTTGTTATTTGTCGTACTATTACTAGAAATTGTTAAGAAAATGCTATCAGAAACTCTGATTGAAACGTCACCTTCTAGATTTGATATGTTAGTTAATAAATTTCACTACTTGCTAGATAATACTATCCTCACTGCATCACTTCATCAAAGTTTGCGCTTCAATTTCAGAAGAGCCCATATCTTTTGAAATATGAGATTGGTTAGACACAATCCCGAAGGTAACCCCCCCCGGTGGGAATCATCCGATAAATCCTACCGAATCTACCGCACTATCAACCATGGTCCAGCTTTGTGTGGTCGCTGCTTCGTTTCGCCATTCCACGGTCCCGCAGAGTCAGCAGACTGCGAACTATTACGGATTACCTACCGTGGCGCGGGATGTAAGATTCTTTATTTTAAATTTTCCCTCTGATTCACGGTCCAGCACTGAACAGCACACAGCACAAAGGGCACTTGCCATGGCCAACGGAGCAGTCAGACCTAAAGTACTGCTGTTTACATGCCATGTTCTACAAGGATGCTGGCCATTTCTTTCGTCATTCGGTTATTTTTTTTCCCGCAGTCGCCACCACCGACCGGAGCTAGAGGCGGGTACAAAATTCAGAACTCATGAAAGCACACACAGACACTAACTGGAGCGTGAAAGAACAGTAGTCGTGGCCACCCGGGCGGCAGGCGGCAGCTACTGCAAATACGTCCATACAGCCTGGTCTCTACAGGCAAGCAGGCAGGATCCAGCGAACAGAGCGGACTGCCGCTGCCGATGCTGGTGCTGACTGGTGCGGTGAACAATTACCACGTTAATCGTGATAATTTATTTAGCGTTGAGACAACCAACAGTGGAGTCTCCGCTTTCAGTCACGGCCGGTGGGACCAAACCGGCTAACGAAGACTGTCCGGGCACACAAGTTTGCTCGCCAGCAACGGGCGAAAGGACAACGAACGATATGAGAATTGTGAAGTGTTGTAAATTTGATCAGGGATAAATATTTACCGGCTTTTCTCGCTGAGCCCTGGACGAAGTCCAAACGATGGTGATAATGTGGCAGAGTAGCAGCAACTTGAGAGACGGTGTATTATTGCGCCAGTGTCGATGACTTTCTGATTGATAGTATAGTTTTCTTATTTTTATATTTTTTTTATAGAACAAAGTTTTTTTTCGAGTTTCGTTCATTATCGCATCTCGTTCGATACCGCCATGAATTACAAGTCTGTACTAGTAATGTATGATTACAATGCTTCAATATCGTTGAAAATAATTGATACTTGTTAGGTGAGAGTAGTACACAATATGTTTCAACTAAGGCTTGTTCACGACACAATCTGGGCAGATGTCTTGGCATTTAAGATTTAATGATTTATTCACTTGCCACAATCAAGCCCTGGTATATTAATTTTTATCAAGGGTTTCCAACAGCTTACTTATCTGTCTTGGAATGGATTACTTCGATTATTTACATTATTACCCGGATTACTTCTGGATTACTCGATTACTTAAAAATTATCTGATTACTCTGAATTGATCTGAATTACTCTGAATTACTCTGAATAACTCTGGATTACTCGTGATTACTTCATGTTTATTGTAATATTTCTTCTGAATTACTGGATTACTTTCAATATTTCAGAAAAGAATTTTTTCAAGAAGCTCATAAAACGAAATTTATTCTTTTTCGTATGGTCCGATTGTTTCTATTTTGTTTGGCGTTACCACAACCCGGTGAGAACAACAAAAAATAACTTTTAAAATCGCCCAATATCGGTTCCGTGTAGGTGCCATACAGAACGATTTATACAATATAGGGTCGCAACAATCCTACTTGAACGATTTTGCAAATCTTGAGAGAGGCCATGTATTCAGCATTACAGATTTACATATTTCAATTATGCGCCGCAGAGATGAGGATTTTAAAGGTTTCGACTTTCTTCGGTCTTTTGAATTTCACGATCTATTCCAATAATTCTTATATAGAAAGGCTTAGCAATCACTGTGAAAATCTACGAGTCAATTCGTCGATTACGCAAAATGTCTGTCGGTGTATGTATGTGTATTTAACATTTTATTGCACTAAACTGTTTCGGAGATAACCGTTTTTTATAAACTTAGATTTCTGCTCCCATACAAAGTTCTTGAATTTTATCCAGATATGTGAAAATAAGTTCAATTTCGAATTATTTACTCACTTTCATCAGAGCAATTTGAAACAATTCGTGGACTAAATTTCATTCTCTCACTCATCCAGATCCGACTTCCGGTTGCCGAATTACTGGATGAAGAGAAATTTCAAACAATTCTATGAAACGGTGATGCAAAACACGGAATAAATTTTGAATTCTTTTCTTTTCTCTTATCTTTTCCTCTATTTTATTTGGAGCAGCACTCAAATCAATTCTAATTAATAGGCCTTGTCGGTTGAAGCCCACACAAATCGACTCCGGCTATATTGGACCACAGGTTTCCGCTTCCGAAAGCATCGCAAATAGTGGTCAAAACTTTAAAATTGAACATACTTGCCTCAGCCATAGCTTGAACGATTTTCACAAACTTAGGTTTAAAATGAAAAGTTTCATGATCTCATACGAAATTCCTCAATTTCATCCAAATAAGAGCTCCAGCAGCGGAATTACAATGTGATGAGTGAAAATTTTCAAACCATCATATAAAGCGCACCTGTACGAACATGTTCTCGTGTGGATGAAGAGAACACAACGCCGCATTTTCGAACAATGCACACAGCAAACCGTGATCGATTTTGTGTACGCGGTAAAAAAAACCAAAACCGAAGCTCGGATTCGAAACCACATCTTAGTTCATTGGCATCGAGCATGCATGTGCACGGGTTTCCAACCGTGTTGAAAGAACAGATTTACGGTGCCAGTACGAATGATTGTTACCGGTGAGTAATTTTGGTTGAAATCCGGGAGGTGAGGCCGGAAGACTGAAAGGTTTTCAATGTATTAAAATTTATAAGAAATGACATGCATCGGGATTTCATGCATCGCGATGTAGGTGAATGGCGGGTCACTAGTCTCCTGTAGTGTTTCATAAAAAAAACTTTTTTGTAGTACAATTACAACACACATTATGCTAACATTTCTGATTTTCAACCCTTCGCAACGCAATGATCTCACTGTAGGCTTTCAAATGTCAAGTTAAAAAACTCACTATATTCTACAAAACACTGAACTGATTTTCACAAACTTTTACCCAAATGAAAGGTCTTACGGTCTCTTGATATGCTATTGAATTTTGTTCGGATCCAACTTCCGGTTCCAGATCTGTAGGGTTAAGCATGTTTGAGATTTCATGCCGACATTTAGAGCGAAGCTGCAAAAAAACAGAAAAAATCTTCCAAATTTCACTCTAATCTGTTCACAAATTGAACTAGGTTGTTTTAATTCGAGATTCAACGATAAGTTTTTCGAAGAGCTCTTTAGTAATATTTATGGCAATGTGAAAAATACTAAAAAGGTATATAAACACCACTAGTTTGATTACAATAGGTTTGTTGAGCCTTCTGCAAATTATATTCTAGACAGGACTTTTCTTCATTCTTGTCAACAACTGCCCAATTACGAAATATGGAATAGACAACAAACGAAGAAGATACCCGTGGGGATAAGTGCTGATAGGCTTCTAAGATATATTAGAAGCAGCATGCACTAAATTGAAGAACCAATTTTCGAAACAGGTATCTTTAATTCAGTGGTGAGTGGTGGTAAAATCAGTTGTAATATATGGCTGGTTTAAATTAGAAGATAATCAGTTGGTACGCTCTATCGTATAAAAACCAGTATTCATCGAAAAATATGCGGGTCACATTGGGCCACCAGTAAAAACATCCGGTAAAATTTATATTGATAACTTTTCACAAAATTTCATTAAAGACATGTTGAATCAAAACTTTAAAAACAGTTCTTAATCCATCTAGTGTGTTCTCTTGTCATTCAAAGTATCATTATTGTGAGATTCTGAGGAATCGGAATTGATAGCAATTTACTTTTCAAATTTGAACAATGAGTTGAAATCTGCTCTGCATCTCCGAGAATAGTGAGCGTATAGAAAATCACACAGGCATGTTCTGATCTCGTATATAACACTAGGGAACTGCGATCAAAAATTGGGTTTTCCAGAAATTCTATTACCATTCCATAGAGAAAGCAAAACGGATTACTTTATGATTACTGGATTATTTTGAGATTTTTACTGATTACTAGGATTATTTGATAAAAATAACGATTATCTGGATTACTTAAAATTACTAATAATTACTTCTGGATTCCTAATGTATTCCACCGATTACTGGATTACTTGCAAAAAAAGAGTAATCCTGGATTACTTGACACCTTTGTGGCTTGTTGGAAACCCTTGATTTTTATACTACCCAATGATTCGGCGTTCCTTCAGTCCTCTCAAGAATACTACACGAAAGGAAATCCTCAAACCCTACCACGATTTAAAAATCATGAAACCGTTTCGTCTTCGTCTTAAATCATGGCTATTATTCTTGATTCCTATCTATACGAAGATCAATAATGCATCGCCCTTGAAAATTTGTCGTGGTCGCTAAATGCAGAACGCATTCTCTCGATGCTCGTAATTTACATTCACTTCTCAGATATCACTTTGAACCTTCCGAATCAAATGAGAACTGATGAGATTCAATGAATTTAATGTATAGTATGGACTGATCCCACTGCTTACTAGATTCAGAAATGAAATGTAGATATACAAATTTTATTACCGTGTTTAATAATCAATAACTCCATAACAATGATTTGAATAAAAGCCACCAACATAATTATCAAAACGAAATCTTAAGTTTATCAATACAATGCTTACATATTTCAGAAGGTTGCACCACTGTAGGATTTTCAAAAAATCGGAATTTTTTTTTCATTGCAAAAGGTCATGTATGATCGTAAAAATAATATTCCAAAAGATGAAAAGCGGGAAAAATTTCTAGACTGATATGAAGAGTAAGTGCAAGAAAATGATGTTTGGACTCCTTTCAAAATCCAAGATGGCGGCTTCCTGTTTATTGATATTGCTTGAGGTGGTTCTGAAATCCAAGATGGCGACTTCCCGTTTATTAGTATTTCTTAAAAGTTTTTGCCGCATTCCTTGAACTTGGCATTCCTTGAAAACACTATACCGGAATACGTGACCTCATTCAATTTTGACACAAGCTCAAACATCGTTTATTGGTATCGAATCTGTTCCGGAAATTTCTTTGTTTTAAGGGTTTTTATCGAAAAACCGGAGGATGTTATATTGGAGTTCGAGACTACACCAAACATAGTTTTGCGGCATCTGTACTTGCTTTAAAATATTTATATTGTAAAGGTTTTCAAGAAATATCGATAAACCGAAAGTCGCCATCTTGGATTTCAGAACCACCTAAAACATCTTTTTCCGATATCTACTCATCAATCCCGGTTCGAAAATACCCGTTTTGTAAGGGTTTTCTTGGAATATCAATCAACCGGAAGTCGCCATTTTGGTTTTCCAAAATGCCTCAAACCTCATTTTCCGGAATCCACTCTTTAAACCTGTTGCAAAAATTGTAGTAGTTTCTATGGAATATAAATGAATCGGAAATCGCTTTCGATGTATTCCAAAACCTCTTGGGATTTGGTTCGTAAAAACAAATATTACGTTATTTGCGATTTGGTTCGTAAAAAGAGTTACGTAAAAAGAGGTAACGTATACAAAGTGTTCGTAAACGGAAGTTTGGGTGTATTCGCAATAAAGTTCTGGGCATTCTTGTACAGGGTAAATTTTGAAAATGGGGCGCCATAATAAAGTAAGTCGTATTCACGACAAAATAATATTACTGAGAATTACTCATGTACCTTGTTCTCCGTATTGCGGTTTTTACCGACCGTTTTTAACTGATATCAGGTGTACAACTTTGCCGTTTTCCGATAGGTGGCTGTACCGGCTGAGGCTGGTCAAAATACATAGATGGTAATGCCTTTAAAGTGAGTGTGTACAGTGCTTAACGAATTGTCATCGCCGTTTCAGTGATAGTTGTTCTTGTTTTCGTATTATTCACGCTCGAAAATGTCTGTTTATGTGCCCAATTCTCGCCATTTGCGGGAAGTTTTACTTTTCTGTTACAATTCGAAAAAAATGCAGCTGAAGCGCATCGAATGCTCTCAGAAACTTACGGTGATGCTGCTCTGAGTAAAAGAACGTGTCGGGAGTGGTTTCAACGTTTTAAAAATGGTTATTTCGATGTCGAAGACAAACATGGTGGTGGAAGAGAAAAAATCTTCAAAGATGATCAACTAGATGCATTGCTTGATGAAGATTCGTGCCAAACCCAAGAAGAGCTTGCCGAATCATTGGTAGTGAGTCAGCAAGCTATTTTAAAACGTCTCAAGGCCCTGGGTATGATTCAGAAAGAAGGAAACTGGGTGCAGTACGAGTTGAAACGGAGGGACATCGAGCGCCGTATGTGAGCAACTGCTTCAAAGACAAAATCGTAAGGGGTTTTTACATCGAATCGTAACCGGTGATGAAAAGTGGGTTCGATACGATAATCCTAAACGCAGAAAATCATGGGGAAAGCCCGGGCATGCTACTTCGTCGAAGGCAAAACCGAATATTCACGGCGCTAAGGTGTTGATTTGTATTTTGGTGGGATCAGCTCGGTGTGATTTACTACGAGCTCTTAAAACCGGGTGAAACCATCACAGTCGCGCGCTAAAAGTAAAGCGGCCACAATATCAAGAGCGACATGACAAAGTCAACCTCCAACAGACAATGCTCGGCCTCACGTCGCAAAAGTGGTCAAAAAGTTCCTGGAAACGCTGAAATGGGAAGTCTTGCCCCACCCGCCATATTCCCCAGATGTCGCCCCTTCTGATTTCCACCTATTCTGTTCGATGGCGCACGGCCTGGCAGATCAACATTTTCAATCTTTCGAAAAGTTGGAAAAACGGATTGCTTTATGGATAGCGTCAAAAGAGGACTCCTTTTTTCGAGCCGGGATCCGAAAATTGCCGGAAAGATGGGAGAAAGTTGTCGCTAGCGACGGACAATACTTTGAATAATACATCTGTAAGCACTTTTTCGCAATGAAGCCTTTAACTTTGGAAAAAACGGCGGAAGCAAAGTTGTACACCTGATACTTTAAATTTTTTCACTGGCACTGTTAAGTATTTTGTGACTGGGCTCGAGAGAATGTTATTGTATTACATGTCTTAACATTTACTGTCATACCATTTAGGTCACACATTTCTAAGACCTCCTAAAATCGGAATATATTTTCCAAATTTGTAGGTCTTTAGTTGATATTAGTTGATGGCCATACAAGTGTTATACTGTGGCTATACTGGTTTTTGTTTCAGGTTTCGAAAGTAGCGGTCTAAAATTCTAAAACAAAACTCACATCGATTTCTCAGAGGTAACTAGAGGTTCGGAAACAAATAATAGTTTGAGGAAGCCAAATCAGGTTAACAAGGGGCAAGTGATTGGATCCTTAAGCCGTTCATTTCAGCCATGACACCGATGCTCATATGCTTCATGTAAGGCCATTTCACATCGGTGTTGGTTAAAACTAGAATTTTTTTCATAAATCCTACATCATGATCTTTCGGACCCATTGAGCCTCCGCCCCAGGCCCTCGCACAGCCGAGCATATATTCAAAGTGCGCTTGCGTTAGTTTTTTTTTGTCTTAAATAAGTTCAGTTGAACAGTCGTTCGCCCCGCACGCGTATAGCTCTTGGCTCCTGGAATTTTTTCTGGCTACCTAGAGTTTCAATGATTCAAGGCTTCAGTCTTTTTCAAGGCTACCTGAATCTTTTTAAAGACTAACAATTAGTCAGCCTTTCTCAAGGCTATACAAAAAGTGATATTCTATTATAAACAGTCTTTTTCAGGACTAAGAAATTATTCAGCCTTTCTTAAGGCTAGCTAGTCAAAGAATTATTCTTCGAACTAATCAGTCTTTATTAAGATTACCACAAAATCAGTCTTTATCGAGACTTTTCCCAACTACGAGTCTAATCGAAGACTAATTTACCCTAGCTAATTTAATTTAAAATTTCATTCATTTCAAAAATGCCTGCGTCCAACCGGAAAGGCAACAAGCCTAAGGCTAAAAATAATTCAAAACGAAATAAATCACAATCCGTTATTCAACATTTTTCTAATAACATTCTCGATCTTATAGAATCTGAATGTAAAAATAAAAGACAACGGACGGATTTCCCTTCCGTTGATCCTATGCCGTCTAACAATATTTACGAGATTCTTCCTGAATCCGATTGTAGCGACATAGAAGAAAATTCTTCAAAAATTCCCAAAATGGACGCTTGTCGTTCTGGGAAGAAACATCAATCTATGCCACCAGTGACGGTGATGATTTCCGACTTCAAAGCATTCCGTACTGAGCTTTCTACTTTTCTCCCGGAAGTGAAAGTCTCATTTCAAATCGGACGAAGAGGAGAATGTCGAGTCTTGGTGGATGGATTGGAAGATTATGAACGTCTTATCCGATATTTGTCCGAGAAACTTCATAAATTTTATTCATATGATATAAAATCAGACAGACCCTTCAAGGCTGTCTTAAAAGGCTTATCAAATGATCAAAGTATTGATGAAATTAAAAATGAACTAAAAGAAATGCTTGGTTTTGCCCCTTCCCAAGTAATACTTATGAAAAAAGAGCGAATGGTACTTCTAAACCACGCTCTGGAATTTGCCATGAACTTTACCTAATACACTTCAATCGAAGTGATGTAAACAATTTGAAAACTTTAGAAAAAGTACGTTTCATTTCCCACATTAAAATTCATTGGGAACACTATAAACGGCATAATCGTATTGCAAACTTAACGCAATGTCATCGTTGGCAAGGCTTCGGCCATGGGACCAAAAATAGTCATATGGATATACGATGTTTGAATTGTGGTAAATCGCATTCGAAAGACGTTTGTCCAATGAATGCAACCACTGACAAATTGCGATGGAAATCATAAATCCAATTATTTGAAATGTCCTGTCAGGGAAAAAAATTTAAACGCTTCTTCTTGTCAATAGATTGTCTTCTAACGAAAACAATCTATTGACAGGTAGATCGACCTCGTTATCATCTTCTTCTAATGTCAGTTACGCTAGTGTAACAGGTAGAAATCTACCACTTAATTCTTCTAATGTAAATAATCAAAACACAGGAACGCCTTGCAGTTCATCTTCTAAAGAAAACAATTTATTAATAGGTAGATTGGCCAAATCATCTTCTTCTAATGGCAGTCTACCTACCAATATTCCTTCAATGCCATTCGCTTCTTTAAATGAAGTCGATTTAGGCGATATAAGTGGAAATAAAATGATCTACCTACAAGATCAACTTTTTCAAATGATCATCCGAATGAATTCGACTTCATCACTTTTTGAAGCATTGCAAATCGGATGGCAATTTGCAAATAATATTATAATGAATTTAAAATTTAACAGTGATGTTAAATAATTATTTGAATATTTTAAATTAGAATGCTCGATCTTTAAAATCGAGTAAAGATGAATTTTATAATTTTCTAAAAGTTCACAAAATTCATATTGTCATTTTGTCAGAAACTTTTCTTAAACCAAATGTCAAATTGAAAAGTATTCCACATTATGTGGTTCATCGATTTGACAGGTTTACTGGAATGGGTGGTGGAGTTGCCATTTTTGTCCAACGGCAAATTAATCATCGAATTTTACCTTCTTTCAATACTAAAGTTATCGAAAGCTCGGGAATCGAAGTTGAAACCATTCATGGAATTTATATTTGCCATTCCAATGCACCGGCGAACAATTAAATTTCTTTAAAGGCGATTTGCAAAAACTCACAAGATATCGATCGAAATTTTTCGTAATAGGGGACTTAAATGCTAAACATGTCCAGTGGAATTGTAGGCAAAATAACAGTAATGGTAAAATACTTCATAATCAACTCTCAGCTGGTTACTTCAAAGTTCTTCATCCCAGTAATCCTACTTGTTTCTCTTCCGTGAAAAACCCGTCTACAATTGATCTGGTTTTAACAGATCAAAGTCACATTTCTAGTGAACCGATTACTCATGCTGACTTTGACTCAGATCATCTTCCTGTAACATTCGGACTTTCCAACGAAGCTTTAATTAATCCAATTAGCTCTATATTCAACTATCATAGAGCTAGTTGGTTGGATTACAGATCTCACATTGAAAATCATGTGGATCATGAAACTATTTTAGAAAATTCTGCGGACATCGACACAGCAATTAATAATTTGAATCATTACATTATCGAAGCTAGAAATCTTTCAGTTCCCAAAACTCAAACTGAATTAAATTCTCTTATCATCGATGACAATCTTCAACTGCTCATTCGGTTGAAGATCTCGTGATCCTGCTATGAAAATCATAGTTAAGGATTTACAAAAAGAAATTAAACATAGATTTACTCTTTTGCGAAATGAAAATTTCGCTAATGAAGTTGAACAAATTAAACCATATTCTAAACCTTTCTGGAAACTTTCTAAGGTTCTTAAGCAACCTCAGAAACCAATTCCTGCTCTCAAGGAAGGAAATCAAATACTTCTTACAAATGGCGAAAAAGCTCAAAAACTTGCTCAGCAGTTCGAGATTGTCCACAATTTTTATTTGAACGTTGCGAGTCCTATTGAAAATGAAGTCTCACTGAAATATTATCATATTTCAACCCAAGTGTTATCACAAGATGACATTATTGAGACGAATTTTGATGAAATTAAATCAATTATTAGGAAACTTAAAAACATGAAGGCTCCTGGTAATGATGGAATTTTTAATATTCTTATTAAAAATCTTCCCGATGTTGCCTTGAGACTCCTGGTTAAAATTTTCAACAAGTGTTTTTCATTAGCTTACTTCCCAAAAAGATGGAAAAACGCCAAAGTAATTCCTATCCTGAAACCTGATAAAAATCCAGCAGAAACATCAAGTTATCGACCAATTAGCTTACTTTCTTCTATCAGTAAACTTTTTGAAAAAAGTATCTTGTTGAGAATGATGTCTCATATAAATGAGAATTCAATTTTTTTACAAGAGCAGTTTGGATTTCGTCATGAACATTCAACTACTCATCAACTTGTCAGAGTAACGAACATGATAAAATCAAATAAATCTTCTGGGTTATCCACTGGAGTTGCTCTTCTAGACATAGAAAAAGCATTCGACAGTGTTTGGCACAAAGGTTTAATAGCAAAAATGTCTGATTTCCAGTTTCCTATTTATTTGATCAAAATGATTCAAAATTATTTAACTGATCGTACTCTTCATCGTTAGCTATCAGAATTGTCAATCTGAATTGCTACCCGTACAAGCCGGTGTTCGAGCGTAGCTCCAATCTTGTATAATATTTTCACTTCTGATCTTCCAAATCTACCCGTTGGTTGTCAGAAATCGCTATTCTGTGACGACACAAGTCTGTTAGCCACAGGTAGAAATCTAAGAGTGATCTGCAGTCGCCTACAAAGAAGTTTAAATATTTTCAGTGATTATCTGTCAAAATGGAAAATTAAACCAAATGCAGCAAAAACGCAATTAATTATCTTTCCTCGTAAGCCAAGAGCTTCTTTTCTTAAACCAAACAATAATCACATTCTCAAATTGAATGGTTTGGAATTGGCATGGTCTGATCAAGCTAAATACTTAGGTTTAACGTATGACAAAAAATTCACTTTCAAGGATCAAATTGAAGGAATCCAGCAAAGTGTAATAAATATATTAAATGTTTATATCCTCTTATAAACAGAAATTCTAAGCTCTGTCTAAAAAACAAATTGTTAATTTATAAACAAATTTTCAGACCAGCCATGCTTGATGCAGTACCAATTTGGTCAAGTTGTTGTTCCACCAGGATGAAAACGCTTCAAAGGATTCAGAATAAAATTCTGAAAATGATTTTGAAGCGTCCTCCCTGGTTTAGTACAAATAAGTTACACAGGCTCACAAAAATAGAACCATTAGATGTAATGTCTCATAATGATTCGTTCTTTGCATTAGTTAATAAGTTAGTATATAAGTTCCTTTTCCCCATTACACAATTTAGAATTTTCCCTACACAAAAATCTCAGAATTGCAGAAGCAAATGATGTCTTCGTGGTAATAACCAAATCATGTATTTAATAGGGCTGAAAAGTCACCACTTGTGGCTGAACACCCAATTTAAATCTTAATAATTTAATTTTAACTCATATTCCAATTGATAGTTATTAAAAAAAACCCTATATAAGTATGTGCGAGATCCAGCTATAGGGTATCTATCTCTATTGCAGAATCTGGCTCAACTATGCCAAACTCGCGCATTTCCTCTTTCCGGTCATCCAGTACAATTTTATTATTTCAGTTTATTTGGCCCTGATTAAAACCTCCATTTTATGTTGCTTTGAAACTGTTCTGAGAAACCGCTTCAAAGGGTCTGCCGTTGTGTGCCCCGGTCTCCCAGAAATACTAAATAGAACAGTGATAGAAAATGTGCGCTTGATTGAGCTAGTAGTACATTTGAATTACGGTAAGATTTTGTAGTCAAAAGTACACACGCCGTCGAAGACTAACAACGTATAATTGTGATTACTTAAATTTTGTTTCATCGGAAAATCGTGTTAAAATTTGTTTCTTTGTTGGTATCCTTTGCCGATTAATCATAGCAATATTTCTCGAGTATGTGAATACCAACGCCAAAGGAAAATTGTAGTTAACAGATTGTTAGACTGAAAATTTGCGCCGCTTGTGTCAACCTCGTTGAACAATTTGCCACCATTAGCGCTCACATTTATTCGTGGTAAAAAGTTTTTGCATGTCACATACCGTACCTTTGTTTCGTTCGTTGCATTTCATCGAAACACCGGTCCTCTACCATAAACCGCAATCAGAAGCAAACCCAAAAGAAACGCGAGAAATCAGCCCCGACGGAAGCCCTTTCGGACGGGTAGCCGTGACGAGATGAGGTGCGGAAGCAGCTAAGCGAACTTTTGCAATCATGATATCGATTTCGATTTAGATAGCAAGGCCGGTAATTAATGTGCATGCATGTATGTGTGGCAAGCGACCGAGATGGTTCTTGTTCGATGGTTACTGGAAAAAACAGACAGCTTTTGTTGGAAAAAAAAGCTAAGTTTTCGGTTGGGCCCCCGGTTGGATGCGGGTGAGTAATGCGCTTTGTTTTCCTTTGGTTGATTGCCATTTGCCGGTACGTGACTGTGTGAAACCAGGAGGTTCCCGATGGGCGGAATGTGCCTGACGCCAGCGAGCCAGTCGTCGTTGAAGGGAAAACGAAACGAAAAACACTACAAGACCAATTCGCAGTCAGTCAGTCAGCCAGACAGTGTGTGATAATGTGATCGAACAACTAAAGAATCCTATTCTGGCTGCCGTTTCGAAGCAAATCTGCGTCTGCTTGTGTCTTTTCGAGCTCATTAATCAACGGTGTAAGTTCGGAAGATTCTCCACCGAAACCATTGATTAGCCGTGTGTGTGTGAGGCTGTCATGGGATTCGATCCCGCCCGGAGTGCAAATGATAGGCTTTCCCTGGTCACAATGGAAGTGAAGGATGCTAAACAAAACATTCCGTACATAAATCACTGCGCCTGAACAGGGATCCGTTTTGTTCGCTTTTGTTCACCAAACGCCAAACCACCTCCACAACCACCACCACCAATTCGAACCATTCAGTCGTGAAAACCGAGCGAGAAGAGAGCATTCCAATCACACATTTCCACTGCAGCCACATTCCGAGAACCCGGTAGCACTCGATCAGGGCAAAATTTATTCTTCTCCGTTCGTTCATTCGTTCATTCGTTCCGAAACGGCAAACGGGAAACTACGGAATTCAAAGGTCCGGTGACCTCCTCCCCCTCCCATCCGCAAGGGCAGCAGAAAAATGACCCCCGTCTTAATTGTCTTAATCTCGCACCTTTTGGATGAACTGTGGCGCACCAGCGCCTAACGAATGGGTGTTTATTTGGGTTTAGCCTCTGTCCGAGAGCAGTAATTAGAACGTGTAAATAGAATGGGCAGCAGTGAGAACTAATGGGCGCTTACGGCTTTTTGTTTTTGGTCCTGCCGAGCCGAGAAGGTCTTATTTTGACAGTTGATTTAGAAGTCGGATTTATGTTCCGCAAGCGAAATATGTTTGGCCGGACTAGGAAATCGGATGGTTTTCCGCTTGGTATGCCGGACGCATGATTTCGAAGTGAGATGTTAGGAACGAAAATTAAGTGTTTATATCCGATCACATGTAAACCGATTTTTTACAAATTTCAAACTGGCACCTTTTCAGTTTTATGTCTTTAGCGCATTGCATTACGATTTGAGGTAATACGTCAGACACAATTGTGACAACACGTAGCGAATATAAATATGTGCTACGGGGAAAAAAGAGAAATAAAGAGAACTTGAGAATATGAAAATATATCATCTGATAATTATTTGCTTCTAATGATTTCTTTAGGCTTGTTAAGACTCCTTGAGCTTGTTCTAAATTTGATTAGCATCGAATGAGAAAAACAGATTGAAAAAATAAATACAATTACAACTATGTTATCACATTGCCGTTTCAACCTTCCGAGTGAACGGACGTGCTTTGTGTTTACTGCGAAAGCGTTGAAAACCAGTGCCGTGTGTGATAAAGTGACCGGACGATCAAAACTAGATCGCTATTGTGTAATAGACAATAGTGCTTTTTCCTGTGAGAGGTTTTATGCACATTATATACTGAAGCAGTGTATTGTTGTGAGCGGACGATCGAAACAGTACCGTTAGCCGGTGATTGTTCGATCGATCAAAACAGGCCCAGCGGTGTACGTGATATCACTGTGCGGATTAAAAAAGAGTGTGCTTTTTCCTCTCGGAGGTTTTTTGCACACCATCGCAGCGGCGATACGCCGATCGACGAGGGCTAGACCTTGGTGGCCCCCGTTGGATTTAAGTTAAGTATCATTATTTAGTTTTTTTTTTCCTTCCTGCATTCGACTGTTCTATTTCTCCCCGATTCACTTAATTCTGTGCGGAGGTAGCTCCGCAACATGTCTAGTCTAAATTATGACCCCCCCGTTCCCGATGATCAAATGGAGACTTCCCTTGACTATAAAAAGTCTCGCATAAAGAGCTATCCGGATGGGCTCGCACTACCGGCCGGTCCTTATGCGGTCTATTTCCGGACCAAATCGAAAGAAAAAAAATTAAATATTTTAAAAATATCGCGGGACCTGTCCTCGCGATACAATACTATAAAAAGTTTTGATAAGATACGTCCAGACAAGCTCAGGGTCCTGTTTACCAGTTCAAAACAGGCTAATGAGCTCGTTCAAAATGATCCTTTTACGCGGGAGTACCGCGTCTACGTGCCAGCTCGCGAAGTAGAAATCGACGGTGTGGTCACCGATTCAAGTTTGACTTGCGAGGACGTTCTTAAGTACGGGGCGGGTTGTTTTAAAGACCCCTCACTTAAGAATGTCAAGATACTGGATTGCAAGCGATTGCATTCAGTATCGATCGCCGGGGATGGAACAAAGTCCTATCCCCAATCAGACTCTTATCGTGTGACCTTCGCCGGTTCTGCTTTGCCCAACTACATCCTCTTGGACCGGGTTCGTTTGCCTGTTCGCCTATTCGTACCCCGAGTAATGAACTGTACTAATTGCAAAAAACTGGGGCATACAGCTACCCATTGCAGCAATAAGCCACGTTGTGCTAACTGTGGGGAAGCTCATGCGGACGGCTCTTGCGGTAAGGATGCTGAAAAGTGTCTCTACTGTAAGGAGGGTCCGCATGACCTCTCTGATTGTCCCGCTTACAAACTGCGAGGTGATCGAATGAAGCGTTCCCTAAAGGAGCACTCCAAGCGTTCTTTCGCAGAGATGCTTAAAAGTGCCACCCCTCCTAAACAGACAACGAACCCATATGCCTGCTTGTCAACTGACGAGAGCGATTCTGACGACCCTTTGGAAGGTCCATCTTCGGCGGTCCCTCATAGCTGTAGGAAAAGAATAAATAAATCCTCTCATAAGCTACCTAGTAAGGGTTCGAAGGTGTCTTCCGAAGGGCTTCGAAAAGTTACAGCTAACGGGAATCGGGACACAACACCGAAGCAAAAAGCTCCTGGTCTCGGAAAACTCAATTCCGAGATGGAATTCCCACGACTTCCCGGGACTACAAAATCCCCAAGCGTCCCAGAAAATCTACCAGAGAACCAACTAGGTGCTGGACTTATCAAGTTCTCTGATGTTGTGGACTGGATTTTTACAACTTTCAATATTTCAGACCCTCTTAGAAGCATTTTAATTGCTTTCATGCCAACAGTAAAAACATATTTGAAGCAGTTGACTGCAAATTGGCCCCTTCTCTCAGCGATTGTATCCTTCGATGGCTAAATCATCCACCGAGGTCACGGATCTAATCACTGTTTTACAGTGGAATTGCAGAAGTATCATCCCAAAAATAGATTCTTTTAAATTTCTAGTAAATAATCTGAAATGTGACGCATTTGCATTGTGCGAAACTTGGCTAACTTCTGAAATATCCTTAAACTTCCACGATTTTAACATTATTCGCCTGGATCGAGATGATCCCTATGGAGGAGTACTTTTAGGGATCAAAAAGTGCTATTCTTTTTATCGAATTAACCTCCCCTCGATACCAGGTATTGAAGTTGTCGCATGTCATGTTACAATCAAAGGTAAGGACCTTTGTATTGCTTCCATCTACATTCCCCCTAGAGCCTTGGTTGGGCATCGGTGGCTCAGTAATATCATAGAGCTCCTTCCCGCACCGACGTTGGTTTTAGGAGACTTTAACTCACACGGTACGGGATGGGGTTGTCTTCACGACGATAACAGATCAGCTATGATCCATGATATTTGCGACAACTTCAATATGACAATCTTGAATACGCACCACCAGCAAGACCAAGTGCGCTGGATTTATCCCTTTGCTCGACATCGCTACGGTTGGATTGCACGTGGGAGGTAATTCCTGATCCCCACGGTAGTGATCATCTACCGATCGTAATATCAATCACCAGCGGCTTAAAACCATCGAAGACAATCAATGTTTCGTATGACCTCACACGAAATATTGATTGGAATAGCTATGCGACCTCGATATCTGAGAAACTTGAAAGAACTCAACAACTTCCTCCGGAGGAAGAGTACACGTTTTTGGCTGGCTTGATTCACGATACTGCGATTCAAGCTCAGACGAAACGTGTACCCGGCGCAAAAACTAACATCCGTCCTCCCAACCCGTGGTGGGACAAAGGGTGCACAAATTTAAACGCGGAGAGAGCCTCCGCGTATAAAAAATTCAGAAAAAATGGAACACCTGATAATTACCGGAATTACGCGGCGTTAGACGTTAAAACTAAGAACTTGATTAGAGCCAAGAAACGCGGTTACTGGCGTCGGTTTATAGACGGCTTAACGAAAGAAACATCTATGAGCACTCTTTGGAACACAGCCCGACGAATGCGCAATCATAACACCACGAATGAAAGCGAGGAATACTCCAACCGCTGGATATTCGATTTCGCTAAAAAAGTATGCCCAGACTCTGTTCCGGAACAGAAGATCACCCGCGCCGCGACACCAAATACAAACGAATCACCGTTTTCGATGGTAGAGCTCTCACTTGCACTTTTGTCATGTAACAATAAAGCCCCGGGATTAGACAAAATAAAATTCAACTTGTTGAAAAATCTGCCTGACCCCGCCAAAAGGCGCTTGCTGAATTTATTCAACAAGTTCCTCACGGGTAATATTGTCCCACACGACTGGAGACAAGTCAGAGTTATCGCCATTCAAAAACCAGGGAAACCAGCCTCCGATCACAATTCGTATCGGCCGATTGCTATGCTTTCCTGTATCCGGAAATTGTTCGAAAAAATGATTCTGTTTCGTCTAGACAATTGGGTCGAAACTAATGGTTTACTTTCAGATACACAATTTGGTTTCCGCAGGGGCAAAGGAACGAACGATTGTCTTGCGTTGCTCTCAACAGAAATTCAAATGGCATTTGCTCGTAAAGAACAAATTGCATCAGTTTTCCTAGACATTAAGGGGGCTTTTGACTCAGTTTCTATAAATATCCTATCTGAGAAGTTGCATCAGCATGGTCTTTCGCCAGTTTTGAACAACTTTTTACATAATCTATTGTCTGAGAAACACATGTACTTTGCGCATGGTGATTTGTCGACAATACGATTCAGCTACATGGGTCTTCCTCAGGGCTCATGCTTAAGCCCCCTTTTATACAATTTTTACGTAAGTAATATCGATGAATGTATCAACACATCTTGCACGCTAAGACAACTTGCCGACGACAGCGTTGTGTCTATTATAGGACCCAAAGCTGCCGATCTCCAAGGACCATTACAAGATACTCTCGACAACTTATCATCATGGGCTCTTCAAATGGGTATCGAGTTCTCTACGGAGAAAACTGAGCTGGTTGTATTTTCGAGGAAGCGAGAACCAGCACAATTACAGCTTCAACTAGGGGGTGAAACCATAGCTCAGGCCTTCACATTTAAATATCTCGGGGTCTGGTTCGACTCCAAAGGCACCTGGGGATGTCACATTAGGTATCTGAAACAAAAATGCCAGCAGAGAATCAACTTTCTTCGTACAATAACCGGAACTTGGTGGGGTGCTCACCCAGGAGACCTGATCAGGTTGTACCAAACAACGATATTGTCCGTTATGGAATATGGATGCTTCTGCTTCCGATCAGTGGCGAACACTCATTTCATCAAGCTGGAAAGAATTCAGTATCGTTGTTTGCGTATTGCCTTGGGTTGCATGCAATCGACTCATACGATGAGCCTCGAAGTGCTGGCGGGCGTTCTTCCACTGAAAAACCGGTTCTGGGATCTCTCATATCGTTTGCTCATTCGATGCGACATTTTGAATCCTCTGGTGATTGAAAACTTCGAAAGGTTAGTTGAGCTTAACTCTCAAACCCGTTTTATGTCCTTGTATTTTGATTACATGGCTCAGAATATTAATCCTTCTTCGTTTGTTTCCAACCGTGCTCATTTCTTGGATACTTCTGATTCTACTGTGTTTTTCGACACATCCATGAGAGAAGAAATTCATGGAATTCCGGATCACGTGCGCCCTCAAGTGGCCCCAAATATTTTTTATAATAAATTTAGAACAGTCAACTGTGAAAAGGTGTTTTACACTGACGGATCAAACATCAACGAGTCCACAGGCTTCGGCATCTTCAATCAAAACATCACCGCTTCTTACAAACTCAGTGATCCGGCTTCAGTTTACGTCGCAGAATTAGCTGCTATTCAGTACACCCTCGAGATCATTGAAACCTTGCCCAAAGACCATTACTTCATCGTCACGGACAGTCTAAGCTCAATAGAAGCTCTCCGGGCAATGAAGCCAGGAAAGTATCCCCCATATTTCCTGGGGAAAATACGGGAACATTTGAGAACTTTATCTGAACGGTCTTATTTAATATCGTTAGTCTGGGTCCCTTCGCATTGTTCCATTCCGGGCAATGAAAAGGCAGACTTATTGGCTAAAGTGGGCGCATTGGAAGGTGATATTTATGAAAGACCAATCTGCTTCAATGAATTTTTCAGTATTTCTCGTCAGAAAACTCTCGAAAGTTGGCAAACTTCATGGACGAATGACGAACTGGGACGATGGCTACACTCCATTATTCCTAAGGTATCAACGAAACCGTGGTTCAAGGGGATGAACGTGAGTCGTGATTTCATTCGCGTTATGTCACGGCTCATGTCAAATCACTATACATTCAACGCACATCTCCGGCGTATCGGGATCGTGGAGAACGGGCTCTGCACCTGTGGCGACGGTTATCAGGACATCGAGCATGTCGTGTGGTCGTGCGTAGAGTATCGTGACGCCAGGTCGAAGCTACTGGAATCCCTCAGGGCCCGAGGTAGACCGCCTGAGGTACCGGTTCGGGATAGTTCATATATGCTTCTCATATACCAGTACCTTAAACACATTGACATACAAGTGTAATGTGTTATTCCTCGCTCAGAAAATATAATCTCCACCTACAGGTTCGACACTAACATCCGCCCGATTCTCTCGATCCCCGTCCCTGTTCACCATCTTCATTGGAATTAACAAGATCTTTTTTTTTTGTCACTAACTTTTTCGTTCCCCTTTCCCTGTTTTTTCACCATCTCGATGGCAACTAATTAGGTCTCCGTCGTTTTCAAACATTTTGTTTCCACACCCCTTTTTTACCCCGTTTCCCACAATATTTACTTCTTTTTTTCATTCTCTTCCGTAACATCACCATCACCGGAAGACCGCTCCAGTCAATGACCAGCATGCGGGCCACCCGCCGGGCCTTCGTAGCCTGGGGGTGTTTCCCGCGGACCCTCACGGACCGAAGAATGCGGCCAACATAGAAAATTACCATCGCCATCTGGAATCATCTCATCCTAAATTCAATTCACCGGCCACTACCGATCGCCAGATACTATATTACATAATGATACTACTCTAGTTTTAAGTTAGACGATAATTAAGATTAGTAAATACCCTTGGCATCTTAGAGCTTAAGCAGTGTGCCTTAATATTATATTATATTATTGAATAAAAAAAAAATACAACTATGTTATGAAAATCGCAAAAAAGCTATCGCAGAGACGGGACTCGAACCCGTAGCTACCTCCTGTCCGGAGAAATCGTTTTCCCAATTAAGCTATCCTACACATGAAGAGACAGACTAATTGAGGGCTGCAACAGAGCTGGCGGAGAGGTTGCTATAGAGATATGACTACAATTGAACGCCGTGGCGCCCGAGCACAGCTGAACATGCTCGGTTCTTCTACACAATAAAATTGTTTCTTTATGTGTTTCACATGCAGGATAGTTTAAGGTTTAATTCCTCCAAAAAAAAATGTTTATTTTTAATTCAACTTAATGTTTGAAAAATATTTCAAAATTTCACTGTTTACAGATATATATATAAGTTAAATTATTTCGGCGACGGATCTGATTTTTAAAAAAACTACTCTGTACTGTTCAACGGTTCGACTTAAAGTGATTTATTACAAATTTGAAACGGTTTAAAAAGGCCTCACTTGTCTCTAAATTCTCTGGAAAAGATATTTTATAAACATTGTAAACTGCTGAGCTGGTATCCGATGCTGTAAGCTGGCGTTGCTACTGGTGTACTTTATTGTATTTGTTATGTCTATTGCCGGACAAAGTTGAGATAAGTAAATGGTGAGCGCGTTTCGTTAACTTCTCCTTCCTCAAGTTCGGCACGTCCCGGGCCGATACTGTTTGGTCTTTCCGAATTTGGTTTTGGTAGTTGTTCGTCTTTGTTGAATAGCTTACTCTGTCTAATGAACTTTATCAAACAGATGAGTGATATTAACCCTAAAATTATACTAAATATGGACAGGCCCGTATGTATTAGGTATTTTGTCGAATGTATAGTTTGTAGATACTCCAACTTTTGTCTGTTGAGTATTTGAAATTTGTGAAGTTTCTCTACTGTAACGCTGGTTTCCAAAAACTTTTCTTCTATCTTGATTCCTTCGAACGGTATAACGATTGCCGGTTGTTTTGTATGCAACTCGAAGCTGCTATAGGTTTTGTCGTTTACAGAGACGGAGCAATTTGTGAAGTGTACGAGAAAAGTTCCAGAGATATTGCGATTCGTCAGGTTGCAATCGGTTATCAATTCAACCATGGTAACATTTTTGATCACAATATGGCTATCTGTCAATGGTTTTATTTCGGTGTCGGTTGCTGATTCGACGAATGAACATTTTCCGGACAGTCCTCTCAGTATATTAGAGTAACAGTCATCTTTTGACACGTCTTGTAGATTTTTGGAGTTGCAGAGTAGCTCGCTTTCAATTCTTTGGCATGGGGTGGTGAGAAAATAGGAGGTTTCCTTACTGATTATTGCTGTGTGGGTTGGTAATTTTAAAATTTTTCCAGCGATGGGTAACGGTTCCAAGAGTATGATGGTAAAGCTGCCAGGTATGAATTGGGGTACCAAGATAATAAAGTATATTTTCGATGATTGGTGAACGGCTTGCAGGTCTAGATACTCGTAGGCTTGATCCGTAGTTAATAAGGTTATGTTTTGTTCTTCTAATCTATTGCTGATAAATCTAATTTCTTCTGCTTCTAGAAATCTCTTAGATATTACATTTGCTTTTGCTAATTGAATTGTTTCAAAAATTGAGTTAAGATGATTTATAATTACGTCTAGCTGATATGAAATTTTGAAGATGTTTCCTAGAGCTGTAATGTTATGGTTAATATTTCGATTATTGATTAGGTCTTGTCTCATTGCAATTATTTGTTTTGTAATTTTTGTTTGTTGTTCATTAATGTTCTCTACTAGCCTATTTATCCTGGTTTCAATCTGTTTGTTAATGTGTACCTGTTTATTATTTTCCCTGACTAGGTAATTATTAGCATTTCTGAGCTCCTCCAGGTCACGGTTTATGTGCATCAGATCATTATCATCTAGATTTCCTGTTATCATCTTAATGCCTGAGCCTAAAGCATTTATTAATCCTCGTTTACTTCTATTGCTTTTATTTGGATATAATGTTTTGTGAATTTTTTCTGCAGTTTCGAGTTTATCTTTCAATACATCTGTAAGGTCTTTGAGATTTGGGAAAATCCTGAGTCCCTCAACGATTTGTCTGAATTTATCAATAAGCGGTATGTATTTATCGAGATCGATTTCGTGATACACTTTGTGGTGACCTGTTTTTATTATGCATGTTCCTATTTGTAAGGCAAGTAGTCCAGGATTTTGGGAAAGGTTTAGAATTTTGATGGTTTGGGTTTGAATGAGCGGAAAGAAGAGGAATAATAGTATCATCATCATCATGTTCACTATCTGCAAAAGAAAATAGTATTAGTGTTTTCTGATTCTTTTTAATTTTGATTTATGCAGTTTCCTATTCAAGGCATCAGTAAACGTCTTTGTGTTATCCTGTTGCACTCGAATTGCGGAATACCGTGCTTTTCTTTTGTTACGAATTCCTTGCAACCTGATAAAAACTTCATCATTCGGTTCTAGTGCTGGTTCATGTTCGCGTTTTTTATTTCGTTGTTCAAGGTGTTTTTTCTGAATGCGTTTTAATTGTAGCCCGACTTCGTCATATAGTTGGTCTCTTTTTCCAACCATATCTTCGATGTCGAGTGGTCTTTCTTCATTATCTTTCAAGCCAAAAAAGATTTCCCGTGGCTTAAAATTCGTCACTGAATGAATTGTCTCGTTGTACAGGGTGCATGCAATTCGAAACACTTCTTTACTTGTTAATCTCTCGTATTTATCCTTTATGCATCTATAGATTTCTGCCAGTGTGGAATGGAATCTTTCGACTATTCCATTGGTTTCACTGTGATTTGACGGCGTGAAATAGATGTCAACATTGAGATTATCAAGTAAACCTCTAACCTCGATAGACCGTATGGATGGCTCATTATCCGAAACTATCAATTTTGGCCTTCCATACCGGCTAAACAAGTCAAGAAGAGCTTTTCTCAAGTCAGGTATGCTTCTGGATTTTATTGGGATTAAGGTCGCAAATCTAGAAAATTTGTCAACAGCTGATAGAAACATATCTGGTTGTGAAATGAAAATATCAACGTGAACAATCTCTAAAGGTTTCTTGGGAATTGGGGATTCAGCTAATGTTATCTTGAATGGGTTTCGATCGTATTTCATTTTGTTACAAATGGGGCAAAGTTTTATGTATTGTCGAATTTTTTTCTTCATTCGGGGAAAATAGTATTTTCTGGCTATTGCTTTTTGGTTTTCCCATATGCCTCGGTGGGATTCTTCGTGTACAGTTTCGATAATCTGGTCCTGTTCTTCTTCGGTTTTTAAGTCTTGTAAAATGTTTTGGGTGATTCTAACCTTAAAAGTTTTGCATCTATTGAAGTAATTTTTGTAAACGAGTTGGATGGTAGGGATAACACGTTCAGGACAGTAAATGCAATTAATTTTCCTAGGGTTCATGTATTCTTTGAATATTTTGATGATAAAAGGAACACCAAATGCTACCTTTTTCAGTGTTCTTCGGTATACTCGGGGGAAAATTTGCTCTAACTGTTCTTCGTCTCGATCTGAGAATTGAAGAACAATTTGATTAGAATAGTAATTTAAAGGGTGTAGCGTCATGGGAACAAATTCACTGTCGTCGGTGTCAGCCGAATGTACAGTTGCATTGTCTGTGTTAGTATCGTCTTCTAACTCGTTAGCATTAATTTCTAACCGAGAGAGAGCATCCGCTATAGTATTCTGTTTACCCGGTCTGTATCTTATCTCGTAATCAAATTCTTCTAAAGCCAATCTCCAACGAATTAGTTTGCTGTTAGGATTTTTAAGGTTCAACCCATAGGTCAATGGTTGGTGATCTGTGTAGAGAATAAATTTTCTGCCAAAAAGATAAGGCCTAAAATATTTACAGGCCCACACGAAAGCCAATAGTTCTTTTTCTATAGTGGCGAGGTTTTCTTCCGATTTAGTTAGCGTCCGTGAAGCGAAGGCTATGGGTTTGTCATAACCGATAGCTCCTTGGGATAGCACGGCACCTATTGCTTGATTTGAAGCGTCCGTAGTTAGAATAAATTCTTTACTGAAATCTGGGTATTGAAGAACTGTGCTACTAGTTAAAATATTTTTGCATTTTTCGAAGGCTTCCGTGAATTCCTCAGTATGTTGAATTGTCTCACCTTTTCTTAAACATTTCGTTAATGGCTTTGCTATTCGGGCAAAATCTCGAATAAATTTTCTATAGTAACCTACCACTCCGAGAAAACCTCGTAGCTCTTTTTCATTTTTGGGTAATGGCCAATTTTTTATCACACTTATTTTGTTCGGTTCGGGTTTTACACCATCTGCTGTCACGAGATGCCCTAGAAAAGAAACTTCTTTATGAAGGAACTCGCTCTTATCAAGTTGAATCTTCATATTGTATTCTTTCAGACATTCAAAAATCTTCTTTAAGTTTTCCATGTGTTCTTGTAGACTCGTGGAAAATACGATAATGTCATCCATATAAACGAGACATATCTTTCCAATGTATTTTCGAAGAATATTGTCCATTACTCGTTGAAAAGTAGATGGAGCATTACGAAGGCCAAATGGCATTCGAAGAAACTCGTAGTGCCCATGATCGACACTAAAAGCTGTCTTCGGGATATCTTCCTCATGAACCTCGATCTGGTGAAATCCAGATGCCAGGTCTAAAGTAGTGAAATATTGCGATCTACCCAATTTATCCAAAATATCGGTAATATTAGGAATTGGGTACCTATCTTCAATTGTCTTCTCATTTAACTTGCGATAGTCAATGACGAGGCGCCATTTTTGCCTACCGGAAGCATCTGATTTTTTCGCAACCACCCATACTGGTGAGGACCATGGACTATTGGAAGGTTGTATAATTCCTTGGTCTAGCATTTTTGAAATTTGTTTTTGGATTTCTGCTTTATGGCAGTAAGGATAACGGTACGATTTTGCGTGTACTGGTATATCATCTTTCGTTGAAATGCGGTGTTTAATTGCGTTTGTAAATGATAAATTTTGGTCTTCTAAGTGGAAAATATCTTCAAATTCTTTAACAAGTTTTAGAAGTTTACAAGCTTCTTCTTGGTTCAAATGATCTAATCTTAATTGTGAGGTAAAGTTAAACTTTTTCTTGCATGTTGTAAATTGAGGAGTGTCAAATTCGAAGTTATTAATTTCCGCAAAGAGTGGACGATTCGGGTTTATTTTGACATCTGCGTTCGTGAGATTCGTTAAAATTACTGTGGCTTTATTATTATTAGCTTTGTAAATACCTGGTGCTACGGCTACGTCGGGTGTGAGAGGCAGAAGGGTTTCAATATAAAAATCACCATTCGGTGCATTGGTAGGTAGTTCAGCAATCACGTCTTCGTTACAATTTAGTTTCAATGTGTAGGTTGTAGGATATTTTCTCATCATTGAAATTGAATAATTAGGGAATTTAATAGAGTTATTTGAACAGTCAATTGTGGCTTCTAGGGATTGAAGAGTTTCATATCCAATCAATCCATCGAAAAAATCATGAAACTTGTGTAAGTAAAATTTTCCAGGTTGCTGATTAATGAATGGAGAGAAAAATATAAATTTATTTATTTCGTGTTTTCCGCTCACGTTTCGTACATACATTGGAGTAGTTCTAAGTATTGATTTGTTTTTCACATTTGCAGGGTTAATATAATTTTTGTTTGAGCCAGTGTCTATCAATAATTTTAGGTTGCCTAACTCGGTATCCATTTGAATGTATGGGATAAAATTCCTATCTTCTATTTTTCTGGCGGTGGTTCGAAATCCGCCGGAAAATTTAAATTGTCTTCAGTACTAGCATCTACATGTTCAATTGCTAACTGTTGACCTTCTAGTTTTGGATGAGAATTTTGATCGTATGCATTTTGGCTTGTGGTATTTATTTCTGGAATACAAAATGTGTTTGAATAGTCGAATTGTTCATAAGGGTAAGGGTAAGGGGTTATATCTGGATAGTAACTAAAATGTTCATAGAATGGATCAAAATACGGTGTTTGTTCAATGTTATGTAATTCTTCTACGTGGAATCTAGGTTGACCTGTTCGGAAAAACTGCTGTTGTGGAAGTGGTCTAAAGTGTTGAGCTGGATGGGGTTGGAAGGGTTGTGTATATTGAGATTTCAATCCTGGGTGAATTTGTGGTCTTTGTGGGGTTTGTTGAGGATTTCTGTTTATATAATTCACTTGTTTTGACCTAATAGACTGATCAATGTCCATAGGTGTGGGTTTTGGAAATTTCGTAAACAAAGGCTTGGGTTCGAAAACGTTCCTAGGCGGTATTGTCACAAATTTTGGCATGCCCGCATTATAATACGGTTTCTGAGGGAATCCGTTAGCTTGTATTGGTGTTTTATAGGCTGGAAGAAATGGATTTTTCGGTGGCCTGGGGGGTGCATTGTTAATGATCGGTGTAAATTTTTTCTGGAAGTTTTGTTCTTCTATACAGGCATCGAAGGCTTCTTTCAAAGTGTATGGTTTTCTCGCACGTACATTCCCACCTATGGGCTCTTTTAATCCGCCCAGAAAAACTTGTAGTGCGTTTTGTTGATAGGTTTGAATTCTATCAGCTTTTACTCTTGTGTCGTTAATGGTTATATTAGCATTATTGATTAATAGCGACATAACGTGCTGCACACGTCCATAGAATTCTTCGACGTTGGTAGTTTGTGCCAAAGCAAATAATTCACGTGTTAGAGTAACAGCATCTCTTTTGTCACTATAGTAAGTAATTAATGTTTCTTTCATGGCTTCCCATTCGAGGCCAGTGCCATAAACCTCTAAGATCGTATCGGCTTCACCGATTATTTTATTCCGAATGGCTTGGGTCCACACCTCTAAAAAGGGTGTGTTTCCCATAGCTCTCAAAAAGGGAATTAAATTGTCCACAGCTTTTATGAATGAGTGCAATTTGACGGGGTTTCCATAAAAAATTGGAAGGTCTCTGATCGCTTGTGGTGTTTGAAGTGAACGAATAATTCGATCAGCTTCGTTCATAATCCGCTCCGTAGCAGCGGCTGCCGTTTCTTCTTCGTTTGGAATAGGATTCATTGTAAATTTTATTTGGGTTTGTTAAACTAGTAACTTGGTTACTTGGTTATCTCACTTAAAATTTTTTTTTTTTTTGTTTTCACTTGTACTTTTTTTTCACTTTCACACACTCTATAAAATAATATAAATTTGCACTTACCTAAAGGTTTTGCGATAATCCGTCGCAGCGTATTTTAGCGATTTCCTCTCGCTGGGTTTATTGTTGGCCGCTTTCCGGTGGTAGTGCTGCTACTCCTCGATAAGCCGTCGAAGATTCGAACACCACACTTTTTCACTCGCGACACTAAGATCCTTTACGACTGCGCCAGTTAAATTATTTCGGCGACGGATCTGATTTAGAAAAAAACTACTCTGTACTGTTCAACGGTTCGACTTAAAGTGATTTATTACAAATTTGAAAAGGTTTACAAAGGCCTCACTTGTCTCTAAATTCTCTGGAAAAGATATTTTATAAACATTGTAAACTGCTGAGCTGGTATCCGATGCTGTAAGCTGGCGTTGCTACTGGTGTACTTTATTGTATTTGTTATGTCTATTGCCGGACAAAGTTGAGATAAGTAAATGGTGAGCGCGTTTCGTTAACTTATATATATATATATATATATATATATATATATATATATATATATATATATATATATATATATATATATATATATATATATATATATATATATGTATATATATATATATATATATATATATATATATATATATATATATATATATATATATATATATATATATATATATATATATATATATATATATATATATATATATATATATTTATTTATATATATATATATATATATATATATATATATATATATATATATATATATATATATATATATATATATATATATATATATATATATATATATATATATATATATATATATATATATATATATATATATATATATACATATATATATATATATATATATATGTATATATATATATATATATTAAAATCCATAAAAAATTCAATTCTCATTATTTTTTCAAGATGGCAGCATCTTTCTTGGAAACTAATCGTCAGTAAGCAAAACCTATTTCAATCCACCTAGTGGTGTAATGATGCCTTTCTCGTATTACTCATTACATCATACATATAACCGTGAAATTCGCAAAAACAACTGTTTATTGAATAGAAATAGGAAAATTTGTTCGGACCAAATCTCACAAACTCTATAAATTTTGTTTAACCTGTAGTTCCGGAACCGAAAGTAGTATCCACATCAAATTAAGGAATTCCGTATGAAACTGTAAAACTTTTCTTTTCAACCTATAAGTTTGTGAAAATCGATTTGGCCATCTCCAAGAAAAGTGAGTGAGATCCTTTTTTTGCTGTTTTTGATCACTATTTCCAATTCTTCCGAAACCGGATTCAGATAAACGGAATAGCCGAAGTTGGTTCGTTTACTACCAACAAATATGACCTACAAATTGGAACAGTCAAGCTAAACAGCATGAATCAGCAGCATAAACATGTAGTTGGATTATTATTATTATTATTATTATTATTATTATTATTAATGACATCACTACACAACGTGTACGAAATAGAACAAAGCACGCCTTGTTCGTTTTGTGTTTTCTTCTTCGTTCGGTGTTTTACATATTGTCACTCTTTATGACGATTCGAAAACTTTGACACTCATCGCCCTGCAACTGCGGAACCGGAAGTCGGATCCGGATGAAATTTCACAGTAGCTTTAAAGACAGTATGAACTTTAGTTCAAATCAAGATTTGTGAAAATCGGTTCGAGCATCGCAGAGAAATCGAAGTGAATTTAGTTTTAGGAGTTTTTCTTCTCCACTTTCGGTGCTATCGGAACAGGAAAGGAGGGGACCAGTAGTGCCGAAATAACTTTTCATGCCCACAAACTAACAACCTCTTCAAACTAGACGAATTTATCAGACAGTTATATGGGATGTTACTGGAGGCCCTCGCCAAGTTGGACGTCGTGTTAGCGAATGATGGACTGAAAAGTACCTTCCAACGGAACGTAGTCGAGTCGTTTATCAACCTGACTTTCTGTAGTCCCGGCCTAGCTGGAGATCTTAATTGGAGAGTTGATGGTGGCTACACCCATAGCGGCCATCTAGCCATTCGCTACACGATCGGCCAATTGGCGAGAAGCACAAGGAGGAGTAATACTCCCAAAACTCTAGCGTGGAAGGTGGCTAACTTCAACCGCGAAACGTTTTGCGCTGCCTTGAATTGGAGGAGCACAACGCGAACCTGAGAGGGGACGAGTTGGTCGCTATCTTGTTACGGGCGTGTGACGCGACGATGCCTAGAAAGGCTCAACCGAGGTCCAACAGACCACCGGTCTACTGGTGGAACGAGCAAATTGCACGCCTTCGCGCATCCTGCCTCAGGGTTAGAAGAAGGATGCAAAGAGCTCGATCAGCGGAGATGAGGATGGAGAGGAACACGGCTTTCAAAACGGCGAAGTTAGCACTAAACAAGGCCATCAGCGCAAGCAAAAGAGTCTGTTTCGACCGACTATGCGAGGGAGCCAACTCCAACCCATGGGGCGATGCCTACAGGATGCTAATGGCCAAAACGAGAGGGGCGCTAGAACCCCCTGAACGTAGTCCGGCGAGGCTGAAGGAAATCATAACGGTTCTCTTTCCCCACCACGACACGTCCCCCTGGCAGCCAGCTCCGCTACCAGCGAACGAAGTTGAAAAGGTGACGAACGAGGAGTTGCTCACTGCGGCGAGATCGCTCGATACAAAAAAAGCCCTGGGACCAGACGGTTCCCCGAACGTGGCTCTCAAGGGGGCTATAATGACAAAACCGGACATGTTCAGGGAGGTCGTACAGAGATGTCTGGACGAGCGTATGTTCCCAGACATTTGGAAAAGGCAAAGGTTGGTACTATTACCGAAACCTGGGAAACCCCCAGGGGATCGATCGGCGTATAGACCAATCTGTCTGATCGACACTGTGGGTAAGCTCCTTGAGAAAATCATCCTCAACAGGCTATCCCCCTTCATAGAGGAGGCAGGAGGACTGTCCAGCCAACAGTACGGGTTTCGCAGAGGCAGGTCGACGGCGGACGCCATAACATCGGTGGTAACCACGGTGGAGGTAGCTATACAGCGCAAACGACGAGGAATCCGCTACTGCGCGGTAGTAACGCTAGACGTTAAGAACGCGTTCAATAGTGCTTGCTGGGCAGACATTGCTGATTCCCTACTTCGACTAGAAGTACCGGAAGGGCTGTACAAGATTTTGGAAAGCTACTTCCAGAACCGAGTATTGCTCTACGAGACCGACGAAGGCACACGTAGCACTCCAATCACGGCTGGAGTACCACAGGGATCTATCTTGGGCCCGATCCTGTGGAATATAATGTACGATGGAGTACTGAGGTTGAGCCTCCCTCCGAGTGTCAAGATAGTCGGGTTCGCGGACGACGTCACGCTGACAGTCTACGGCAAATCCATCGAAGAGGTCGAACTGAGTGCATCACACTCAATCTGCTTGGTGGAGGACTGGCTGCGTAGCAGGAAACTGCAACTCGCGCACCACAAAACAGAGGTGATGGGAGTAAACAACCGCAAATCGGAACAGGAGGCGCTGGTACATGCCGTAGATTGCGTGATCCCCTCCAAGAGATCACTGAAGCAATTGGGTGTGATGCTTGACGACAAACTCAGTTTCAGCAAGCACGTTGAATACGCCTGCAAGCGCGCATCAACAGCGACTGCGGCGCTCTCCCGTTTGATGGCCAACAGCTCGCCAGTGCGCTCCAGTAAACGAAGGTTATTGGCAGGAGTGGCAGTTTCGATCCTCAGGTACGGCAGCCCGGTATGGGCGTCGGCACTAAATGTGGAACGCAACGCACAGATGCTGGAGAGTACGCATAGACTGATGTGTCTTCGCGTGATCAGTGCATACCGCACTGTATCAAGGGATGCGGCCTGCGTGGTTGCAAGTATGATGCCTATCGGTCTGATAGTGAAGGAAGACGCGGAGAGCTACAGCATGCGAGGAGACAGGAACGCCCGTAGGGCCTCCAAAGCCGCTTCTCTACGCAGATGGCAACAAGAGTGAGACAGCTCAACCAAGGGCAGGTGGACACATCGGCTCATACCTAGGGTCTCGAGTTGGTTAGATAGACCGCACGGAGAAGTGAACTTCGGCCTGACGCAATTCCTCACAGGCCACCGGTACTTCAGATGGTACCTCCACAGGTTCGGCCACGCGACATCCCCTGTATGTCCTGGCTGCCCAGACGAGATCGAGACGGCTGAACACGTCTTGTTCGCATGTTCCCGTTTCGCGGCTCAAAGGAGTGAGCTACTGGAGGCATGCGGCATGGACACCACACCGGAAAACCTGATGCAGAGAATGTGCCACTGCGTAGAGAACTGGGACGCAGTGTCGACCGCGACATCCCAAATTGCGGGCATATTGCAGCGGAAATGGAATGCGGATCAACAACAGGCAGCTGCGACCGCTAGCCGCGTGCAACCGTAGTAGGCTCAAGAGGGATCAGCGAATAAACGTCGGTCCGGGAGAACCTTCTTCGCCAAGAAGCTCTTCGTCGGAGTAGTCTAGATCCATCGTGGGGGACTAGACGAGTAGCACGTAAAACTGTAAGGATCGTCGGGGCGCCAGTGAACCGGAAGCTATCCTCCAACCGGAATCACTGGATCGACCCAGGCATCCTCTCGGTCGGGCGTTGACGGGTATCGAAAGCGTCGGTTTCGGGAGGGCCTCCTTCGTCGGGGAACTCTCCGTCGGTGTAGGCTAGATCCTTCGGCGGGGGCTAGTCGAGTAGCCGCCACAACACCGATTCGAGTCGTCGAGGCGCCAGCGAACTGGAAGCCATGCTCCAACCGGAATCGCGGGACCGACCCAGGCATCCTCTCGGTCGGGTCGTAGACGCGTACCGTAAGCGTCGGTCCGGGAGCACTTCCCTCGTCGGGGAACCCTCCGTCGGTGTAGACTAGATCTTTTGGTGGAGACTAGTCGAGTAGTTCCGCGACGTAGCATCAGTTTTGGGTCGTCGAGGCGCCAGTAAACCGGAAGTTACCCTCCAGCCGGCATCACTGGACCGACCTCGTCATCCAACTGGTCGATCCCTCGAGAGCAGGATGCTGATCCCCATTCTGCATAAATCTGGGGAGGGTGCTGTGAGCACCAATAGCCTTCCACCCCGAAGTAATACCTAGCGGTGGTGCCGGGGAGGTAGGGTTGGAGATCCAAGGTGTTTTAGTGGGTAGTTCCAATCAACAGTTGGGTAGTCCTGTGGAGAGTCCCACACTCCGTGCGTAAATCCATTTCACCTTGTAAAAAAACACACACACACACAGACATTTGCTTAGTTCGTCGAGCTGAGTCGAATGGTATATGACATTCGGCCCTCCGGGCCTCGGTTAAAAAGTCGAATTTCACAGTGATTGCATTGCCTTTCTATATGAGAGAGGCAAAAAGCAAACTAGTTTCACATTCTGTATCTAAATGGCTAGAGTCGGAAATAGCCTAAAAAATTTACACAGAAAAAAATCAAAATTCCGACCATTTTTAGATTTTTGACTCTTTTTGCATTTCTCATATAGAAAGGTTATGCCATCACTGTGAAAACTGACTTTTGAACAATTCGACTTAGTTTGTCGAGTACGCAAAATGTATGTATGTGTGTATATGTGTGTATGTATGTATGTATGTAAAATTTATTTTCACTCACTTTTCCCGGAGATGGTTGATCCGATTTTGACAAACTTAGATTAAGCTAATAGGTATAATATTCCCATACAAAGTTCTATAATTTTATTTCTTTCTCACTTCCGGTTCCAGAATTACATGGTGATTAGTGTAAAAATTCATATTTCAAATTACTTCCTCAATTTTCTCAGACGATTTCAACAAACTTAACTTCAATTGAAAGATCTTATGCTCCCATACAAAACTTCCAGGGTAAAGTATGTGAAAATATTGATACCGTCACCAAAAGCGACGAAACGAAATACGTAAAAAATTTCTAAACCGCTCTCAAAACTACACAAATCGATAGCCATTATCAGTAGGAAACTGAACAAACCGATTCCGGCTTTCTTGGTTCCCCGTCTCCGATTCCAGATGCACCGGAAATAGTGGTCAGTCAGCGATGGTTTGATTTCCACAAGCTTCGATTCATATAAAAGATCTTACGGTCGCATACGAAATTCCTGAATTTCATCCGGATCCGACTTCCGGTTCCGGAGTTATTGGGTGAGGTGTGCAAAATATTGTACACTGTCACTTAAACCGGCGAAACAAAATACGTAAAAAAATGTTATAAACTGGTCTCAAAACCGTTATTCCCAATCTTAGGGTCAAATGAAAGGTCTTATGGTCCTACCAAAAATTACTGCATATTTCCGGATACAACAAAAATTTAAATCGTCGTTTAAGAGTACGATGGCAAAATTCTGTAAAATCTTCCAAATTTGAATAAAAACTAGTGGAGTTTGTACGTCATGTTAGTTGGCCGTACGAACCGACTTCGATTATACCGGTTCTCGGGTTCCGGTGCCGGATGACCTACGCGAGCAAAGCACTGTTTCATTCTGTATGTTATACTAGTTAATGTAGAAACAATCCCTTCGTTTCTTTCAAAAATTGAAGAGAAAAATTTTGAATAGAATACCACAATATTATACATGAGAAAGGCATCATTACACCACTAGGTGGATTGAAACAGATTTTTTGCGGTATCTATATTTATAATTAAGGTATGCGCTGAGTTGGTATTTGAAGAAATTCGAAGGCACCTGAATGGAGTCCCGAGCAGAGTGTGAGATCAAATAGAAAACTCATTTTGATGTTGTGATGTTCGCATTTATCGATTACTCAATTTGCTGTTGTTTTGGTCGTTTTAAGTGGCAAAACATCAAAATCGAAAGCAAAAAGATATTCCGATGATAGCAAAAAGAAAACGATTTTTGCTAACAGCGAAGGCAAACTGAAATCTAAATAAGATATAGATTTTTTCTTGTTGATAGCAAAACTAGTTTTCAATTTTAAGTTATTATCAAACAACGAAAACAAACCTGGAATGCATAATCAGTTATTGATTTGCTTTAAAAAGACATTACTGAAAACAAACAAGTCGCGAGCATAAGCTAAAAATAGATCGGGCAAAAGACCTTTAGGCGATATTACTTGCAACAATAAAAAAGCGTCAAAAAGCACAACACCTCCACAGAGAGAGACTTGGGTTTCGAACCTAGGTGATTTGGATTTCGAACTCTCTGCGAATGCTATGGACTGTGACGTTAAGCTGTAAGTAGATGGAGAATTTTCGATCATATGACAGACAGTGTTGATTCGCAAAGCTGTAGTTTTAGCCGATGTACACTCGTTTCGTCGCATCCGTCCCGCAGCAATCGTGAATGGCAGTGCGGCTATTTGATAGGTATGAAAATGTGGTCTTTGTCTTTCTCGTATCCAGAAGCTGTAGCATGTGAACATCATAATATCAAATTGAGTTATTTATTTGATCTCACACTACTCGAGTATGTAATCACTTTGAAATACGAATTTCTAGGCTCAGAAGAGCGAGCGCTTTAGAGTGAAGTCTTTTACAGCAAAGGCTTACTGGAGACGTGAATTCGGAATCTGACAAAAAGCAATCCCAGATCATATGTTATTTCGATTCCAAAAAAAATATCTTGCTTATTTCGACTAATTAGGACAATGAACGAGTATCTCACTTCTGCCTACAGACAGCATCACACTGATTCAGCAAGTTTTTAATTCTTGTGTAGACTTAAATTCGGGATCATTCGATGAAGATTAATTTCGGAGCGAACATTAAGCAATTCATTTACTTGCTTCAGATAAAATGGATTAAACATAGATAACTCATGGAAATCTGATTATTTAGAGAATAGGGTTTTCAAACTAGTTTTCTAAGTTTTTCAAATATTAATGCAAAATCGCTGTACTATATGGACTATATTTGACTATAATATGATCTAGATCAGAACCTGAAATCTTCAAAGCCTTTTTTTCTAATGAAAGTTGTGCGGGATATCAAGGTCTACAATATGAAAAATATGTTAGTTAGGAATTTATTCGCCAAGCGCTCCTACAGCGCTCGAAAGTTTCTGATAGAAGACATATTACGCTATATCTCTGAAACGTGATGATTTATAACGTCGTTGATTGGAGTTAATAAAATTCTTTCATTTGGTGGCGCTAAAATGCAATCAAATATTCAAACTTTTTAGAGATGGCCCTTGCGATATTTTTAAATGGTTGGGACAATAAGAATGGATGGGGGGGGGGGGGCGTTTGTGTGGTTATGAAAAAATTCATATAACTTGACGAGCATCGACACGTTTTGAAGATCATAGAAACATTTTGCATACCTTAGAATTGACGAGGGGTAGATGTAGCAAGTGCCTTCAAAACGGGGGGTGTAATGTTAGTAACAGCATAACTCCAAAACTACTGAACGGATTGCCACCAAACTTGGCACAGATACTTCTTGCTCTTCAGAGATGGTCATAAAAGGGAGAGAGCGTAGCAAGTGTCCTTTACCGGGGGATGATGGAGGAGGGTAACAAGAAATCGATAGTTTTTTAAGACCATAGAAACATTTTGCATATCTTAAATATGCTTATATGGGGGGTGAATGCAGCAAGTGCCTTTGAAAAGGGGGGTGTAATGTTTTTAATGTTATAACTCCGAAACTACTGAATGGATTGCTATCAAATTTAGCACAGATACTTCTTGCTCTTCAGAGATGGTCATAAGTGTATTTTTATGGGAAAGGAGGCCTAGCTAGGGTCTTCAACAGGAGATCAAACTCAAACATGCAAAGGATAAATTGTATATGTGATCAAACATAACTCCAAAACGACTCAATAGATTATTAACTTTCTTGGTACAAGTAGTTCTTGCTGTTCATAGGTTCTTATAAGAGATATTTTAATGAGGAGGGGGGTGGGAGATGTGGTGGTTGCAGTATGTGTTTGCCAACAGGGGGAATTTGAGGCAAAATGTTTCGAGTTTTACGAAATCGAAATTTCTCGACAGGCACAGATATTTATTACAACTAATAGATGATCGTATGGATATTTATACGCGTCAAAAGATAACAAGTGTCAATTGAAGAAGATTTCAGCTCAATTGTTTGTAAATATCGGAATAATTACATAACAACTCACCAAACTTAACAGAGGTACATTTTGCAATTCAGAGGTGGTAATAAAACAATTTTTTCTTGTCGAGATCAGATATTCATTGCACAGGTGAACAAAAGGTTGGAGTTTGTAGCAAGTGCCTCGAAAAAGAGGTTTATTGTTGAATTTATCTTATTTGTCGACAAACGAGGGAAGCCGGAGGATATAGACTAGGAGGAAAGAGTCTGGAAAATCAATTTTCATCCCCCGTCTCTTTTTTGACGAGCACAGATACTTTTTACACTACTCAGAGGGCAGAGAGCTGTTGCAAATTCACTAACAAAAGAGGAGTTCAATGTAAAATTCATCGAACGAGAAACGATACTTCTTGATTAATACAGATACTACCTTTACATCAAATCAAGAAGCAGGAGAATAAATATTCTTAACCAAGGGAGGTAAAATTGATCTGAATTGTTGAAGAAATCATTAAATTAATGTGCATTTTTTTAGGTAAATTGAGAAAACTGTCGACCCAAGCTCATGAAAATAAGTTTACGACAACATTTGAATTAACTGAATCGTTATTCTATAGAACGAAAGTATTATCTTACGTAGTTATGAACAGCCTTTAGTTATCAAATAATCATTATCACAATCTTGTGCAATTATGTGAAAATAAGCTGTGTTTCACTACGCTCTGAGTATTTCAATGGTCAGAACAATTTCTAAAATGGTTTTTGAGGCCTTGTATTCACGAAACATTTCCGAGCAACGCCGGGTAATTCAGCTCGTATGATATAAAGAAGAGCGTATTATTCAAAGGACTTGTTAGTAGATGCACGAAAATACAATCACTTTGGCAATACCGATACTCGAATTCTGAACCACAAATAACGGTAAAAACAACAACCGAAAATAATAATCAGAACATCTAACATCTTTTTTTTAACTAAACGCGAAAACTGTTAGAGAATCTGATATTTAACGTACCCCACCAGAAGGAAATCGTGGACGTCAAATGTATTTTTCATATACAGTTCCTGACGAAGGTCTTTCTGTGGCTGACGATCAGAGAGATGGGAATGCTAATTTTGGCCGGATCTGGTGAAGGCCCAGTATGCCAGGAGATCGCTAAAGGAGATGAACTAGCTTCAGATAGACGTAGCACCAATGATCGTCAACCTATCCAATGTCCTCCAGATATGTGGTGTTACAACAATAATCTCGCAAGTAAAAATATAGAGGATTATTAATGTAAAGGTTGCAAAAGTGTTGACAAAAATCTTTTCCTTGATCACGGTTATGGTTCCGGACAACTGCCACAGGAAGCATTTTTGTAAAACGCAACATAGAATTGAAGGAATAATTGTTCCATTAAAATTTATTTTTGTATTTTTGTATCGCCTAATGAAATTAGTCCTATTTTGATGCAGTTATTAAGTTGTTGCTTTTGAATAATCATTTTTGGAGTTTCCCAAAATTTTTGCCTCCCAAGTTTTTTTTAACCAAAAGTAACAGCAAAATGATAACATAATGTGATATCAATTGAAAAATTAATGAGCTGAGATCAAATCAAGATTTCAATGTGATGTTGCTATCATAATAAGATTTCGATTTGCTCTCGTTTTGATGTTTGACTTTGCTCGGGTAGCTATACATTTGGAGCAACGTCTTGGCATTACATTCATTTTGTGAAATTTGGCCTTTCTGTTTCAACCATCTTCTCAGCCGATTCTTAGCGTAGATAATCATTGCATGACTAGTACTATGGATCCTACTAACACTAAGAATCATTTGCGGAATCGGAGCTCAAGCATACAACATCTGGCTTGTAAGACCAGCGCCCTATGCATTGAACCAGCAACCCGGGTTCTAGGGCACCAGCACTAAATTAGCATTGTTACAAACATTTTCATTTTTATTCGGATGAGATGTCGTCACTTTCCACACAAACACACATTTTAGATGTAGCCATATTGTATCCGATGACTAGCTTCTAAATAACCTGTGAAGAAACTACGGCGAAACTTTTTATTCCAACAAAATAATAACGGTCATATGCCCGTAGCGAATAGGTCTACAAACTTTCCCAAACCAAAGAACGGAACTGGAAGCCGTGCCAGCGCCTCTGCCGGAGCAGCACACTTCTAATTAAATAATAATTCCGACAAATTTGGCTCCGGCTGTCATTGGAGGTTTTCAAAGTTGGCGATTTATGTGCTCAGCAGGCTATGAAAGTACAAGTTTGACAGCGTAAGAACGGGCACAAATATTGCAAATTAATCGCCCGTTCGCCGCGGGATAGCTCGGAGTGAAGTTTACGTTACATATTGAAAACTACCCCAGAGGCCGGTGTGTGGTCACTCACCGGGAAGTCATCCCGGGCCGGTCGGAAAACAGAAGAAGCTCGATCCCGTAGCACAATTTGTCTCCCAAGTGGAACGCATCGGGACTCGCTATTTAGTCAACTATCTACCCGTTCCGGGCTCGGGTGGAATGTTTTCCCATTAATAACCATTTAGCTGTCCACGAACAGCTCTGCTGGGGCCTCGGGTTGAAGATATATTGCCTACATTTATTAGGCTTCCACAGACCGCTGCTAAGATACCGAAGGCCCGGGAGGCTTCGAGAACATCACCGCGGTGCGGTCGGTCAACTCGACAATGCGGTGCTCCCGGGAAACGACGATGCGAGTATTATTGTTAGATTGCGTCTCATAAATGCGATGTTATTGATATTCATTTCCGCATCCCCGGGGCAACAATTTCAAACCGGACGACTCCGGACCCAACTCACTCTCTCTTTCCATCTCTCAGCAAATGGAACGCAATAGAGCGCGCGGCAAAGTTCCGAGTCCGCGACTCTTGCTTTGCCGTTGATGTTGTTGTGCGGTTTGTGGTGTATTATCAGGAAATTCAACTAAACCGAACCATTTATGTTAATCTATTGGAAGAGGAGTTCAGTGGAATAGCTGAACTTGTACGGAATAGACCGAGAGGAATTTTTTTCCTCCCGGAACGGCATTTATCAAGTAGATATCATCCGGACAGAGTAGGGTTGCAAAAAACACGCCACTCGATTTGATTCACACTAGAACCTTGAATTTAGTGAATTTCATTAAAATTGATGCAACGCGACTTTCGATCTTTTAAATACACGATAAACGATAAACGATAAACGATAAACGATAAACGATAAACGATAAACGATAAACGATAAACGATAAACGATAAACGATAAACGATAAACGATAAACGATAAACGATAAACGATAAACGATAAACGATAAACGATAAACGATAAACGATAAACGATAAACGATAAACGATAAACGATAAACGATAAACGATAAACGATAAACGATAAACGATAAACGATAAACGATAAACGATAAACGATAAACGATAAACGATAAACGATAAACGATAAACGATAAACGATAAACGATAAACGATAAACGATAAACGATAAACGATAAACGATAAACGATAAACGATAAACGATAAACGATAAACGATAAACGATAAACGATAAACGATAAACGATAAACGATAAACGATAAACGATAAACGATAAACGATAAACGATAAACGATAAACGATAAACGATAAACGATAAACGATAAACGATAAACGATAAACGATAAACGATAAACGATAAACGATAAACGATAAACGATAAACGATAAACGATAAACGATAAACGATAAACGATAAACGATAAACGATAAACGATAAACGATAAACGATAAACGATAAGCGGATTTCGAGAAAATCACGTGCACTTGTTAGCACATTAAACCTCGTTATTCCGAAACCGGAAATAGATAAAATAGATAAAATTTAATTAATTTTAGTATAGGCTTACCGTTACAATTCTGAAAGTAAAGAAATGAAACCTTGTCCAATGCACACAATCTATCAACCATTGAAAACGATTTTAGATATCCAGAAGTGAGAAGTTATGTTCGTATTTACGTCATCCAGTTATGTCTCTGATATTACCTACTCACTTTTTCATCTTATCAACCCAAAAATCACGACATTCTTTTCAACTACTGCATCATAAAAATCCAAACGAATAAAAGCTATGGTTTCTAAAAACTTTTTCATTTTGTTCGTTCGATTTCTTATCATTTTCATGTACAGAATTTCTATGCGGATTTTTGATCTGATTTTCTTGACAATGACTCTGCGCGTGAGTTGTGGTTTTTATATATTACTGAAGTTGATAAATATTTTGGAAGTACAAGGAGGACCGCTAGATGAGTTTCTTGTTAGTTCAAAGTTGCCTTGGATGCTTCCTAAGTTTACCATAGTGAGAAGATGTTGATAACATAACAATGCGCTGAATTGATTTTCGTAAGTCACCAGCGATTTATAGTTGTGCCTCGTATCCTGCACGAAGGTCAAGTAAGAAGGATTATGCAGTCACACGCGATAACCACGTCGGAAACCAGAGACAAAGTTGCATGAGACAAATAATCTCACCGCACTTCATCTTCAAACATACCGATTGTCGCCGAAAGTTCAATTTCAATTTTAATATCTGTAAAAACTTCCATATCGATAGCGTCACTAACATCGAACCTCCAGGAATTAGAACGAATCTGCTGCGTTTGGTTCGTTCCCTTCCGTTGCTCTGAAAGCCCCCCATTTCTGCGGACGAAAAATTAAAAGCAAACTGTTTCATCAATTTTCGTTCTAATTTCGTCGGTTCGCACAGTCTGATACCAGAGGGCCATAAATTTAACAACCGGCTTTTAATCTTGCCCACTCAATACACAAAAATGGTTTACCTACCTTCGGCAACCAGATCCAATTTCCCTCTGGCGGCCAACGGCGGCTCGGTGCCGAATGGTAGTTCTACCATTTTCCCGGCAACGGAACGCAACGGATATGGTCAGTTGCGATCGTAAATAAGTATCAATGCGGTTCTTTGCCAAAGGATGAAACAGCAGAGTGAGAGAGAGAGACAGAGAAAAAAGGCGCAAACGCCAGGAATTTTGTTGCGGTAGCTCTTTAGCTACTGCGTCATCGTGTTTGTTACCGAACGTACACAGGATCAAACTGATGTCGTAGGAGGCGGGGAGTTGTTTTTTTTCTGAACAGCAAAAATCCTCGGTTCGCTGCTGCTGCTGTTGCCGTTTTACATTTGTTGTTTTGCGCCAAAGCCTGTAAAAGGCATAAATCTGCCGATTCTGGCGCGATTTTGTTTGCATCCGCACTTGCCCGTTTTCTCACAGTGCGCACGGTTTTTCCCTAGTTGTGAGGATTTTCCGACCGAATGCGGCGAGAAATACGGTGAAACATTTATCATATATCGGCCAAAATAAAGACGATAACGAGGAACGTGCCGTTCGGTGGATTTTCCGTGGCAGGTTTTTGTTGCAATAAAATCATTTGTAACGTGGCGAGATAATGATCGTTATTCAATCAAGTGGTTCCCTGTTCTGGTGGGGGGGTGGTGGGCCAAAATCTGTGCAGCCAAGGAAAAAGTTCATTTTCTACTCTGTTTTCCGCGTTCGCATCCTTTGACACAAACAGCTCAGACTACGAAATAATATATCGATATACGGTGGGAAGGTTCCTGAAGAGAGGGGGGGGGGGGGTAGAAATCTGGCAGAACAAAAACAAAGCCAGCCGCCCCTAACTCAAATAACAAACATTCGAAAACTTTCGATTCCAGTATCAAGTTTTGCTCATGCACCCGAAGCGATGTTTGCAATCACATTCTTCTCAAGAAGCGCTCGCAGTCCAACAAAACTCAAACGAGAAAAGTTTGATAGATCACAAATGTGAACATGTTTGAGTGGGTCTTTTGTTTTGTGTTTGTGTATATATGTGTATAGGTGTGAGTGTGAGTGGACTACTCAGGAACTTTACAGCAAGGGTATTGTTTTTTGTTCCAATTCGATAAAAAGAAGCTAACGAGAAAAAATCTCAATTTCCGCGCACTTTCACGAAGGAAATGATTCTAAAAGTTGTTCCGTCTCTTTCTTTCTCTCTCTCTCTTTCTGTAACGACGATCTTCCTTTTTTTTTGTCGAAAGTGTTTGTTTATTCACAGCCATCTACGATGGCCAAGATGTTAGAATTGCTCTTCAAAAATCCGTTTTCACATCTACCTCATAACAAATTATATAAAATTATAGCAAAAACATTTAATTTTGCAATTATTTGGAGAAGAAAGTAAACAAAGAGAAGCTCACTTATAGGCCTCAATGTCAGTCAAACTTAAGCTAATTAAATTTACTGGAAAATAGGAACAAATCACCATCTTGTTAATCGTATTAACAAAACCTGATAAAAAAGTGCCTCAATAAGTTACCTAGATTCTGAGTTTTGATCCTGACAGCATTCTACTAAAAATTCAATAAAAATGCACAAACTCAGAATGTAGGTAAATTATTGAGACATTTTTAGTCAGATATGGGTAGAAGAGATTAACCAAAAAGGTTATTTGCTCCTATATTCTTATAAACTTTACCAAATTCTAGATATTTTATCTACTAGTTTTTTGAGTACCACAGAAGCATTTATTGCAGTGATTTCTATATGAGAAAGGCAAAAATATTTCAAAAATTTGGCCTAAATTAAACTCAAATTTTATTTTTCTTCTACTCGAATTTTACAACAGAAAAACTTACAATAACTAACACACATATTATTTAATATTGTTCAATAATTTCAGAAATTCTAAATACTTTACCAACATTTTGCAATAGTTTTCAGAAAATTTAAATAGATACTTCAAGAATTACACAAAAGAAGAATTTTATAGAAAAGTTTCCCATAAAAGTCACGCAAATTCAAAAGTAATTTTTAAGAATTTTACTTGAATTTAACTAGAATTTCACAACAATTTCTAAAGATTAAACGAGTTTTTCAAAGAGTTTTGTTCAAGTTTTACACAAACTTGGTTTGGGTCAAATTTTACACGAAGTATACAAGAATGTAATAAAAATTGAATAAAATTATTACTAAAATTTCGTTTAAATCTCATTAACTCAGGTTTTACACGAATTTTGCAAAAAAAAAACCAACAAGAATCAAATTCAAGTTTTACACGATTATTGCTTTCTATTTATCTACATTGGATTACATAAAATTGCATTTGTTTGATTCATTTCCTAAGTTTGCAAATACTTCAACAATAATTTACAAAAATAAACAAGAGTTTGAAATAAATTTGGTAAATACTTCAAGAATTTCCCAAAAGAAGAATTTTACAAAAGTTTCCCGTGAAATTTTCATAGATTTTGAAATAATAATTACTAAAATTCACTAAGAACTTCACAAAAATGTGAGAAATATATATCAATTCTGTATGAGTTTTGTTTAAGTTTTATACAAGCTTCGTTTGGAATCTACAAATTTTACCGAAAAATAAAAGAATGTTACAAGAATTGAATAAAAACAAAAATTTCGCATGAAAAATACAACAATTTTTCTTTATTTTATAAAATCCCGAACTATCATTGTATCATTAGAATTTAACTTTAATTTTGCTGATATGTCACAAATATTTAAAAAAATGAAAAAAAAAATTCTCAACAGTGTTGCCAGAATTTTAAGAAAAACAAATATCCTAACAAAAAATGTTCTTAAGGAAATACAAGAATTTCAAAAGAACTTCAAACAATTATTTCAAGAATTTCACAATATCTTTATTTGCAATGACCAAGAATTGTCAAATCTTTTTTTTTGGGTTCCTGTGAAATTCACATAAATTTAAAAATTGTTTTAAAGAATTTTACAAATTTTGACAAGAACTTTATCTGAATTTTACCAGGATTTCACAAAAGTTGAAAAACTCGTAAAATTCGTGAATTCTTTACACGAGTCTTACAAGAGTTTTGTTCAAGTTTTACACAAACTTGGTTTTGATTTTACGATGATTAAATGAATTTGCATAAATTTGTTCATATAAATTTGCAAAAATCCTTTACACGAGTGTTACAAGAATTGAATAAAAATTTTACAAAAATTTCACTTTGAATTTATTTTAATAAATTTCATTCAGGTTCCAAGAAATTTCACAAGAAACTTTCCATAATTTAATAGAAGTTCTAGACGAATAGTTATTTATTTACTTCATATCATATGTAATTACAATATTCCAATTTTCTGAATTTGCAAGTACAATTTAACAATATCTCTTCAAATTACGATCATCTTACAAAAATCTGGTAATAATTTTACAATAATCTCACATGAAATTCACATAAATTGTACACCAATCGGAAAAGGTTTTAAAAAATTTCTAAGCAATATTGTTTAATCGAATTTAACTTAAATTTTACAAAAATTCCATAAAAATTTTCAAAAATATGTCCAAAAAAACTTACACCAGTGTTGTCAGAGCTTTTAAGAAAAACGAAAATCCGTACAACAATTTTTCTTAAGGGTATACAAGAATTTCAAAAGAACATGAATTAAATGCGTCAAGAATTTTACAAAATCTTTACGTGCAATGACCAAGAATTTCCAAACATTTTTCAACAATCTAAGAAGAATTTTACAAAAGCTTCCCGTGAAATTCATATAAATTTAAAAATTATTGTAATGTTTTATCAAGAATTTTACTTGCATTTTACAAGAAGTTTACAAAAATTTCCACAGGATACACACCAACTTTGTATGGATTTTACAAAAAAAAAAAAATAACATGAATTACATTCAAGTTTTGCACGAATATTATTCAGGTATATATTAATATATATCATTTTTTGATTTATATTATAAGTTGGCGAGTACTTCACCGAAAATTTATTAAAATTTACAAGAGTTTCAAGAAAATACTTCAAAATTGAAAAACGTGTTTAATCCACCTAGCAGTGAGATGATACCTATTTTTATCAATCCGCATGTGTTTTTTGCATGAATATTCTTCGGTGTTTAAGTTTTCATGACATTATTTTAATGACCCTCGTTTTAAGCGACAATTTGAGATTTTAATCACTCATTACTCTGTAATGTCGAAATTGCAAATCGGATCGAATTTGAATCTAGAAGTGTGATAATCGATTAAACATGCCATGAAATGTAAGTTCCACTCTAGAGTTTACGGTAATTTAATGTACTTCCAGAGCCGGTATTCAGGAACCAGCATAACCCAAACCGATTCGTATGGCCATATGACGAATAAATTACAACAGTTTTGAGTTCAACTTTGAAGCTTTTCGGGATTGTCATCTTCTATATCGGTTTGAATTTTAAAAATTCATCATCATGTAATTCGAGAACCGGAAGTCATAATTGGATAAAATAATTAATTTTTGTATATAAGTTTGTTTTAATTAAAATTTTTGTTTCTGAAATTTGATTAGGCTTTTTTTGAGAAAACGATTGAGCTTTGAGAAACGATTTTATACTGGAACCGGAATTCTAAAAGCGGTATGGCCGAAGTCAGATAAATTCACCTGAGTAGCTGTACACTTTACATTTGGTTCAAAACATTTGAAAATCAGTTAAGACATCTTTGAGAAATCATAGCACGAATTAAATTTTTAGGTGCCTTCTGATCGACAACTGAATACCACTAAAACTGAAAAAAGTTAATTTTTTTATCGACTATCCAAATCTGCTAACCCGATAAACCTGATTAAATTATGTGGAATAGACATTTTTATACAATCCCCGAAACCGGAAGTTGGATCTGACTGAAAAGCAAGATGTTTTATAGAACTTTGAAACTTTTCATTTGAATCTTAGATGATTCTTAGATTTCATTGGCATCTTAGATCGGTTCAGCCATCTTCAAGAAAAATGAGTTACACAATTTTGATTTCGTTTCACATATCATCCTGTAGTTCCGAAACCAGAGATCGGAACCAAACATAATGCAGGAACTTTGTTTGGGAGCATACGACTTTTCGTATGAATCTGAATTTGTAGAAAAGAAATTTTCCGAGAAAATTAATTGAAGTTATTTGTCACACACGCATTTGCTGATCTCGACGAACTGATTCGAATGGTATATGGATGTTATGCTGTTCAAGCATTTATTGCTGTAAGTAGTTTAAAACAAAATAATTAAAAAAAATTCTGCCATCATCTGGTTTATATATGTCATATTCGAACGATTATGTTGCCAAAAACGAGCCGTGCCAAAATCGGTCCGAGGCTAAATGTCATGAAAAAGAATGCTGTACACAATCCTTTTGGTTCTTAGAAACAATTGTATGTAACAGTATAAAAAATCGTGTTTTCCGTTGCTCCCAAGCATTTCTTTGTCATACAGCGCTCAAAACTCCTACTGCTGGAATAGGGGGAAAAGTCGCTTACAGAAAAATTTCGATATCTCCGTTAAAAATGGACGGATTTTAACAATCTATGGCTTGTTGGATAGGTATTACCGTGCGGAATCTAAGTCTGAAAACATATTCTGTTTTCAAGGTCAATTGTGACAGATACTGTCAAAAAACTGAAAATTTTGACATAAAACTTTGTATAACTCAAAAAGTAAACATCCGATCTCAAAACCATTCAATAGCGTTTTGGGTGACGGGGAGACCTTTCATTTGCGACTAGTTTGATGAAAATCGGTCCAGCCATCTCTGAGATCTCGACCTCTTAGTTGACAACACACATACACACACACACACACACACACACAGACATTTGCTCAGTTCGTCGAGCTGAATCGATTGGTATATGTCATTCGGCCCTCCGGGCCTCGGAAAAATTTTCGAAAGTTTGAGCGAATTCTATACCTATTTTTTATATATATATAAAAATAGGTAAAAAAAAAACAAAATCGCTTCAAATTGGAATAAATTACCAAAAACTTTGTGAGAATTTTTCAAATAATTAAGCATGAGATTCAAATAAATTATAAAATAATTACTTAAATTTAAAATTTGGAATTTAACTTAAATTTTACAAAAAAGTCACAAAAATTAAAGAAAAAACCTGCGAACAATTAATTACACCAGTGTTACCAGATTTATTAAGAACATCCAAAACTGGAACAACAATTTTTACGAGCAATTTATAAGAATTTCCAAATATTTTCCAATAATCTCAGAAAAAATTTACAAAAGCTTCCCATGTAGTTCACATAAATTTTTAAATTATTGTGAAGAATTTTACAAATTTTAACAAGCAATTTTACAAGAAATTCACACAAATTCCCAAAGAATGCACAAATTTTGCAAGTGGTTTGTATAAGTCTTACACAAACTTAGTTTGGATTTAACGATGTTTTGAATAGGTGTGCAAAAATCTAGTTTCAAGATTTACACGAGTGTTACAAGAATTGAATAAAAATTTGAGAAAAACTTACCAAAATTTAATTGAAGTTCTAGACGAATAGTTATTTATTTACTTCACATTATATGTAATTACAATATTACAATTTTGTAAACTTGCAAGTACTTCATAAAAATTTTACAAAAGTTTGCAAGAATTTTAAGAAAATACTTTTAAAAATCTTGTAATAATTTTACACTAATCTCACATGAAATTCACATAAATTGTACACAAATCGGAAAAGGTTTCAAAAAATTCCTAAGCAATATTGTTTAATTGAATTTAACTTAAATTTTACAAAAATTTCATAAAAATTTTCAAAAAAATGTGCAAAAAAGCTTACACCAGTGTTGTCAGAGCTTTTAAGAAAAACGAAACTCCGAACAACAATTTTTCTTAAGGATATACAAGCATTTCGAAAGAACTTGAATTAAATACGTCAAGAATTTTATAAAATCTTTACGTGTAATGATCAAGAATTTCCAAACATTTTTCAACAATCTAAGAAGAATTTTACAAAAGCTTCCCGTGAAATTCATATAAATTTAAAAATTATTGTAATGTTTTATCAAGAATTTTACTTGCATTTTACAAGAATTTCCACAGGATACACACAAACTTTATTTTGATTTTATAAAAAAAACTAACCAGAATTAAATCCAAGCAATGCACGAATATTTTTTAGGTATTTATTTATATTTCATTGTTTGATTTATATTAAAAGTTTGTCAGTACTTCATAAAAATTTAAAAAAATCAAATGAATTTCAAGAAAGACTTAAAAAAAATTAACAAACAAAGGATTAAAATAAATTAACAAAATCGCTTCAAATTGAAATAATTTAACAAGAACTGTGTAAGAATTTTTCAAATAATTTAGCATGAGATTCAAATAAATTATAGGGGAGAGTGTTCGGTTACCGGCACCCTTTTCTTTAAACTTATAACTTCTGACTAAGTGCACGTTATGCGGACATATATACATCAATGGAAAGCTAAAGTCCCTAGCTAACAAGTGAATAAGAAACAAAGTTGATTTAATCGATTGAAAAAACTTTATTATCAATTTAGTAAAGTGATAAATTTTGGCCATTTCAAAAAAGGTGCTCAAGAAATTTCGCTATAAATGGAAAAATATAAGAGAAGACTGCAATTATTAAAAAAAAACGGAATTTATTCTTTTCGAAGGCATTTTGGACAAAAGTCTTCATTGTCTAATGGTGACTTCGCCTTGGCTCACTTGGCCAATGATTTGGATGGTGGCGCCTTTGATGTTGATTTGGCTGGTCTTCCACCGGCTTCGAGGAATTCAAAACGTTGCTGCAGTCGAATTTATTGGCTTCTTGTCCACTAAGCAACGTTCAATGGCATTAATCAGTGCATAAAAGTTCATTTTCCTTGACTTCTACGATTTGTTTGAAGTCGCCATGGCAACCAGAATCAAAGAACCAAAGTTTTTACTTATATGACGGATGTATTGAAGCCGTCAAGTTGTCCACGTGTGGCATATCACCCGAGATGCCAGGTAATACAATAAGTTTAGCTAGCAAAAACGAAAAAAATTCGCGCCAATTTTCAAAAGTCTCTAATTTCTGACGAACGTCTGCAAACAATCGAAGTTTCGAAAGTCTGTACGAAGTCTTTAGACGAAAAAAGGTTTACATGTTAACTTGGCACCTCTTCATATCATTGACAATTTTTCGCGATTTGTCGAAAAAAATAGGGTGCCAGTAACCAAATACCTTGGGGTGCCGGTAACCGAAATCGGTAGACATTTTGAAAATGACAAAACAAATCTTCGGTTGCGAAAATTTTGATAGCATCTGGTATTGAATCACGAAAAAGATCGATTTCACCTCATAAATATTCAACCCCCTCACCTTTCCGATTGGTACTCTTCAATTTATGATACTATAAAAAAAAGTCATAAAAAACTTTTGTGTTGATTTTTACGCAATTAAAATTTGTTTTGAGCGGAGCAAAAAGTACCAGCGTCTGTTTGCTTTGGTTTTCGGCACAAAAAGAACGTGCTGCTATTACACACACATGACATTTGTCGGAATGACGCTACCTGCTTTCTCTCAAAAATTACGGTGGGGTGCCGGCAACCGAACATCGTCCCCTACAATAATTGCCTAAATTTCAATCCCTTACACGTATTGTTAGAATTTAACTTGAGTTTTACAAAAATGTCACAATTTTTCTTAAGATAATTGTAATATGAGCATGTAACATTAAATCTTTCACACATTTCAGACCATGTAAAATATTCAAAAGTAAATCTTTCCCACACTTCAGACCACACGCACTTGACAAATTTCCATAAAACACGTACTCGACAAATTTCCACTCGACACCAAGTCATGAAACCCAGAAACCCACTTGAAATATAAACTTCACCTACATAAGACGATTAAGTTGTCAGCACTTACTTCAGTCCAACGAAAACACCGCGTTCATATGACAAATATAAATAAGGAAACATAAGCATCAAATATCACCCAAAAACAAAACAGTTATGTCATTTCCCCGCTTCTCCACGTTCCACACCTCTCTCAAACAGTGCCATACGACATGACCTAGAATAACAGTAACCCAGGAAAACACACTGACTCGAACCGACACTCACGAGAGTTAAACCTGACTACTCTCAACCTCCCCTTTCCGTATCACACTCACACACTTGCCTAGAAACATTACTCACTCTCTCCTACTCAAATACATTACAATGACCGAGACATGTCATTGGTTAAATCAGATTTACGCTGCGCGTTCTAACTCCTCCCCACGGATTTTTAGCAATCCATACTGTAAAATCCAACTAGCTAAGTTAGGAGAGTATAGGCTATAAATAAGTGATTTTTAAATAAAGCAAACAGATTCGTTAAAAACTTAAAGACATGCTGTTTTATATTAACTTAAAGACATGCTGTTTTATATTAAATAATACAATCATTTCAAAAGAACTTTTACAAAATTTTTACGTGCAATTAATAAGAATTTCCAAATATTTCCCAACAATCTTAGAAAAATTTTACAAAAGCTTCCCTTGAAAATCACATAAATTTTTTAATTATTGTGAAGAATTTTACAAATTTCAACAAGAATATTACAAGAATTTCACACAAATTCCCAAAGAATGCACAAATTTGGCAAGAGGTTTGTTCAAGTCTTACACAATCTTGGTTTGGATTTAACAATGTTTTGAATAAGTTGTCTCTTGTTATTATACTTCGTGTAAATTTGTTTCAAGACTTACATGAAGTATACATGAATGTTACTAGAATTGAATAAAAATATTACAAAAACTTCACTTAAATTATATTGTACTAAAATTCTATTAGGGTTCTACTAGAATTAAAAAAAACTAACCCGAATTAAATTCAAGTTTTGCATGAATACTATTCAAGTATTTATTTATACTTCACTTATAAATTTATATTATAAATTTGCGAGTATTTTACCAAAAATTCATAAAAATTTTCAAGAATTTCAAGAAAATACTTCAAAATTGGTATAATTTAACAAGAACTTTGTAAGAATTTTTCCAATAATTTAGCATGAGATTCAAAAAAATTATACAATACTTATTTTATAATTGGAATTTAGTTTGAATTTTGAAAAATGCCAATAATATTTCAAAAAATCTGAGAAAAATAATTACATCAGTGTTACCAGATTTTTTAGGAAAATTAAAAATTCGAACAACAAATTTTTTTGAGGAAATACAAGAATTTCAAAAGAACTTTTATAAAATTTATTCGTGCAATTAATAAGAATTTCCGGACATTTTGCAACAATCTTAGAAAACTTTTACAAAAGCTTCCCGTGAAATTCACATACATTTTTAAATTATTGTGAAGAATTTTACAAATTTTACCAAGAATTTTACTAGAATTTCACACAAATTCCCAAAGAATGCACAAATTTGGCAAGAGGTTTATTTAAATTTTACACAAACTTAGTTTGGATTTAACGATGTTTTGAATAAGTTTGCTAAAGTCTTGTTTCAAGATTTACACGAAGCATTCACGAATGATACATGAATTGAATAAAAATATTACAAAAACTTCGCTTTAATTATATTTTACTAAATTTTTCCAGGTTTCACACGAGTTTTACAAAAAAAAAAACTTTCAAGAAATAAATTCAAGACAAACACGAATATTATTTGATAGTTTTTTTACATTAGATTGTACTAAATTACATTATATGATTTATTTCATAAGTTTACAAGTACTTCACAAATAATTTACAAATATTCTCAAGATTTTGAAGATTTACTTCACGAATTTTACAATAGAAGAATTTTACAAAAGTTGCCCGTTGAATTGTCATGAATTTTAAAATAATTTTTAAGAATTTTACTTGAATTTTCCAAAACTTTCACATTCATTTAGTTTATAAGTTAGCAAGAATTTAACCAACAATTCATTAGAGTCTCAAGTAAATATTTCAAGAATTAAACAAAAAGTTTAAAAATTCTTGTTTGAACTTTACAATAATTATTTAATTTCACGTAAATTATACAGCAATTGGTAAACTTTTTATAAAATACTTAAAAATAATTGTTTATTTAGAATTTAACTTAAGATTTACAAAAATGTCACAAAAATTTTCATTAAATAATGTTGAAAACACAGGAATTTCAAAAGAACTTTTAATAAACACTTGAAGAATTTAACAAAATGCACGTACAAATTTTTACATTACTAAGAATTTCCAAATATTTTCCAGCAATCTAAGGATTTCACAAAAGTTTCCCGCGAAATGCACATAAATTAAGGAACTATTGTAATGAGTTTTACAAATTTTAACAAGCATTTTACTTAAATTTCGCAAGAATTACACGAAAATTTCCAAAGAAGACATCAATTTTACGGTAAGTAAATACTTCAAAAATTTCGCAAAAACCTTACAAAATTTCAACAAATTCCAATAATTTTACCAGTATCTTGTAAGCACTTCACAATAATTTTACATGAAATTAACATATATGACAATCGGATGAATTTTTGAAAAATTCATTATAATTATTGTATAACTAGAATTTGACTTGGAATTTACAAAAATTTTCAAAAAATCTTGAAAAAGTTTAGCAGGAAAAATTTAGTAAAAATTTAACGTGAATTTCACAATTATCGAACAGAATCAATGGAAATTAGTCGACAGTTTGACAATAATTTTATAATAGTTTTATTTGATTTGAAAGATTTTACGCAATTTTCAACAAATTTCACAACAGTTTTTTCAAATTGTGCACAAAATATTCGAAAAATTCACAGGAAATTCTAGTGTTTTACCCGATTTCTTTTTCAAAATTCGAATAAAAATCAACGAACTTTAGCACTAGTGAAAGATTTGATAATTAAACTACATGGAAAGTATTTTTTACTGTATTTCCATGAAATCATGACTGATTTGGCACATTTACGAGATCGATTTTGTACCCGTGTAGGCTGAAAAAAAGTCCCCATATTGAAATTAAAAGCACAAGCTAAACGTCATAGGCGTTCGGAAGGTGCCATTCAATATGTTTTATATAAATTTAGTTAAAAACTTTTAAAAACATCTAGGTACTATAAAACAATGATAATAAATATTAAACGATTTAAAACCAAATATATCTTCTCTAATGCCTACTCAATCTCTCGTTTGTTCTCATCTCAGTGCAAAGCCGGTGCCGGCCGGAAATCCACAACCGGGACCCGGTGACCATTTTCTCTATGCAAATAAGGACCTACACAATCGTTGTTAGCGAGCACCGTACAGTGGCACTGTAGTAAAGTTTGATACACAATTTGCTTATCCCCCGATGATGTAGTTGACGACGACGACGACGACGATCAATGATTCAACCACTCAGCAACCACTTCGGGATCGTGTGGAATACAAATCATCCATTAGCTTCTTCTCCGGTCGGTTTCCGTACGGGGAAAGGAACTCACCTCAACCCACCCGAATGAGGAAGAGTGCGGCAGAAAGAAAGCCTTTCCCATCGGAACCCATACGAAATCGTCTGAATCGAGTTATTCGTAACGAGTAAAACTTCTGACGAGAAAGCGTCGGCCCTCGTCGGTTCAACCTTCGGACGGGTCCTCCTGCTATCGGATTCATTGATTATTCATGAAGGATTGCGGCCGGTTAGCATCAGAAATGGCTTTCCTGTGTGCCTGCCTGCCTGCCTGCTTGCTGCCTAATGAGGACCGGTCGGCCGGTCGGTCGGTCGGTGTTCGTCGTTTGCGATGCGGTTTTTATTTACCTTCCAGGTTCCGGGATCTGTCCGAATTTTGCGTTTGAACCGAAAGCTGGATCGGGTCAATTGCACCGTACTACACATCGGTAGGGCAATTTGAGTTGCGATAGAAAATGTTCATGTTTGCCTAATGTTGCGAGAATTTTTTCAAGTGATTCGAAACGGGATCGAGTTTGGATCGGCTGAAGGACGGCTCGAATATGAGTTACCGATTGAAATGGGATATGCAATATAATTCGGGACAATAGAGGTTAACGTATTCCACGCTGTTGAAATTTTATTGTACATTACGACAGTAATCAAAGTTCGTACTAAAATTACATTTTTCCTTCAACTCAGTCTTTCAAGCTATTAGATTAAAAATAGAAGTTGGAAACTTATTATTTCCATGATTTTTTTATGAACATTTTACGATTATCTAATCATCACTTTATACGAAGGTTGTGCATTTTCAAACAGTTTCGGGTTCGAAAGAGATCACAATATTTAGCAAGACACCATAAAACCTTTCATTATAATTGAAGTTTGTGAATATCGGAATGACGCAAATAGCTCTACTATAAGTTACATTTCGAATATCATATTAGTATGTTGGTATTCATTAGTTAATCTAAACACTGTTCTGTTTAGAGCAATTTGCTATTATAAATTACATTAAATAAAATACATTTATTATGTACATGATCTTATAACTATTTCAGGTTTATTTGTATCAGTTCATCACTTTTATTCTTTATAAGATAGTTGGCTATTGGTTGAACTCAAGGAAGAGAAAGGAGTCTATCATAGAATAAAATTTAAATTGCAACTCCAATGGATTTAATGAAATGATAAAGAAGTTTCATGTATGTAAGATCACGACAAGCAAGAATGTCGCGAACTGGGACATTGGATAGTCTACCTTGAGTACGCAAGGAATTTTTTAGTTGAGATCTGGACATGATCAATATCGCGATAGCCTTCGCCACAAGCACAATGATTAGTCTCGGAAAGTCCAATTCGAAGGAGATGTGCATCTAACGTGTAGTGATTGGACATGAGTCTGGACATCACACGAATGAAGTTCCTACTCACATCCAGTCCCCTAAACCATGCCTTTGTCGATATTTAAGGAATAATTGAGATCATCTTTATCAAAAGAAGCTTGCCAGCTGGCAAGCGTTCTTTGACGGGACGCGCTATAGAATTCGTTGAAAGCAATTGGTCTCTCACAAATTTCACCCTCAATAGCATCACGTTTGGCTAAAATATCGGCTCTTTCATTGCCTGGAATGGAGCAATGAGCCGGGAGCCAAACTATTGTGATTTGATAATTATTATTCAATATGTCGTTCGGACACTGTTTTATTTTGCCAAGAAAAACGGTTAATTTTTGCCAGCAGCGTTCGAGCGAATGGCTTCAATTGCACTCAGACTATCTGTGAAAAGAATAATAAATAAATGGTTTGGGGATAATGTGGCGATTACACTCAAACTATAATGAACTGCTGCTAACTCTGCTATATAAACAGATGCAGGTTCTTGATGCCTAAATGAAGCCGAAACATTATTGTTGAATATACCAAACCCAGTAGCCTCTTCAATTTGTGATCCGTCCGTGTAAAACATTTTCTCAGAGTCAATATGCCTGAGCTTACTTGAAAATATAAGGAGGCTGACACGGATAGGAATATATCTTGAAGGGTTTATTTCCTGTGACATATGGTTAAAATATACTGTCATGAATCTTGTTTGAGATTGAAGCTCAACTAGCCTTTCGAAGTTATTAATAACCAGGGGATTCAGTACTTCACATCTTATTAGCAGTCGCGATGAAAGCTCCCAAAAACGATCTTTCAAGGGAAGAACTCCCGCCAGAACTTCAAGACTCAAGCAATTCGCAAACAACGATATTGAATTCGCTCTAATTTGATAATATGAGAGTTTGCAGCGGAACAAAAGCAAACGCATCCATATTCCATCACTGAAAGTATCGTTGTCTGATACAATTTTATTAGATCTTCCGGATGAGCACCCCACCAAGATCCTGTTATTGTTCGAAGAAAATTTACTCTTTGTTGGCATTTTGTTATCAGAAACCTAATGTGTCCTCCCCACGTGCATTTGGAATCAAACCACACCCCAAGGTATTTGAAAGTCAAAACCTGTTGGATCATTCTTCCCATCATATGAAGCTGAAGTTGCGCGGGATCATGCTTTCTTGAAAAGACGACCAGCTCTGTTTTCTCCGCAGAGAATTCGATACCCAGATGAACAGCCCAAACGGACAATTTATCTAAGGTATCTTGCAATGGTTTTTGCAGATCAATAGCTTTGGATCCAGTAACTGAAACCACGCCATCATCTGCCAATTGCCTTAGTGTACATGGGGTTACGAGACAGCTGTCAATGTCATTCACGTAAAAATTAAAGAGGAGTGGACTGAGGCATGAGCCTTGCGGGAGACCCATGTAGCTAATTCTGAATGTTGCCAAATCGCCATGTGAAAAATACATGCACTTCTCTGACAAAAGGTTGTGCAAATAATTATTTATAACCGCTGGAAGTCCATGTTGGTGGAGCTTGTCTGAAAGAACATCAATCGAAACTGAATCAAATGCTCTTTTAATGTCTCAAAATACAGATGCCATTTGTTGTTTTTGAGCGAAGGCAATTTGGATGTCAGACGAAAGTAATGCAAGGCAATCATTCGACCCTTTATTTTTTCGGAAGCAAAACTGAGTATCTGACCAAGTTACAAGACATGAGTGCTATGGAAAATTCCATCATTGAAAAGGGACTATCAACGGAACCATTATTTGGAGAAGACTCCCTAATAATGCCTATGCATAGGAACAGAATCTGGGCAAACTTTCCTCGCAAAATCAAATATCCATCGGTTCGAGTATTCCTCACTCTCATTTCCTACGTTACAATTCCTCATTCGTCTGGCCGTATTCAAAAGAGTGTTCATTAGGGTTTCTCTTGACAAACCTTCGACAAAATGTTTCCAATAGCTACATTTCTTGGCCCGAAGTATGCTCTTGTACTTGGTTTCTTAAATCAAGAACTTTTCAAAATTCTGAGAAGTTCCTCCTCCTCGTTTTAAAAACATCTTGAAAGCATTTTGTTTCGCGTTTTTAGTATCTGAGCACTCTTTGTCCCACCAAGGGTTTGGAGGCCTTCTGTTAGACGATGGGCCAAAAAATGGGATTGTTCTGCGGCCTCCAGAATCGAACGAACGAGGAAGTCATAATCTTCAAGTGAGGCGAGCTCTTCCATTGAATTTAAGATACTTGACATATCACTTTGAAATTAAATCTAGTCAATATTTTTTGTCAAATCATATGGAATATTAACTGAATTAGTAATGCCTTTGTTCAGGAATCAGAACAAATTGGCTCAAATGGCACGTTCCCCTTGATATTTGGAGATTTGTGCCTTGCCATCAATTTGTTTTTAGCATCATTTTCCCGATATATAAGAGGGAAGGATTGAAAGGAAATGGTAAGGGTTGGACTAGGAGGATGGGAAAAATTGACGACACAAAAACACATAAAAGCAGAAGTAAATTCTGAACCTCTACGAGGTCCCGAACAGTCTGCTGTTAATAAAACCTCCAACCCCCGAGAGGATTTAGAGATCTTACAAAAGCGACACCATTCTGCACTCCCGGAAGAATGCAGAACGATTCGCAGTATGTACGAGCAGAAGTAAATTCGGTACCCCCCAAAGGATGCCAAACAATCTGCTAAACCCTATTTAAGGTGAATACAGAAGGGATTCATTCACTCCAGGAAGAACGATGAACCCTTCTGACTATAGCTCCTTACCACATTGGGTGAGAAACGAGAGAATATCCTTCAATTTTAGCTCCGCATACACAGACTCAACCATGTATGGAGAACCAAAAACCCGGATACGTAGTTGCGTCAATGCGGGACAGTTACATATCAGATGATATGAAGTACCATAATCGCATTCACACAAATCACACGAATAATACTCAGCACGTTGAATAGTAGCCATGTGATAATTGAGTTTGCAATGTCCAGTCAGAGCTCTGACCAGAATACTGCAATGATGCTTGGAGAAATGCAGTAGACACTTTGACATTTTCAGATTTAAATCTGGTAGAAATGCTTTTGTCTGAGCGCAAGTTTGCAAGTTGCGCCAGTAGCTTGCATGTTTGGATGCAGCCCAAGAACGAATCTTGTGCTTTATCCAACTAGTTGAAAGTTGTAAAGCTGGTTCAGGACCAACAAAATCATTCGTTGCACCAGCTCTAGCCAACTCATCAGCCCATTCATTTCCAGTAATACCAGAATGGCCGGGTACACATAAGAAGTAAACAGCATTTGAAATGCTGAGGTCTTCAATTTGAGTTCGACATGCGATCGCTAGATTCCACCGTGAGTCATTCGAACTGAGTGCTTTTAAGGCTGCCTGACTGTCGGAGCAAAAATAAATTCGTTTACCACAGATCCTCTGCTGAAGTGCCGATTGTACTCCACACAGAATCGCGTAGATTTCTGCTTGGAACACAGTACAGTATTTACCAAGTGAATGAGACTGTTCCAGTCTCATTTCACGACAGTAGACACCAGCACCAGCACGACCATTCAACAGAGAACCGTCCGTATAACAAACTATGTGTTCATCAAGTTGTCGTTCCAGACAACCAGACAACCATTCCTCACGAAGAGGATAGCTCATATTGAATGTTTTGAAAGGAAAACTGCATGTGAGAGTTAGGTTATTAGGAGCGAGTAACTACTCATCCCATGTAACCATTTGAGACCACAAGCGAGTGTGGTTGGTAGTATAATCTAATGGGTTACTGTTCCAAAGCCCTGTAACCTTAAGACGGTATGCACAAGATAATGCTTCTTGTTTTAGCAACACATGTAGTGGTTTAATACACAGTAGCGCCTCTAGAGCAGCAGTAGGAGTTGTCGTGAATGCTCCTGTCATCCCCATTAGGACCATCCTCTGGAGATGATTTAGCTTTGACTGAACTGTCACGACTTCTCCTTTCTGCCACCATACAAGACATCCATATGCTAAAATTGGTCTAACGATAGTTGTGTAGATCCAATGAATGTATCTGGGTTTGAGTCCCCATGATTTTCCAAAAGCTCGTCTGCATTGGCCGAAAGCCATACAAGCTCTCTTAATCCTGAAGTCAATGTGAGCAGACCAATTCAGTTTTGAGTCAAGAATAACCTCGCCGTATTTAACTTGTTCGACCACAGTCACCTCTGAACCAAAGAACTGCAACGGACGAGCTCCTGTGATTATCCTACGATGAGTGAAAAGCACCATTGATGTTTTGCCCGGATTTACGGATAATCCAACCTGACAACACCATTGTTCTACAGATCGCAGGGCTTGTTGCATTAAATCAAAGAGAGTGTTAATGCTTATACCGGTCATCAATATATGATAATCGTCGGCAAAACCATAAGTCGGAAATCCAAGGTTATTAAGTTTCCTTAACAAACCATCAGCGACTAGGTTCCATAAAAGTGGGGATAGTACACCACCTTGAGGACACCCACGGACACTCAGCTTTCTAATCTCTGCTTGCCGAAGCGATGAACAAAGAAGTCGATTGCTAAGCATTGCGTGTATCCAATTTGTGATACTTGAAGGTATGCCATGACCACGGGCTGCTTCCAGAATTGAATTGAAAGACACGTTATCAAAGGCACCTTCAATATCTAGGAAAACTCCCAAGCAAGATTGCTTTTGTGAGAAAGCTTTTTCAATGTTGTACACAACATCATGTAACAGGGTTGTAGTGGACTTTCCACGCTGGTAAGCATGTTGCATTCCATGTAGCGGTTGCACGCCCAGACTAACATTCCTGATATAGTGATCGACTATGCGTTCCACTGTTTTAAGAAGAAATGAGCTTAGACTGATAGGCCTGAAACTCTTCGCTTCCTCATAAGTGTCGCGACCGCCTTTGGGAATAAATTTGACAATTATTTCCTGCCAGGCTCTTGGAATATATCCAGTCGCAAGACTAAAAGTAAGTATTTTCTTCAAAACATGTTTGAAATGTTCATACCCTTTCTGCAGTAACACTGGGAAAACTCCATCCTTTCCAGGAGACTTGTACGGAGCAAAACTCTCAACTGCCCATTTGACCGATTCAATCGTCACAACGCTTCGAGCAAGGGCCCAAGAATCGTAACTACCTGAAAAAGTCTCGGGAAGAGCTGTCGGTGATGGATCCATACATCCTGGAAAGTGAGTGTTAAAAAGATAGTGAAGTACATCACCTTCATCAGACAAGTGTTCACCATCTGAAGTTCTTAGGAAACTGACATTAAAATCCTTAGACTTCGAAAGTAACTTATTTAATCTGCTAGCCTCGTTGAGACTAGAGACATTTGTGCAGAGGCTTTTCCAACCACTTCGCTCAGACGATCGAAGAGCATTTTTGTAAGCCCTTCGAGCCGACACGAATGCCTCCGACCCATCTCTGCGTCGGTGGTTCCAAGCTCTTCTGCATAGTTTCCTTAGTCTATCAAGTTCAGCATTCCACCAAGGAGTTCCTCTAGTAGCTCGCACAATCCGAAGTGGACAAGCCTCTTCATATGCTGCAACTATGAGTGAGTTTGTCTCGTCGACAACATTTTCCAAATCAATTGGGGTTTCAATTGTTGGTTGGTACCCGTAAAATCTAGTCGCCAAGCCCTCTCCATAGAGGTCCCAGTTTGTAGATTTGGGATTACGATATGTGATAATATCAAATTTAACGTTTGAATGATCAAAGAATATGTACTTATGATCAGACAACGAAGGTTCGAGCTCATCGAAGACGAGCCAATTCACCAACTCATGCGCAATTCTATCAGAGCAGAGAGTTACGTCCAAAACCTCCTCTCTTCCAGATCTCGAAAAAGTTGGACGGTTTCCTGCATTGACTATGTGCAGGTTTGTACTGCTCACAAATTCCATCATATCAGAGCCTCTCGAATTTATATCTGTGCTGCCCCAAATGATATGGTGAGCATTTATGTCACTGCCGATTACAAGCGGTAAATCACTCTTGCAGCAGTATGATACAACCTTTTTGAAGTCATCGCTTGGCGAAGGTTGGTTATGCGGTAAATATGCCGAACAATAGACATATTTCCTGTCTATGCCATCAATAGTCATACCAACTAGTCATATGAGAGAAACATCGAGAGCACTATTTGCAAGTATGCATGCTCGAGGCATTTCACGTGGATTAGTCATACCGGTCTTGTTGAAGGCAACAAAGACTGGGTTTAACAATTTTCCAATGTAGAAGTTTCCCTTTTGAAAATATGGTTCTTGAACCAAAGCTATAGAAGCTTTACCTTCTTGCAGAAGTCTGGATAGATTCATAGTTGCTGTACGTTTATGCTGAAGATTGATTTGTGCCACTCTAACCATTATAAATTAGAGTAACGAACATTCCACCTCCAGCACTAACCGTACAACAACTACAAGAAACCAAATATATTGGCTTATAATCGCCTATAGCGAACCATGTAAGGATTTTTTTAAATGTTATTATCATTTAAATCCCACGAGTTGCGAAGAAAGAAGTCGTCCACTGTGCCAGAGCTTCGCTTAACACAGCAAGGGAACACCCCAAGATATTCCGTTCACGACTGCATTGTTTAACCTCCTGCAGCCATTCAGTCATCGGCACGGAAATACACCTTGACTTAGGAGTTCCTATTTTTGTGGCCTTTTACGACATGGAACAGGAAACCAGTGGATCAATTCTTGGTAGAAAATAATTCCGCCGGATGCCACACGGCTTACCTGTTTGGTGGACTTATACCACCAGTACAGGTGGACCGTAGCGTTATTCTTAGCCAGTTGGGAAACCGCTACCGACACTACACGGCTATCTAGGCTGCTCAGAGAGGGAAGTTGACATTGATGGTCAACTTCCATGGATGGCCGAGCAGCCTGAGCACTCTTTGTCCCACCAAGGGTTTGGAGGCCTTCTGTTAGACGATGGGCCAAAAAATGGGATTGTTCTGCGGCCTCCAGAATCGAACAAACGAGGAAGTCATAATCTTCAAGTGAGGCGAGCTCTTCCATTGAATTTAAGATACTTGACATATCACTTTGGAATTAAATCTAGTCAATATTGTTTGTCAAATCATATGGAATATTAACTGAATTAGTAATGCCTTTGTTACTGCTAATTGAGATGATGATTGGTAAATGATTGCTACCGTGTAAATCAGGAAATACTTTCCAGGTGCAATCTAGTCGAACTGAAGTCGAACAAAGAGATAAATCTAATGCACTTGGACGTGCAGGAGGTCTTGGGGTATCTCAGGTTTATATATAATAAGTTTTGAAATTCCAAACCGTTGTGGAAAATCGTACATGAATTTTATGAATCCTGCTATAACATAACCCAAGTAACAATTCGTATGCCTAATGGTTTTGATTGTAGTTTATAGAAGTTTTGTAATTGATTTTTCAATCACTACCTGTTTTATGACGACTATAATAAATGTCTCTTTTGACAAGTATTATCATAGTTTTTAAAGCTTCTATAAAACTTTTTACCCAGACTAACAACTGGACTAAAAATAAAACAATGTGTACTAGACAGGCCCGTGCGCAGGGGGGGGGGGGGTTTGGGGGTTTTAACCCCCCCCATGAAGAATTTTGTTTAAATTAAGTTTCATGAACAATGCACGGAACGACCGAAATTAGCTCTGCGCCTAATTACTGTTTTTGAATTAGTTGATTTTAACAACAAAATTTCCAAAATAACTATAAAATTAGTTAAAATTGAGAATTTACTTTGCTGAAAAAACTCTTATTTTTAGAGAATGTGTTTAGTTGGTGGATATCCTGGGCACAAACCAGCAATATTTCAATCCAACACGAAATTCTCATTGACAACTAATTTTGTTATTAAAATCAGAAAATTTGTTTCTATTTATCTATCACCATCATTACTGAAGGACAGCACAAAGAAAACAAAATTGAAATGGGTATTATTAACAACTTTATTAGCCAAACACTCATGAGAAGTGTCAAAGCAAAACAATCCATTAAAACGCTAAAAAGGACAGTCTTATTGAAACTGCTTGAAAATTGTTTTGATGTTTTTCGCATGTGTTCGATATATCTTTATTTAAATTTCTAAACCGATATGTAAAAATGTCGTAAACTGTTAGTGGAAATCGTATTTATTCCGAATTTGTGCGCACTTGAAGCGATTCTGCGTAATAATGTTTTTACGCGGAACAGTGAAGTGAATTTCGAATATTTCACTCTAATTGTGATGAAGTTTTTTTGTATCTTCAAACCTTCCGAGCTGCGCCGTCCGGTGTACTACTTGTATTCGGTTTTTGTTTTCCGAGTGCTCAAAGTTTTCAGTGAGAATGAAGAAAACAGTGATTTAGAAGAAAAAATTCAAAAAGATGTTTATGTTTCGTTTATGTCTTTTTCTCCAATACAACATCGTATCTATACCTGCCAATATAGAAAAGACAACCGCGTCTGAAATTTTTTCGGCAGTAGTGTGCCATCTAGTGGTTAGTAGTCATAACGGTGTTAGCGTTTCGGTGACAGGGCGCCATATAGCTGCAGATTGCAGAAGCCAATTCAACCATTCATATTGGTTGAAAACAACATTTTATTTCTTTAATTCAACTAAAAAATTAGTTGAATGGAAATGAAATGTGCCTTAATTAAGAAATGACAGCACGTTTAATTTGTGAAAAATAATGACTATTCAACAAATATTTTTTTATTATTAAGGGAATGAGAATAAAAAATCTAAATTAGCAAAAGTAAGATTTTTTTAGTTGTCTCAAAAAATAACTAACTAAAATCAGCATATCAACTAAATTTTTCGCGAAAATGATAATTTCGGTCGTTCCGTGTGGAGTACTTATTATATTAACACGTTGACTGCCACGACCATTTTCAGAATTCCGGTCTAAAAAGCCAATTGCATTTAATCATTTTATAAAAGGTGATTTTTTTGAGGTTAGGATTTTCATGCATTAGTATTTGCTCAGATTTTTTGAGGTTATGATTTTCATGCATTATTATTTGCTCAGTATGCTCTGACATTTCATCATGAATAGACTTACTAACGAGCAACGCTTGCAAATCAGTGAATGGGCCCTAGAAAAGTTGGCAGAAAATCCGCTTTTTTATCGACAAATTTTGTTCAGCGATGAGGCTCATTTCTGGTTGAATGGCTACGTAAATAAGCAAAATTGCCGCATTTGGAGTGAAGAGCAACCAGAAGCCGTTCAAGAACTGCCCATGCATCCCGAAAAATGCACTGTTTGGTGTGGTTTGTACGCTGGTGGAATCATTGGACCGTATTTTTTCAAAGATGCTGTTGGACGCAACGTTACAGTGAATGGCGATCGCTATCGTTCGATGCTAACAAACTTTTTGTTGCCAAAAATGGAAGAACTGAACTTGGTTGACATGTGGTTTCAACAAGATGGCGCTACATGCCACACAGCTCGCGATTCTATGGCCATTTTGAGGGAAAACTTCGAAGAACAATTCATCTCAAGAAATGGACCGGTAAGTTGGCCACCAAGATCATGCGATTTGACGCCTTTAGACTATTTTTTGTGGGGCTACGTCAAGTCTAAAGTCTACAGAAATAAGCCAGTAACTATTCCAGCTTTGGAAGACAACATTTCCGAAGAAATTCGGGCTATTCCGGCCGAAATGCTCGAAAAAGTTGCCCAAAATTGGACTTTCCGAATGGACCACCTAAGACGTAGCCGCGGTCAACATTTAAATGAAATTATCTTCAAAAAGTAAATGTCATGTACCAATCTAACGTTTAAAATAAAGAACCGATGAGATTTTGCAAATTTAATGCGTTTTATTGTTTAAAAAAGTTCTCAAGCTCTTAAAAAATCACCCTGTATTATTAAAGACTATAATTATATTACATAGTAATCATCAAAAAGCATAGAACATTGATTTTTTGTTCTCTTCCCAGAAGCCATCTATCCATATTAGCACTGATATGCTACGAGTTTAAGCGTAGCTACGCGACAATGGAAAGTAAACACAGTACGAGGTAACTCGTAGTCGGCGTCCTAGCAAAGAACGGAATATACGAGTTATCTCGTAGTTGGCAGTCAACGTGTTAATTTCTGCACACGAGCCTGTCAGAATTCGTTTTACATTATCAATATAGTGGATGAGCCGCCTTTTCGCCTTTTGGACACCCCCCTCTCCCCTTGAAACCCCCCCCTCATGGATGATTCCTGCGCACGGGCCTGGTACTAGAAAAAAACAATGCAAACGCTCTTAATATTGCTTTCAAACATTTTCTTTAAAACATTATTGTCAGCTAAATTCTTTAATAAATCTAGTTTTGTGTGTGTGCGTGTTCATTGGATGACAGTTTCACTCAGAGCAAATTTAAGGGTTCTAAAGTACATTTATGACACATTTGTTGTGGGCTATTTGATTTATTGCTTCTTGGGTTAAGCGTAATTTGCATTAACGAAAATTTCATGGCCGCCATTATGATGTTCTATACCGTAGCATTTATTGACATCAAATGTACTTCGAAATGCAAAAATGAATAAAAATGATGGGCTTTAATGATTCATTTTCAGAACGTATACACAAGTTTCAATGCCACGAAATAGTTTTATACAAAAATGACGAAGAATCACAAAAAATAATTTTCAAAATTCATGGAGATTTTCGCAAAACCTGCATTTATTTCAAGGCAATTAGTTATAATTCTTATTTTTATCCAAACATTCACGACAAAAATAAAAGCGCATGAAGTTTTTACGTTCGGAAAAAACCTCAAACTTGTAAATAAAATTTAATATATTCTTACTGGTTGCATTCAAAGCAGACATGACACACACACATAGCCATGAAAAATATTATCAAAACGACAGTTTATTCATAGCGGAATTCATTCCTTCCGAATAAATTAAATGTTGATCGTAGAGCTGGTTTCAAAATTTTCTTGAACTGGAGTTTAAACGCAGGTTTATGCTAATTCTTCACATTGCTTTATAAACCTTATGAAGAATGGTCCACTTGGCAGGCTATTATAGAGGGATTCAGTAGGCTTTCGTGGAGTTTAAAGTTTTAATACAAGATTTATTAGGTAACATTGAAGACAGCTACAAGTATTTATTAATATTAAAATTGTTACTTGGGATAAGAGATAAGGAATAGTTTGAGAAAGCCTTCGTTACACCACTAGGTGGTTTAAAAGAGATTTTTTTAAATTTAATTGTGTAATTTGCACTCGGCTACCATGTGCCGTTGTCTGAATATATATGTATCAATTATTCATATAGCAGATATGTGCTTCCGTGGCTCAGTCGATTCACTGGCGTGATTTGTGATCTAATGTTTCTCGGTTCAAGTCACGCTGTTGCTATCGATCTTTTGTTTTTTATTCGATTTCAAACCAGGTCATTTTCAAACCACACAATTTCACATGTTCTTGAATACAATTTTGTGTGAAAAACGACGATCCATTTTTGTGCATCTTGTAGGATGTACAATCAGATTGAAATCCTAAATCAAAATTAAATGAAATTAAGGAAATGAGTTCAGTTCCAAAATCTAGAAAACTACTTCCAGAATTTGGGTGCAGATCCAGAGTCATAGTTTCATAATTTAAATGGACCAGAATCAAGGTCAAAATTTACTCCATAGAAAAATCATTACAGACGGATATCGCACCAACTGGGAAAAAAAAATCTTTCATCTACCATTTCCCAACTTTTCTCTCGTAAGGTAGTGATAAATAATAAAACTGAACTTAGAACTGCTCTGAGTATTTTGAGCTCGTAACGTTGTTCAATATGTTCCTGTAAGCTTTTTACTACTTATCACATATCTTATGCGGTTTAATTTAAACGATTCAAAGTTGTATTATCGACTTATCGAACCAAAGTACCGTGGGCTAGTTTAAATCACTGAGAGCAGTTCGGTAAACAACAAACAAAACGGTGTCCCTCCATCTCCGGATTTTCGTCTTTCTAAACCGATGACTTTCAGTGAGTTCCTTCCACCGCAGAAGGGGGCAGGAGGAGGAGGAGGAGGAGGAGCAGCAGGACTCCCAGCCAATAAATAACGAGAAAGAGCTCCGAATCCAATTAAGGCAATTCCAGCAGCGTTCATAAATTTCTCCCAGGCCTGGTCATCGGAACCGACCCGGAGTGAACCCAGTCGCGATTGTCGTTGTGATCCGCTGTGATTGACGACGCCAAGGACAGCCAAGCCATGCCTGGTGGTGAATGCTTTCAGGCCGGTGCTGATCAAGCATCGCTACCCTCCCGTATTCCCGTATGGCGCCCAACCCGAGTTCCAACCACATCACATCCATAATGGAAAAGCGGCTTTCGTTGGGCTGGTTTCGACCTTGCCGTTTGCTGTCCGTCGTCGATGATGCCGCCTTCCTCCTGATGGTGACAGGGGGAACTGTGAAGCTTCCATGAATTAGTTTGATCCGTTCGATAACATGCGATAGGCTCCCGGTAGGCTTTCGATTTTTGGTAAAAGACGACAGAAGCGCATATGACATATGAAAAGTTACGCCAAGGACGCTTCAAACGAACGAACAGAGGACGGTCACACGGTGACTCTGCTTGCATTAAAATTTGCACACTTTCAAACTTCGTTAAAATATCGCATCGGGTTCTCGGGGCACCGGAGAAAGATGAAAAAAAATCATGAAAATTGGGAAAACACGAAACTTCGATGCATCACTCTACTATTACATGCAACGCAGATTCGCATCATCTTGATTGATGATTGGTCAGCAACAGCCGAATCCTGCCGGTGGTTTCCGCCGTTATGTGCCGGTCCACAACCAGCAGAGTCACTTTGGCAGGAAATGCTTAATGTTGAGGTTTTTCATCCGGATCCCGCCGGACCACACGAGACAGATTTTGGCCGGGGAGAGCGGATGAGAAAACACACATACAGAAAAACATGCCGAAGCTAGTACACCGAAACTGGAGCCGGATATTTACACACTAATTTTAGATTCACCCATTGAGTGTGGAAGGCAAAATGTTTGTGTTTGTTAGATTACAATAAATACGTGTTTCTATTTCATCAATTTAACTATTTAAAAATCATCTATCCAGCAATTCCCAGTTCACAGTGTAACGAAACTAACCAGGGTTTGGCTATATCAAACTTGACCGATAAATCCCCGAGTGACAGATTGAAATCGCTTTGAACGGTCGTTTCAACGGCCGATACCGTCCGAAGGTAGGAGGAATCGGAAGTGGAAAAACATATTCCGCATATGTTCGGATACCGACGGGAGCGCACACCAAATGTCGTCTTTGGAAGAAGATGTCATTTGACAAGGGAAGCCGAATAGGCTTAGTGATAGTGCGGCATCAATGAAAGTGTTGAAGGCACACCGAGAGAAAAGAAAAAAAAGTAGACTCAAATGAACTTTCGGCAAAAACGTAGAAGAAAGCAGCTTAAAGTATTCTACTGGAATATGATGGGTTAAAATGGTATATTTAAGCTTCCACGCCCGATTTCTGCCCAAGCTAGCAGCCTACTCTGATGATTAAAGGTAACTTGGATATTGTATCGAAAATACCGTAAAGTGTTGAAACCGCGTAAATCCAGAATTGTTAAATAAACAGTTTTACGAATACAAATACGTTTACGTTTCGTCTTCGACTCGGCAATGCAGAACAGTTAATGTTGAACCTAACAATTCAACATTAACTGCTAAGCAGACGAAAAGCTCAAACTCAACTTTTTGAAATACACTAAGGTGCATCGCTTTATTGGCGAGTCGAACGTAAACCTCCAAATAATAAAAATTGTATTATTCATTACATTCATTACATTACAAGTATTTATATAGAAACCAGAGCGCCGAGCTGGCTGACCATAATACACCGAGGTCTCTTTTTACACGGACTCCGGAATTAGCACGGTTTTTATTACGCGGTTTTCGCAATTAACACGGTTTCTGATGAGAGTTTAGAAAGCACTTTCTCATTTTTTTTAAATTGAAAACAATGGATCAGGTTGTCCGTAAGAAAACGATTATGAGAGCTAGTTTAAAATTTGAAAGTTAACAAAAATCATTCGTTCAACAATTCACTGACTGAGTATTGACTGTTGTTCCATAAAATGATTAATCAGTCTTCAGATCTTCAATCCCGGTCGTAAATTACACGTCAACGCCTCCTTCGCTCAGTTCTAGAGAAATTCGTAGAGTTGAAGAACTACCGAAGCGAAGCGATTCAATGCGATGTACTGTTTTCGCATCGCATTCTCTCTGACAGGTTTGCTTTGATCAAATGGAACCCCGATCAAATGCACATAACAAAATTATAACAAAATTATTTTAACAGTTGTTATTTTTATCTAAATGTGATATGTTGAATTATCTGTACAATATATTCGTCGGTTTATAATAACGCACAATATCAACATTATAACACAGTCTGTAACAATTACTTTCAACGTATACTATTAAAGTCAGATATTTATTACAGTTTATCGTCTTGACATCTTATATGGAAAGATGGGATAAAACGCACCTTGAGATAAACAAACATATCGCTTTTTTCTTAAATACTACAAAATTATTCAAAATATTGACGCAAATTGCTGAATACTGAGGTTATGTTAGGAAACAGCTGATCCCACAAAAATTTTCATGAAATATGTATATGTTACTTACAGTTTTGTTCCAATATAGATCAGATATTTGAATTACAATTAGTTACTCTACTCTTATGCCAAGCAAAATTATATAAATTTCGAGAAGAGCAACACTCCGCCATTGATTCCTAAGATTTGAGTATGAATTATCGAATTAAAGAATAATCGAGAATAATTCTTACATTTAACAAACGCACTCACTTAAAAAATGTTCACCTATCTGTAATATAAAACCAACATATTTTAGTGATGAATTTATGTGTATCGTTCGATTTGTCGTTTTATTGCATTATTATAGTGCAATTGGTAGTCTTTTTACAATTTTCGGAACCCGGGACCGGTTAGAACGAAGTAAATTTATTTGTTCATCAACATAAATTGACCTATTGCACCAAAAACCTCCATTTACGTTATAATCGGGGGTTGGTAAATCGAATAATGACATAAAAAGTTTACGTTATTTGGAATTTTCAACTTAAAAAAAGTTTTTCTTATGTAAACGTATTATTGGGTATGTATAATATAATGAATAATTTTGGAACGAAAATCATCAGTATTTGCAGGAAAAGGATGTTCTAAATAGCTTCAAAATCCAAGATGGCGACTTCCGGTTCATTGAAATGTCATAAAAACCCTTACAATATGGGTGTTTTTGGAACAGAATTGATGAGAAGATGTCGTCAAACGGTGTTTAAAGAGGTTCTAAAATCTACGATGGCGACTTCTGGTTTATTGATATTCCTTGGAAACCCTTACAGTATGAGTATTTTCGGAACGGAACTGATGAGCAGATGTCGGAAAATTATATTTGAAATGGTTCTGAAATCCAAGATGGTGATTTGGAATACAAGATAGCGACTTCCGGTTTGTTGTTATTCCTTAAAACCCGTTAAAATATGTGCATTTTAGGAACTGGATTAATAGTTTTCATGGTATATTAAGAGCAATTCCAATATTTCAAGCTTCTTCATTGAAAATAGATATCATGAGAAAATTTCTAGCTATCTGTCGGGATGAAGTGAATATAGTAAAATGTACATAGGAGATTGGAAAGCAGAATATAGGTAGATAGAGAGATAAATAATAATCGAGATTCAAGAACAATGAAACCGACGTGAGTTTTGCGATTAGCTTTGAAGAATCAAGATCCGTTCAATTTCGTTTTTTTCTTATTCTTGAAAAAGTTTTCAACTTTTTGCTTGTGTCAGGTGGATGTTTCACTAATTCTTACCACTTCATCGAAATTTTCCGACATCTACTCATAACACCCGATCTGAAAATATCAAAATTGTTACGGTTTTTAAAAGATATCAATAAACCGGAAGTCACCATCTTGGAATTTTGAACCATTTTAAACATTCGACATCTACATATCCAATGCGTTCCAAAAATACCCATACTGTAAGGGTTTTCAAGGAATATCAAAGTGGCCATCGTAGATTTTAGAACCTCTTTAAACCCCGTTTGACGACATCTTCTCATCAATTCTGTTCCAAAAACACCCATATTGTAAGGGTTTTTATGACATTTCAGTGAACCGGAAGTCGTTATCTTGGATTTCAGAACCACTCCTTACATAATTTTCCGACATCTACTCTTCAAACTTTTTCCAAAAATACTTATATTGTAGTAGTTTCTATGGAATATAAATGAGCCGCAAATCCTTCATATGAATCTAATGTATATTGTATTCAAAAAAATTTCCGTTTGTTTCGACTGATTTAAAGCTATATAAAATTTTCAGTAAGTCATATAAAATATATTTATAATACATAGACAAACATTAATTCTTTGTACATCCCGTTTCACATCTATATAACACGCACAATAATTGGATTTAGAAAAATCGATCGAATTGATAAAATATGCACTAACATGTTATTAGTGGTATCAGTGGCATGTTATCAACCCTGTAAAAAAATCATTATCGTAAGGGACTGTATAATTACTTTCACTGCTACGAGTACAAAGAAGAACGAAAATTAGAATGAATAACTATTTTCCTTTATCAATTAAATCATTCAGTTCCAGGAGTAGCCTTTGAAAAATATTCAACACGCAATTTAGACAAAGTAGCTATTTTAGTCAATCTGCGATCATGCTTTATCACGTACGCCATTATTTACAGGAATACACAGTTTGAAACAGACAAACCAACTTTCAATCTGTAGCGTATTACCATTCAAACATTTCCAGGTTTACACACCCCACGCAAAAACCCGCTTACATGCACACCAATTCTGCAATCCGACGGATTTGTGAAACGAACGAATCTTCACTTTCGTTCGAGTTCGAATTTTGCATTCTTCATTCCGTTCGACTTGTATGATTCGATCGACTCTCGTTCGGGAACACTTGAAATTTCGAACACTAACTATCAAAGCTGTCAACACTACTTACACGTTCTATATTATTTATTTTATTCGTTTCTTAGTAAACGAAACCGTCACACTTGTATAAACAAATTAGAACGATTCTAAATCGAACATAAGTAATACGTACGCAAGACGATCGAGTAATGTTCGAAAATTGAACAACTCGAACGAATGATATTCGAGTTCATACCCAACTCGAACGGAATGCTGAATCGAAATGGCACATTCGATCGGAGTATTTCGAATCGATCGACGTACAGAATAGGGGGGATGATCACTCACTGATTAAAAAGAAGCGGCACAAATAGTGTACGACGATGGAAAGCATCTACATTCAGCTTTATTGTTAAACACCGCTTATCATGTATTGGTGATATTTCCATCCACTCATAGGTAACCTTCACAGTCTCGTGTACTCGAAGTGTGAGTTGGCAATCGCAATCTTCCCGGGTGAAATTTGGTTCTGGTTGTCGGATGTTTTTTTTATTTCAAGCAAAATCGCCTAAAGGTATGCAATTGTATGGCACATAAAAATCTATTATTAGAATTGCGCGGTGAAATTTTACGCACCATAAAATTGGTAATAATAGTTGAATAACCTACATAACAAATTTGGATATAATATTGATATTACCATATAAGGTTTTGTTACAATTTAGTTGTCATCTAAGCCAATTTTAGATATAATTTTTGTTATTTTAACAGCTAACCAGCCAAATATAAAACCAATTTTGTTATGTGAAATAAATATCCGAATTTGTTATAAACTTGTTTCGACCATCTGATCGGAACTAGCTCGCACGCGAGCCTCGACGCTTCACGTGACGCTTTCACTCTGACAGCAACTTTAGATTAATTTGCCGCGGAGGCAAAGCGTCTCCTAAGTGTTCTAGTTTTAACTTGCCATCCAATGTGTTTTATCAATGATGACTAGACCCTTTTTGAAACTTCAGGGTGGTTTTGCCTTTCTCTATAGAAAGGTATAAAAATTGCTGGAAAAACCGACTATCGAACGGAGTCTCGGAGACCCATAGTGTTATATACCAATCGATTCAACTCGACGAGATCGGAAAATGTCTGTGTGTGGTTTCGTGTGCGTGTGTGTAAGTGCACCTTTTAACGAGTTTTTCAGCGCGCAATTTTCTCAGAGATGTCTTAACCTACTTCAACAAGCTTAAGTTCGTTCGAAAGACAGTATTAGACCATTAATCAAGTTCGAAAATTAAATGGCTGTGACTTCTCGTTCACGATATATGATGGTATAAGTGATGTAACCGATAAAATGATTTGTTTTTTTTACCGCGCAATTTTCACAAAGATGGCTCAACCGATTTCAACAAGCTTAGGCTCGCTACTATTGGCCCATTGAACAAGCACGAAAATCAAATGACTTCGACTACTGGTTCCGGGGATATGATGGTATAAGTGACGTAACCGACAAAACACGTTGTTTTTGACCGCTCTTATATATATATATATATATATATATATATATATATATATATATATATATATATATATATATATATATATATATATATATATATATATATATATATATATATATATATATATATATATAAGGGTGCGAATATTTTGGGACCCCCTCTAATTTCGTAAGGCGGTAGTGCTCCAAAGTTTGATCACTTCGAAAAAAGTTTCCATACCAAATTTGAACTGAATCGGATGATGGGATGATGTCCGTCGGTTAAGGTTTGAAAATGTTCGATCTTGAAAAATCTCCACAGTCTAAATTGTTTTTTGATGCCAAAAATTGACTTTCTGGGACTTCGAGATTTTTTTAGATTTCAGTTTGTATTATGGAGTAACAGTTACACTTTATCGAAAATATTACAAACAATTTATCAAATCTACGGTTTTTGGAATTATTACGCCCAATTTTCCACGTGTTTTTTTTTTTTGCACGGTTTCCGCAATTAACACGGTTTTTTTAACACGGTACGTAACTCCAGTGTAAAAATAAATCTTAGTGTAAAACGAATTAGCTGTTAGTTCCATCAAATTTTTTATTAATTTAATTGTTCAGTTATAATTATCTTAAAACTAATTACAGTTACTTAATTAGGCTGCATGACATATTTGGCGTAGTGACAAGATGCCAAACCGCGCCAAAATAGCTAGCTTCTTTAGGCATTTTTTATGGTTTATTCCTTGTTTACCGTTCCGGTAGCCATCGCATTCTATTTATCACCACGATTCGGTACGGGTTTCACCTTGAACGACTTCATACTTTGCCGGTGTTTCTTTGAAAATAGCAACGCTGTAGGCAGAAAATTGGCTCACCATGAATACTATTTAAAGCTTGCTTCAGATAGAATTGGAACAAAGACAATTACCTGTATTTCAGTTATTTATTATTGAATTCAAGATCTTTTTCTTTATACAAATGTAGCGTTTTCTTCATACTTTTAAGAGAAAATACGGATAAAATTATTCGTCACGTTTTCGAAGGAATTCTCGAATTTTCCCTATAACACGGCTCATTAGGCGGCGCACACTTTCTTCGATCATCGTTTTAGCTATCTTATTCCACCAGATCGTCATCTGATTGATGTCTTCTACAACCTTTCCCTTTGCCTTGAGTCTCCTCTTCATGATTGCCCAGTATTTCTCAATAGGGCCTCAATTGCCCAGTATTTCTCTGCATACCATTCTTGAACGACTTTGCTGTAATGACAGCTTGCTTTATTATTAAGTTATTTATATTTCGACAGGAATATTTTATTTTAGGCTAGTTTATTTCCCCTGTAAGGCAAAGTATTTAGCTATTAAAATCTAGCATACATTATTTTTCCAGCTCCAGTGTAGGAACGATTTAAGTGGTCTATTGATTAAAATCAGGAAAAGATGCGGCGGAATTGTTTACATTACTCATACGCTTGCAAAGAGTCTTGCTCCTTAATAGGATGAATAAAGGACCTACGATAGGATGAACAAAAATCCTTTGAGATGAAATTAGGAGCAGAGTAGTGAACATATCGGAAGTGTTTTCAACTGACTTTTTGAATATTATTTTAATTTTCAAGAAATGTGAATCAATTCTCGTTGTGGAGCAAGGCGGTCAAGCAGAAATATGAAAAAATCATAGTGATTTTTTTTTAGTCGCTAAATCAGGTTTTGAAGATATCGTCCATACAAATGAGATGAAATAGGAAGCCCTTTCCCTACGTTGTATTAATCCCAGTGGTAAGTGGTGAATAGAAAACTACAGCGAATTATTCTGGAAAGAAAATGTTATGTAATACAGCGAAAAAGACCTTCAAGAGGGATTAAGGAGTATCGGGAGATCGAACTTGAAGAACTCGAATGTTGCATAGTGAATAGTTGAAACAAGTAAAAGCCATTACTTTGATGATTACTAAAACTGCGTGAGCATTAGTTGAAATCTATTGAGCAATGACATACGAAATCGAAGATTGATTTTTTCTTGTATTTTTGATTTAGCTTTAATTTGGCATATGCATTCTTTATCAACAAAAGAGACAATTTGCGTCATAAGTTTGCCATGTTTATTCTAGCCTTACTTTTGACTCTAGACTACTTTTTCATCAGACCTCGCAGCTGATTCTTAGCGTACAGAATTGTAGCATGGTTAGTACTAAAATCCTTCCAGATCGGCAAATTTGTTGCTAATTAACGGGCGGGTAGGGTCTAACACTTTTGAAAAATCATTTATTATTTTCTTTCTATTTTCTGATAGTAAAACATTTCAAGAATATTCTGTGACATTTTGAAGCCTATCGGAATAAAACTCAGCAAGTTAAGGGTCTTTATATTTGCTTATCTCATACTGCGAAGAAGTAAGAGCTCAGCGCACAGGCCCAAGATTTTTGCTTCGATTGACTTAAAAACTTGACAAAACATTCTCGAAATGTTTCATTATAACAAATAATAAAGGAAAAAATATGATTTTTTGAAAATGTTAGACCCTACGGGTTCCCTTGAGTAATAAATTGTTTTCATTGATATCATAGACAAAAAACTTTAAACGCGTTTTTCTCGAAAGCAGGTTTTGAAAATCCTTGACCATCGTCATTCAAAAACTACTGCACCAATTTTTTTCAAATTTTGCACACACTTTCTACATATAAAAAACCAGACCCCAACGTTTTTCTTTTCGTTGTTCATTACTATGGGGAGGTTCTACAGCTACAAAATGATCAATTTTTTCGTGAAAAATCGCACTTTTGAATTTAAACAACCACCAAATATTCAAAAAAATTTTAAAAAATCAAACAGAAAAACTTTTGCTCTAACTATGCTGCTTTGATTTGTTCACTTCTGATTAGTCTGCGCTAAGATACAGTGGGCATCGCAAATCATGATTTTTAAGAAGCATCCTCAAAAATACCTCTTCACCGACTTATTTCTCAATATTTTTCAACGAAAAAATTACAAAATGTTGTTCGAATGATGCTTTTTATTATATAAAATATTTGAATTTATTTTGTTGAACGATAGTTCTGAAAAAAGTTCTCGAAAATGATGATTTTTTCATCATCATCATATCGTAATAATCAAAAGAGAAAGTAAACAAAGAGAGGGTCTCATTTGCAGTTAGGCCCTTTAGTCGTGGGACTATCGAACTGTTGGAAACATTTCATTTGCATAATACTTCTATATTTATATGCTTAGTGGATGATTTTTTTCATTCATCATCAAAAAATCGCCTAAAAACACTTCCGATATGTTCACTACTCTGCTCCTAATTTCATCCCAAAGGGTTTTTGTTCATCCTATCGTAGGTCCTTTATTCATCCTATTAATTACCAATGGCGACAGCAATCAAAACAAATCATTGCACTATTACACTCTCAGGTTCAAAATGTCAGAATTCGTCTTAAGAAGGGCCTAATGCCAACTATAAGACAACACACAATACTTTTAGAACCAGGTTTGAATTATTTCGAAGTTTAAAAATTTTTGGGTCGTTTTCGTTACCTTACGTTTTAGATTTAAAATTTTACTGTGCAGTTAATTTGTTGAACTTAAAAAAAAACAAAAAGGTATTGTTACTATTTAGGCATTAAGGCCCTTCTAAAAAATACAAAATGCAGAACCAGAGACGCCATTTATACAGATTTATGAGTATTGTGCCGATTTTTGCGTTCGCATACAGATTTAAATCAGAGTTTATACAGATTTCTTTAATTTAATACTAATTTGTACAGGTTCATTAAAAGAGAGAGTATCTATTAGAATTTGATAGCAGTGATGAGTTAAAATTTTATTATTCAATGGACAAATCACATGTTAAAATGGAAATTTTTTAATCAGATATTTGATGATGAACACTGACAAACATTTATATAAAAATTTTAAACCAATTTGAACGGATATTGTTATTGATAAAAAAGTATTTCCTCGTAGAATATTCGAGTGAGTGTGGCAATGACTTACGGAGATATGAAGAATTATCTTTTAACATCATTTTCTTATAGAAATTTTATTTTACTAGTACCTCGACGAATGACCGTAAGGTTAAAACCGAGGGTACATAAAGCAACATAATAATAATATTTTACTAAAACTCACTTTCAAGGATCACATTGAAGGAATCCAGGCAAAGTGTAATAAATATATTAAATGTTTATATCCTCTTATAAACAGAAATTCTAAGCTCTGTCTAAAAAACAAATTGTTAATTTATAAACAAATTTTCAGACCAGCCATGCTTTATGCGGTACCAATTTGGTCAAGCTGTTGTTCCACCAGGAAGAAAACGCTTCAAAGGATTCAGAATAAAATTCTGAAAATGATTCTGAAGCATCCTCCCTAGTTTAGTACAAATGAGTTACACAGACTCACCAATATAGAACCATTAGATGTAATGTCACATAATATTATGAGCAAATTCCGACAAAAATCGATGCAATCTTCAATTGAATCGATTCGCTCTCTGTATTAGTTAGTAAGTTAGTATATAAGTTCCTTTTCCCCATTACACAATACAAGTAGGTTTAGAATTTTCCCTACACAAAAATCTCAGAATTGCGGAAGCAAATGATGTCTTCATGGTAATAACCAAATCATATATATATATATATATATATATATATATATATATATATATATATATATATATATATATATATATATATATATATATATATATATATATATATATATATATATATATATATATATATATATATATATATATATATATATATATAACAGGGCTGAAAAGTCACCACTTGTGGCTGAACACCCAATTTAAATCTTAATAATTTAATTTTAACTCATATTCCAATAAATAGTTATTTAAAAAAAAAAAAAAAATAAAAAAAAAAAAAATAATAATATTTTACTAGTGAAAACAGATAGAGCAGATATAGACTTTCTATGCAAAGCAATTCATATTTTCTATGAAAATACTGGCATCCCTGTGTACAGCCGATGTAACACATGTTAACATACACTGATAAAAATCGACACGTTGAGCTGAAGTGTTTTACACTTAATTTCGCTGCATATGACTCGACACTTTAAATGCAAGTGTAAATCACTTCAAATCTTATTTAAGTGGGATTGTATTGAAACCTACAGATATGACATTTAAATTCCATAAACCAAACAGCAGATATATTCCAAATGTATTATGTATTTGATCAAGGGGAACGAGTCATTTGAGCCAATTTGATCTGATGATTGGCTTGACACTTGAATCTTAACTGTCAGAAAAACACATTTAAACTGATGAAACTTCTTAGATTCCAACAATTTTAGACTTAAGTATCATGAAAAATATATTTTCATAATGAATGCATGTTAATTTATTGTTGGAATGTCATCAGTTAAAAATTAGGCTTCAAATAACACATCAAATATGATATATTCCATAGAAATATTCTATACAGATTAGGTGTTTTCGAAGACTGACAAAAACCCTTGCCGTACAGTATGCTGTTGTTCGACGATCCACAATTCCATTGCACAGTGGGGAAAAAACGATCAAAAACGCGACTTTGCTCAATAATTTTATAAAAACCTAAGCAAATTTTTTCAAAGTTAGTATTTCTTATGCAAATTTTTCCGTAAAATCGATTTATGATAGTTAGAAGATCCGAAAAATTCACTATCATGCCCGTTTTGCTCCAATCCCTCTTTTTTTTTTTCTGACTTTACTTCGAAAACTAACTGTGAAACTCAGGAAAAATTTGACCAATCAGAAGGTATTCCTGATATGCTCATAAGCTATATTAATGGATTGTTTTTAATAAGATTGACCATAAATAACTATATTATGTTTTACCCCCAATCATCTTCTTCCATGAATTTACAGAAAAAAAGTTCTACTGATCGGTGTTTGGACCAATATTGGTTAAATAAGACAGTTCTATGTTTCGCATATAAACTCAAATAATAATTAACACATCGTCTCCATGATCGCATGCGTCGTGCTACATCGTTTTACCCCAATTTTCCCAAAAAATATAATTTTATGTTGAATTCAGATTTACAATCCCGAAGCAGATCCTATATGACCTACCAATATTGGTTCATATCACGTACAAAACATCTGTAATTCGATCAAACACAATGGGAATGACAGTACTAGCCTGTTTAACCCGTTTTACCCCAATTTATTTCATCAGTCGTTTTTCTGGTTAAGCGTTCTTCTGCATACCATAAGCAGGCTGATTGCGGTTGATGAAAATCGATTGATATTACGAAGAAAGCCCTAAAAATAAGATTACAGATGGATTCAATGGCCGCATGAATCTTGTTATACCGTTTTACCCCAATTTATCCTTTAACTGAGTCGTAAGATTCTGCTCCACATTTGGAAAATAGTTCGTAATATAAATCGATTTCCATCAACCGCAATCACCCTGCTCTCGGTATGCGAAAGAAAGTTTAACCAGAAATACGACTTATGATATAAATTGGGGTAAAACGGTATAACAAGATTCGTGCGGTCATTGAATTCATTTGTAATACTATTTTTAGGGCTTTCTTCGTAATATCAATAAATTTTCATCAACCGCAATCATCCTGCTTTCGGTATGCGAAAGAAAGTTTAACCAGAAATACGACTTATGATATAAATTGGGGTAAAACGGTATAACAAGATTCGTGCGGTCATTGAATTCATTTGTAATACTATTTTTAGGGCTTTCTTCGTAATATCAATAAATTTTCATCAACCGCAATCATCCTGCTTTCGGTATGCGAAAGAAAGTTTAACCAGAAATACGACTTATGATATAAATTGGGGTAAAACGGTATAACAAGATTCGTGCGGTCATTGAATTCATTTGTAATACTATTTTTAGGGCTTTCTTCGTAATATCAATAAATTTTCATCAACCGCAATCATCCTGCTTTCGGTATGCGAAAGAAAGTTTAACCAGAAATACGACTTATGATATAAATTGGGGTAAAACGGTATAACAAGATTCGTGCGGTCATTGAATTCATTTGTAATACTATTTTTAGGGCTTTCTTCGTAATATCAATAAATTTTCATCAACCGCAATCATCCTGCTTTCGGTATGCGAAAGAAAGTTTAACCAGAAATACGACTTATGATATAAATTGGGGTAAAACGGTATAACAAGATTCGTGCGGTCATTGAATTCATTTGTAATACTATTTTTAGGGCTTTCTTCGTAATATCAATAAATTTTCATCAACCGCAATCATCCTGCTTTCGGTATGCGAAAGAAAGTTTAACCAGAAATACGACTTATGATATAAATTGGGGTAAAACGGGGTAAACAGGCTAGTACTGTCATTCGCATTGTGTTTAAATGGATCACAGATGTTTTGCACGTAATATGAACCAATATTGATAGATCGTATTGGATCTGCTTTTGGATTGTAGATCATATTTCAACTGAGTATTATTACTAGAAAAGAAAGGGGGTAAAACGGTACAATGAGTTTTCTGCTGTCAATAAAACTATTTGCAATCGATTTGTTAGACTTTTTTACGTCGGAAACACTCTATTCGCTCTTCTGCAAGTTCTTCGGTTTCATGTTATATAGTTAAACTTGAATACAATGCAGTATAAAAAGGGTACTTGGGGTAAAATGAACATAATAGCGTTTCGTGCGGTCCTTCTAAATACATGAAATCGATTTTACTGACCATTTTACACCAAAAAAGTGCTTTTTGGTCAACTGTATCATGCCTCCAAAAAAATCGTCGTGTTTTTGGTCTATTTTTCCCCACTGTGCATTGCCTGAAACACGCTAACACATCGTTTGAATTATCAAAATAAAAATAAAACAGCTAGCAAGTTTACCTTATTTTCCTACTATTTGGACACAATCACGAACACTTTCTTTATTTTCCCAGTAAAAACAAAACGAAAAATCACTATCAAACAGTTGCACGAAGACTTTTGCAGCCATTTTGGACTTCTTGTTTATATAGACTGTCCCAGAAAGTATGGACGCATTTTGATAAAATGTAAATAATTCACAAGTGTTAGATATTCCAGTTTTATTCGATATGCTGATAATATTAGACTACAACAACAGAATATTATTCTCACCATTTGCTACTTAGCCATTGTAGACTAGCTGGCGCACCTTCTTGCGAACGTCCCTCATTAAATTCAGTACAGACTTCTTGGCGACAAGTTTTGACACTTTTTCCAATCTTTTTCGAACTGTTGAATGGTTTCGGCTGCCGAAACATGTTTCCTAGGATGTGCTTTCGTTAATGCCCAAAATACCTCAATTGGTCGAAGTTGTGGGCAATTTGGTGGATTCATGTCTTTTGGGACGAAAGTGACATTTTTGGTAGTATAACATTCTACCGTTGATTTCGAGTAGTGGCAAGAAGCAAGATCTGACCAGAAGACAACAGGATCCTTGTGGCTTCGAATCATGGGTAAAAGTCGTTTTTGTAAACATTCTTTGATGTATATTTCGCTGTTCATTGAAGCAGTGATGATGAAGGGTTTCGAAATCTTACCGCAGCTACAAATTGCTTGCAAGACCATAGCTTTCTTACCAAATTTTTCGACTTTAATCGATGTCTCAGACAGGTTTAACACTGGCCCTTCTCGCACCGTATAATATTGTGGTCCCGGCATGATCGATGCTTCTTGTTTCGGACTAGGTTTTGGTTGTTTCTACTTCTTCTAGGTTCGAAGATTCAAACGTTCTTTAGCATGAAGAACATTTGTCTTCGAAGTGCCCACTTTTTTGGCAACATCCCGAACTGAAACCTCCTTCTTTTGCTCGAACGCCTTCAGTATACGTTTATCCAACTGAGGGTTAGCAGGACTTTTTTTTCGACCCGTCGGTTTATCCTCAAAGGTGTTACCCTCACCGTACTTTCTGATTGCATTTCGCGCGGCTTTTTCACTTACTCCTTCCATTTTTGCTATCTTACTCAGTGACAGTCCGCGTTCTGTGCACCGTTTGTACACAATTTTTCGACGTTGTTCTGCTGAAAGTCCACGCATTTCGAAACAAACTAATGAAAACGAATAAACAACTGCACAAGTGGTTAGAGAAGAGTGTAAAAAACAGGACGCAGTCATAAAACTGACAGATTCTGAACCATTGCGAAATGGTAACGGTTTTTGGTTGCGTCCATACTTTCTGGAACAGTCTTTATGTTTTGCACATAATATTGTCGAAAATGTCAGATAATATAATGGTTATTTGATTAGTATTCTACAAGCTCTTTCTGGTAATATTCGGCCGAAACCGTTTTATTGAAATATGAATATCAATAATATAATTAAACCAATGTCACGGATACTAAAAAAATACTTATTGATAGTAATTTGAAGAAGAAAAACAATTTTTTTGTAACATTTTGAGAAAACTTGGCAACTTTGCGAAACCAAATGAGATATGAAAACAAAGCACAATTAACTGAATAAGTGAAAAACTTTCATCTCATATTTTAGAACACTTTTATTGTTTGTCGGGTAAATTTTTGAAGTTTTTAATCGTTAATTAAACAAGTGGCACGTGAACATTACTAATTAGGAAGTCATCCAACATTCAATAGTAGTGTCATTGTGCGAAAAAGTGATCATGTTTTGAGACGAATCGATTAGCAGATATTCAAAAACATGACGAACTGTAAATCTTGAGACGAAAGTGTGCCCTGAATTGAAAAGTGAGTTTGTTTTAAATAAAAAAAACGCTTACCGAAGAATATAAAACCATTTCTTTCAATGGTAAAGTGTGACAATAGCTTAAGTAATCTTTTTAAAACATTTCACAGCTTGGTTCAGGGACATTGTAAGATATTATTAATGTTCAAAGTAATGAGGTGAAAGGATGAGATGAAAATAGGAGCTCAGATGAAATAGTAAGCCGTTACCCGTTAGCCGTTATTTATTTTAAACTACCCCTTAAGTTATCAGCGATCATTCATCGATTTTAAATACGGTTGTTGGGAATCGCATTCTGATAGGGAACTGAAAGGTCATTTTATTTAAAGTAAAACACATTGCATTTTCCTATTATATTTTGGAACGAGAAAGCTTAAATCCTAATTGAAATGCAGCATTGTGTAAATTCTTTCGTCACAAAGTGATTGACTGCTGTCATCGACAGACGAACCTTAGAATGCCATGGCAATATTTGTGAATGTTGCCATGGTTCTCGTTTTGTGTTTATTCGGAGGGCACCCACCGTAATCACCACCCTGCCAGCCAGGATCTTCCATTCATTTGTGAACGTGTCCCAACCAATTTCCAGGAAGGCGTCTTTTCTTGCGCTCCCAGCTTTAGAATTAAATTTGTTTATCGCATTAATCGTTCGGATTTGAAAGTGACATTACCGTGTTTCGTGTTCCTTCGGACAAGGAAAAGGGTTTTTGGAGCGTAAAACTGGGGGGAGCGAAGGTACTCAATTCCTGATCGTAACGCTTATATGCAACGGATAATAAGCACACTAATTGGAATTTAGCGGGTTACAAGTAATAGGAAACAGGTGCGGAAGCCGATTCGAGACGATGTTCAATTTCGTGCCCGACAGGAGCCCGGGAATCGCATTTTGCCATTTTTACGACGTTCGAATTTTATTTATTTTCGCCTCCTCCGTCTTTGATCGAGGACACAATGAAATTTGCTCGCTGCAAGAAATTATTTATGCAACCCACCGGTAATAAGTTTCCTAGAACAAATTTCTTCACCCAGCAGCTCCGAAAGTCTTTGTTGCGCTGTCAAAGTGATTGTCACGCCGGCGTACGTCCCTTGGATTACCACCACCGAGAGAAGATTGCGGAAGCTTGTGGTTCATTTTTCCCTGTTCCATCGGTGCGACGGAAATGAGCTGCGATTAAAAAAAGATGATCAAACGATGTTCGGAGCGGTTCGTTCGCTGTTACTTCTGGGATGCATTTTCGTTAGGATCTTTGTGCCAACAGAAACACTAGATTCGCTTGAAAGTGCTGCTGGAATACCCAATTTCGTTCCCGGAAGAATTCCATTCTACTGTTGCCAATTTAAACCCAAACGGACTGTCAAAAGAATTGTAATCGTTTAATCTAAAACGATAATCTCGGTCTCTCGCGGCCAAGTGCCTACTGCTGTGGAAATTTTGTTCTCCCAACGTCGAACGGTGAATCACAATCCGGAGGACGGTGGCAAATAAATATTCATCATTCATCCGGTATAAAGCATTTGGCGCTGCACGTCGTCGTTGTCGTCCTCGTCGTCGATGCGAAACCGGATGAAGGAGAGTGGCCTTTGACAACGCCACTGTGGAAATTCGTAGATTCCAATATTTTCCACGAATGTAAACCGAAGCAAATCCCATTCTTCGGACATACAATCATGTTGATCCTGTTTACGGGAATTGTAGCGCACTCACCGGAAGCTACGGTTTCGCTTGTTGATAATCTAGCTGCTGCGGGGACCTACTGAAGCGAAACCACCTCCAACGGTCGGTGTAATGCACGCCCACGCCGCGTTTCCCCACGCTGCACTTCCCAAACTTTCGGGGGCAATGCCACTGCTGAAACCGATTGGGAAAATCATGGGAATCATTTGGATAAATAAGTAAACTTTGAAGCGCGAGCACCCGCAGCTGTGTTCTACGTTCGGAATTCGGTGGATTGGCTTTGTGTTCCGACATAGGACGGGCCATTGGAACTGTAGGTTCGGGAAAGGCTCTACAAAAGCACTGTCGGCTGATTGAGCTCGTTGGGGAATCCTCCACGTTTGATCTGGAATTCAAATTTCGGGAGGCTCCAGCATAATTGAAGTGGGTCGGGATTCAGGTACTAGTTCTCTGTTGATACTGTGATGAAATGTAGAGAGGGGGGTTTTTTGGCATCCAGACAATTTTAGTCTGAGTTCTTCTGTGATGTTTTATTTTTTGTTTTTCAATAACGGAAATATTCAGTGAGTATTGTTTTAAATGTTTCTATTCATAATCTTCTACGAGTGATTTCCAAATAACTTAGAATTCGAACAACTTTGCATCAGAAATTTTCTTATTTCACTGACTAGTAAATAAAACGTACATCTAAAAACAACTGTTTGATCAATTACTGCCCACAGAGATAACGAAAGACATGTCTTTACTTTACTGCAGAAAGACAACGCAAAATTTGCCGGAATGCGGAAATTATGGAACGAAAAAAGTCAGCTCCCAACATTTCGATGTAGAGCTCAAGCTTCTGAATTGATGTGCAACCATCACCATCAAAAACCCAAGAATCCTTCCAGATCGTGGATCGAACATAAAACAACCGGTTTGCGAGACCTACAAATCTCAAATGTCTTTAGCCGGTGAATGATAGATAGAATGGGGTCGAAGACTGTTTACAGTGGAGAGTTGGTATGAAGAGGTTTCCAGGTAGCTCAATGACAGAGCAGTTATTGGGACTGCTTTCGGAAGCTTGATGCCGATTCTGTTTGATGTCAGAACTAATTCAGTCTCCGGAACTGAAGTCCACATCGAACCGAAATTTAACGCTTTAATCACCTAAAATTGTAGCGTTGCGACTCCGTGTTCTGTGAAATTTTTTCTCGTCTTTTCATGCCCTTAAAAGGAAATGAACATAAGCCGGAACGACCGATAATTGTTCGATCGGTTACAGCAGTGGATCCCAAACTGCATGGAAGATTATTTCTACTGTCCACCAAGTAAATAACTCGAAGGGTAGTTTCCAATCTTCGACGAACGCGTCAATAGCGATATCGCATTAGACTCATTGGTTAAATTCAAAAATCTTAGTTGCTTATGAATTTCCTAACAAACGTAAACCTAAAACTGATTAGAAAACTGCTTAAAATGGCACCCAAAAGTGCTCCCAAAACTAAACTCGAAAACTGCTCCAAAAACTGCTCTAAAAACTGTTCTGAAAACTGCTGTAAAACAACTCGAAAACTGTTCCAAAAATTACTTGAAAACAACTTCGAAACTGCTATTGAAACTGCTCTAAAAACTGCTTAAAATAACTCAAAATCTTCTCCAAAACCTACTCTGAAATCAGTTAAAAATTCGAAAAAAATAAAACTGCCTTAAAATTACCTTAAAACTGCACTAAAACACCTGAAAAAAACTGCTCATAAAACTGCAATGAAAACTGCTTAAAAACTTCAAAACTTAAACTACCCAAAAATTGCTCGCAAAACTTCTCTAAATCTGCCCTAAAAGCTGATCAGAAAACTGTTTAAAAACTACTTGGAAATTACTTGAAATCTGCTCCAAAAACTGACCAAAACAAACTACTCTAAAAACTACTCGAAACACTGACTAAAAATTTGTACAAAAATTGCTCTAAAAACTACTTCAAAACAGCTCGAAAGCTGCTCCAAAAACTGCACCCAGAAGAGCTCCAATTTTTTTTTTGAAAACTGCCCCGAAACTAAACTCGAAAACTGCTTCAAAACTACTTCAGAAACTTTTCTAAAAATTGCTTCAAAATCCTCTCCAAAACTGATCAAAATACTACTCTAAAACCCGCATAAAAATCTGTTCGAAAATTGCTTATCAGTTAAAAAATTCGAAAAAAAACTAAAACTGCCTTCAAACTGCACTAAAACACCTAAAAAACTGCTCATAAAACTGCCTCAAAACTTGTGCAGAAACTGCATCGAAACAGTTTGAAAACTGATAAAAAAACTGCTCTAAAAACTGCCTAAAACTGTGCGCGAAAACACTCTAAACCATCTTAAAAAACTGCTGTAACACCTGCTTAAAACTCATCGAAGCTACTCTGAAAACTGATCGAAAATTTGTTCGAAAACTACTTGAAAACTGCTTGAAAATTGCTTAAAATCTTCTTGAAAAGTTCTCCAAAAACTATTCTAAAACTACTTTGAAACAGCACGAAACCTCACCCAAGAACTACTCTTTAAACAGCTGCTAAAACTGCTCGAAAAATACTCCAGAAACTACTCTGAAAACTGCTTAAAAACTTTTCGTAGAAATACTCCAAAACATCTTGAAAAACTGCTCTGACCATTGCTCTAAACTAATTTGACTGTTTTGAAAACTATTCTGATATCTGATCAAAAATCTGTTCGGAAACTACTCTAAAAACTAATTGAAAACTGCTTGAAAATTGCATAAATTCTTCTTGAAAACTATTCCAAAACCAATCTGAAAACTGGTTTAAAACAGAATGAAATCATCCCCAAAATCTTTAGAGATTGCTCTAAAAACTGCCTGAAATTCTGTCCAAAAACTACTCAAAATCTGATCCAAAAACTACTCTGAAAATTGATCAAAAATCTGTTCGAGAACTGATCTAAAAACTATTGGAAAACTGCTTGAAAATTGCTTAAAATCTTCTTGAAAAGTACTCCAAAGACTATTCTAAACCCGATTTGAAACAGCACGAAATCTCACCCAAAAAGTGCTCTTTAAACTGCTTCTAAAACTGCTCGAAAAATACTCTAGAAACTACTCTGAAAACTGCTTAAAAACTGTTCGCAGAAATGTCTAAAACATCTTGAAAACTGCCCAAAAAACTGCTCTGATAACTACTCTAAACTAATCGAAACTGTTTTGAGAACTATTCTGATCAAAAATCTGTTCGAAAACTGCTCTAAAAACTAGTTGAAAACTGCTTGAAAATTGCATTAATTCTTCTTGAAAACTACTCCAAAACCAATCTAAAAACTGGTTTCAAACAGAACGAAATCTTCCCCAAAAATTGTTTTCGAGATTACTCTAAAAACTGCCTAAAGTTCTGTTCAAAAACTACTTAAAATGTATCCCAAAAGTTGTTCTGAAAACTTAATGAACCGCTTCAAAGCTGATCCATAAACTGCTTGAAAACAAATCCAAAGCTGGTCGAAAAACTACTTTAAAAATTGCTTAAGTCTACTCCGAAAAATACTCGAAAAATCAGTTTGAAACTGCTTCAAAACAGTTCAAAACTGATTAAAAAACTACTCTGAAAACTGGTAAAAAATTTGTTAGAAAACTGATCTAAAAACTACTTGAAAACTGCTTGAAAATTGCTTAAATTCTTCTTGAAAACTACTCCAAAAATAATCTAAAAACTGATTGGAAACAGAACGAAAGCTTCCAAAAAAACTGCTCTAAAAACAAAATGTTTCAAAAACTAATTGAAAAAAACTTCAAAACGGCTATTGAAACTGCGCTAAGAACTGCTTAAAACTGTCCGAAAACTGCTGCAAAACCTACTCTGAAAACTTTTTTTTAACTTTTTGGTTTAAAAAAACTAAAACTACCTAAAAACTACCTAAAAACTGCTCTAAAACTCCTTAAAAAACTGCTCCACAAACTGCTTATAAAACTGCAATGAAAACTGCTCAAAAACTGTATCAAAACAGTTCGAAAATTGTTCCAAAAACTGCATAAAATTAATCGAAACTGCTTTAAAGACTATTCTTATAACTGATCAAAAAGCTGCTTAAAAACTGCTCTAAAAACTTAAAAACTGCTAAAAACAGCGTGAAATGTTCTTCAAAAGCTGCTCTAAAATTGCCTAAAAACATCTTCAGAACTGCCCTAATATCAGTTCGCAAAACTACTCCAACTGCTCTAAAAACTGCTTGAAAATTTGTTCTAGAACTGCTCCAAACTCTTCTCCAAAAACTGCTCTAAGAACTGCATAAAACTGCTCGCAAAACTGTTTTAAAAATTGCTTTGAAACTTCTCCAAAACTGTTCTTAAAACTGCTCGAAATATCAAGGCTATACCAGTGTTGGTGATTGCCGAAAATTTGACAGAAGCTGCTCGATTTTTATCTATATTGTATAGACCATTTTCAATCTGGTAGAAGATGCTACAAGAACTCGAGTCTCTCAATGCATGAACCGTGAGAGAATTTTGCTACATTTCTTCGCTCCACTTCATACTCAGAGTATTTCACGTCCTCAAAAAAATTTACAGTCTGATAATGATCGTTGCTGTGTGGAATTTCCCAAGAGAGAATCGCAAGTTGACAATTATCGCAGAAAATCGAGTCGATGATTCAACTTGATGATTCTCATACTAGGTTGCAATATTTCAAAACCCTTGTGTGGAGCATTCACATACATTTTCATAGACACAACACAATTATCAACTGCCTGTATAGAATTGGATCGAGAAACGAGAATAAGTGACCGTTTGTTGCTTCAGAGAAGATCCCCACAGCAGCGTGCTAACCTTTGATTCTCAGAAATGTCATCGAGAGAAATTCGCTCTCGCACTGGTGTCGATTCTATGTTAAATGAGCCATGCCGGGTTTTTGTTGTTGCGATGTTTTCCGTCTCTCTTTGATGGCACTGATTCAATCGTTGAAGAGTTGCCAGTGAACGTTCTTTGATACCGTAAAAGCCATCCTTGGGCTATACTACCAAAACAGTTAATCATCGCACCGATGTACAAGGCCTCAACACCACTTACGCTGGAATTCTGCATTCTATCAAATAAGCTCATTGTTTTTGATCACCATGATGAAAGCTTCAGAATAGTCGTTAAATTAAGTAGTTGTGACACTGTACGTAATTTATGCAAACAAAATAATTGTTATGCAGTCAATTGTAAGAACTGTTTAAAATAATTTTCGATTCAGTATTCATGCAAATGACCATTTTCTCGTAGTATCTTAAAACATGTTCTAAAATTGAACAGACAACGTAGCGTCAGACATCGACATATTTTGACTATAAACGATAGACATTAGTAAGTTTTTACATTGTATTATTTGTTCAACGCTCTATGTTTTTGTCAATGTAACACATCAAAGGCCGAAACGTCGGACAGTAAACGACATTCGTTTGTTTTATAAGACTGAGACAGCCGTTTTACAGTTTTCTACGATTATCACCCCAGTCGAAATCAAGTATAACCTATAAAATCACTGGTTTAGTTTCCGTACCACCTACCCCCGGATAGGACATATCTATTGGGCTGACAGTTTTATTTCCAACTCCAGACAGATAAAAAATGGTGATACACGATTGAGGCTTGGTTTCGTGTTTTTCGTTTCGAGTCACCCACAATCAGCTGCTTCTGTTCAAGAGGGCTGTGCCGACAATAGGATTAAAACTTCGGAATTACATATTACATCAGAAAATAATAGTCAACTTCCGATTGTACCTCTCTTCTTCCGTTCAAGCTGGAACAAAATCGTTTTCGATCCTAAAAGTTCGAAAGAACCAGATTCTGTACCAATATGAAAAATCATAAATTCGTTTGGATAGTTTCGGACTGGTGTAGATTGTAGAGTGCAGGAACTAAGATACCTCCTGAGTTACTTGTTTCAAATGCCATTTTCAAATCCATATGATTGAGAGCAAATGACAAAGCTTATCGTTTAGTTTCTGATCAGTTTTATGACGACGGAAAAAACTTCAAAAAAAAAACAACAGTCATACCGGTATCGGTTTCAGTGCGATTCATCGTGTGTAGAGTATAACAATCAACAACAAAAAATTCCTTGATCCTCCATGCAAAAAAAAAAAAGGAAAATGATCCCACTCGGATGGTTTGATTTTATTTCACATAGCAGTAAATGTTTGCCATTTTCTTTTTCACTCTAGTGTTAGAGGGAAACAGAAAGACTAGAAAAACAACAGCACTGTGGAATCAACTGACACTGGAACTGGTCTCTCTCTCTCTCTCTCTCTCTCTCGATTAATTAGTCCATCACATATTTCGCACGTGCTCCGGGGGTGCACGATTTTGTGCCTCGTGACGCGTCCATAGGAAATTGTGATTTGTCGTCGTTTACTCGTTGGTTCGCATAGTAGGCGATGAAGTGAGAAATCCTGGTAAAAATTCATAATCATTATGTTCTACGGTCAAATTACTACAGTAATCCGTTCAAGTTACAATTTACATCGTCATTGTTGAAAAACCTGAAAAATGTTTTCTTCCCTTTCGCTCAATGAATTATCGTGAAGAACATGTTACTCTAAATCCAAGAATGTATTGCATTAACTGTTATTTCTTTCATAAACATGAACTCATCGGTAGCCAAGACAGGGTTGCGCAAAGGAACCTGACACATTTTGTTCTCCATTACACTGGAATCGAATAAGGGAAGGATTCTCCCGAACACAACATCGGAAAGTAAAAGAATGAAGGTTTATTTTCGTCTATTAGTTTTCCATCATGGAGCACTGCAGTGTCGCTCACCGCGATTTTTATTTATAACTCGTTTTTGAAGAATCAGTCGCGCTTTACAACTATTTGCAAGCTTAAAAAACATTTTAAATTAAAACCGAAAATACCGGTGCCTTTGCGTAATACTATGATGTTGTGAGTGGAAAGTTTGGCAAAAACAGGTTCGGTGACCAAAATAAAACCTCCGAGCCAAGTTCGGACTGTCCGGACACCACGGAATGTTGAACGAGTTCGATCCACTATGGTGAAAAGTCCCGCGTGTTCCCAACAAACATATACTTTTTAAATTTCTCGTCGTTCTTTCCTTCGAGAATGGTCAAAGAAGATTCGTTGTTTCATAGTCATCTTCCAGCAGCTGAAACGGGCGGATTATGGCTTAAGGTGGTATTTTGAAGTACGATGCAAAAATCGTAATTTTTTTTCTTAATTCCACTAGAAACTGATCCTGTTTGATATTGTCTGGCCCTTCGTTTTCTCAGAGATGCTTTAACCGATATGAGATATGTCTCAATTTGTAGGTTGTATGTATGTATGTATGTATGTATGTATGTATGTATGTATGTATGTATGTATGTATGTATGTATGTATGTATGTATGTATGTATGTATGTATGTATGTATGTATGTGTGAAGCCACCATCAGTTCAAGGCATTACCAGTGTATGCGGGTAGACTTACAGTAGATCCGAATTTGATTATCAAATAGCTTTCATGCAATTGCTGTTAAGAAGGCCAAAATGAGTTTTGAGGACCCGGCGCCTTCCAGCAAGAACATCCGGCCATATAATAAAGAAATTCGCTGTACCAGCTTAAACCCGCCTGATGGTTTGTTTGTTAGAAGGGTGCGTCTTATTCATTTCAGACCTTCAGGGAAAAACACAAAGCTTCCCCCACGTGACTCAGGAAGAACAAGAAATACCTGTGCTAAGTTAGGTGGCAATCCATTCAGTAGTTTCGAAGTTATGTCGTTACATACATTACACCCCCCTTCTTAGAGGTCCCTACTACATCTACCCTCCCTTAATAGCCTTATAATTATATCTAATTTGTGCAAAAAAGTATTTATAGTCATCAGCAAATATTGATTCTTGTCAAATTAGAGAAATTTAGTCATCATGAAAACCTCACGCCCCCCTCCCCCTCTTGTTACGCTACGCTCCATCTCCTATAAAAATATTCTTATGACCATTTCAGAAGAGCAAGAAGCATCTGTGCCAAGTTTGGTGGCAATCCGTTCAGTAGTTTCGTAGTTATGCCATTACAAAAATTACAAAGCCCCCACCCCTCCTTTTAATAGGCACTTGCTACATCCACCACTCATATAGCAATATATAAGGTATGCAAAATGTTTCCATGATCTTCAAAACGTATCGATTCTCGCCATAGAAACATTTTGCATACTGTTACAGACAAATCGGAGAAAAACGAATCCTTTGAGCGTGATGACAATCAGCAGCTAAAAGCTGTTAAATTTATTAATCAATGAATTCAACTGTGTTACAATTTTACTTACATTGGTCGCTAGCTCTAATATTTGCGAACACGATGATTTTTGCCTTTACAGTGGCCTAACCTTTAAACCTGCACTAAATGCGACGATTCCAGTAATACCTAAAGATTTAGGTTTGAGTTAAGTAATTCACTTTAAATTCAATTTACTTACAAATATATTCGTTTATAAACTTATAAGCCGCCTAAACTATAACAACTGAATACTGAGTTCAATGCGAGCTCATCAAAAATGCCAAGTCATTTCCGCCTATACTGCTTGACATAACTCGCCACCTGACTCCGTCACCGTAACTGACATCAAACTTAAGTTATCGTTTGACGCTTCTTCCCAGGGGTGTTTCATGGAGGAATATTTCGAGAGGTGCTAACCGTAACAGTTCCCCGACCCGTAAGGCTGGTCAGGAACTTCTGGACCAGTTTTACCCACTGCTATATCCAATCGCGCCAACTTGGCCACCGGTCTACGAATAAGTCCGCGTGCAGTTTGTATTACGGCTTCACGAACTCGGCCATCCCGACCTGCTACTACTTGGACCACACGGCCTCGCGTCCATCCGTTGCGTATCTTCTCTTCCACAATGATCACTAGATCCCCGACCGCAATCGGCCTCTCTTCGTCGAACCACTTGGTACGTCGCGCGATAGTGGGAAGATACTCCCTTACCCACCGACTCCAGAAATGATCGATCATAACTCGGCACAAGTTCCATTCATTTCTACAGGCTTGTTTTGGATCTCCCAACGTTCTTGGTGGTTGAATTACACCACTCGAGCTGGATAGAAGAAAGTGGTTTGGCGTTAGAGCCTCCTGTTGGGCCGTTTCTAACGGTATGTATGTCAGGGGTCGCGAGTTCACTACGCTTTCCGCTTCTACTAACAACGTAGCAAGAGTTTCTTCGTTCGGCGTCCGAGACGTGCTTATCGCCGCAAAAGCCGTTTTCACGGATCGCACCAGGCGCTCCCACGCGCCGCCCATATGAGGCGCTCCAGGTGGGTTCAGAATCCATCTCGTGGTTGCATTAGTGAACGTTTCCGCTAGTTGACGGTCGATTTCATTCATCTCTTGTTCAAGCTCGTTGCGCGATCCTACAAAGTTCGTACCCCTATCGCTGCGTATTGCCAAGGGAGCTCCCCTGCGTCCTATAAAACGCCTAATGGCCAGTTTACAGGATTCTGTAGAGAGTGTGTACACGATTTTTTAGATGCACTGCTCTCGTTGTCATGCACGTTATCAGTGCGACCCATCGTTTTGCGATGCTTCGATTAATTTTTACAGCGATTGGTCCGAAATAATCTATACCTATGAATGAGAATGGTCGCACGTACGCCCGCAGCCTAGCCGCTGGAAGTGGAGCCATACGAGGTATCATTGGAACTGGCTTCTTCACCTTACACTCGACGCAATCCTTAGCCACCTTTCGAACGAACGAACGCAGTTGGGAAATGTGAAAACGCTGCCTCATCTCATTGACGATCGTTTCACCATTCGCGTGCAAATATTTGGAGTGGTACCATTCGACTAACAAACGTGTAGCCCAATGTGCTTTCGGTAAAACTACGGGAAACCTCGTATCGTACGAAGCAAATGCTGCGGCGGCGATTCTACTATCCGAGCGAATAATTCCCGAATCATCCAAATATGGCGATAGCTTGCGAATTTTACTTGATTTTTCTAAACGGATTTGCTGATTTGCTGAGTTCCCAGCTAGAGCAAGAGCCCTCATTTCATCTGAATAGCATTCGGATTGTATCCACCGAAAGACAGTTTTCTCGCCTTTGTCCAACTCTTCCTGAGATAGCGGTCCTACCAATCGTTGTTCCTTGCTCGCTGTCCGTCGCAAGTTCTGTGAATATCGATGAACGTACGCTACCGTGCGGCACAGACGCATCCATTTAGAAAATCTTTCCCACGCTACAAGTTGTGGTACTACTGTTTCGCGATGCACCATACATGATGACCTCAGCTATTCGTCGGTCGACTCGTTGTCTGTAAGCATGATCGCAGTCCACTGCTCTTCTGGTAGATAAAGATCATCTTCCCCACGAAACCAGCGACTATTTGAAGAAAGATTGGGACCTTTTCCCCACTTAGTGGCTTCGTCGGCAACATTTTTCCTCGTCGATATCCAACGCCATTGCTCTACTTTCGATTTAGACAAGATTTCTCCCACTCTACATGCGACGAACTGTCGATAGTTGCGATGATCGGAGTTAATCCAGGCGAGTACTACCTTTGAATCGGTCCGAAAAACTACTTTCCCAATGTCCAGCGAGTGTCCACTAAGTACGGTCTTGGCGAAGCGCACACCGATTACTGCTGCCATCAGCTCTAGCCGCGGAATAGAGTGTGCTTTGAGCGGAGCCACCTTCGACTTTCCTCCCACCTGCGCTACACGGATTTCATTCGGAAAAACAGCCCGCAGATATCCAACACAGGCGTATGCGTCTTCACTTGCGTCCACGTAGATGTGCAGCTGAAGAGAAATTATATCATTGATCGACGCCTTTGGGAAATAACAGCGCGGAATACTAATCTGGTCCAACGAGCGAAACAACTCCGTCCACCGTCTCCATTTATCTCGAAGATTAACCGGAATCGACTCGTCCCATCCTGTTTTAGCCCTCCATAGATCTTGTATTAGTATCTTACCATGGATGAGGAAAAAACAGAGAAATCCAGCGGGGTCGAAAGTACTCATTACAACTCGTAGCGCATGACGTTTGGTTGGGTAGTCCTCCTGCTTAGCTAGACACGTGGAGAACGTGAAGACATCATTATTAGGATTCCAATACAGACCCAGTACGCGTTCAGTAGAGCTGGTCTTGTCCAGCTGGAGACACTTCTTCAAGGCTGACTCGCTCTCACCGACCCGTGAGAGAACCTCTGATGAGTTTGAAAGCCAATTCCGAAGATAGAATCCTCCGAAAGAGTGAACCAATTTAACCTCGTTCGCCAGTTTAACCGCCTCTTCAACATCGTCAGCGCTGTCCAGTAGTCGTCCACATAATGCTTTCGAATAATGGCGTCGGCTGCTTCCGGGTGCACTTTCGAATGCTCTTGCGCATTTAAATTTTTCACGAACTGCGCCGAACAAGGGGAGCAGGTAGCTCCAAACGTAGCAACGTCCATCAAATAAACGTCAGGTGGTGATGACGAGTTTTTCCGCCAGAGCAGTCGTTGAGCGTGCCGATCTTCCTTCCGAATTTGAATCTGGTGAAACATTTCCATCAGGTCAGCGCATAAAGCAACTCGCTTCTCACGAAATCCGAAAAGAACATTCAGCAACGTACTCAACAGGTCTGGTCCTTTGAGCAGCATCGTGTTGAGCGAAATACCTTCGACCGTTGCTGCAGCATCGCAGAATATACGAATTTTTGATGGTTTTTTAGGATTAATAACTACACCCAATGGTAAGTACCAGGTCCGTCGTGGATCAGCCTCGTCCAATTCCGCCTGGGTCGCTTTGTGTATATACCCTTTCTCCTGGTACTCCAACAACTGCCTCCTCACACTTTCACCGATGAGCAAGTCTTTCTGCATACGCCTTTCCAAACACTGCAATCGCTTGACCGCCATTGAGTAGCTGTCAGGGAACTCGAAACAATCGTACTTCCAAATAAGTCCAGTCTCGAATCGCTGACCCACTCGCTTGGTTGTTTCCCTCAGGATGCGGTAAGACCGTTCAACTTCTGAAGACATAGGAGGTTCCGTTTCCATCACTCCCAGGTTCTCGATTGAAAAAAACTGCTCAACACGTTCTTGTAGCATTTGGTCCTTTTCCTGACACTCACAGATGTGAAAACTGCGGGCTCTGAGAGCAGACTTATCAAGATTAGATCCGTAAACAGTCCATCCCAATCGCGATTTAGCGGCAATCGGCTCTCCTGGTTGACCATCTCGTAGCTTCAATGTGGACGTAACGTGTGCATTATCATTTCCAATCAGTATACGTGGTTCTGCTTCATCATAGTCGTTAACCGGGAGACCTCTGAGATACGGAAACGTCTTGGCCAAGTCTTTATACCGCAGAGATTGTCGGGGTAAATCCAGCTTGCTCACCGTGCGTACGTCCAACAGTGAATGCCGGGCTCCTCCCACGCGTCCTGCTATTTCTAAAGCGACTCGCTGGGAGTTGGCCTCCGTTCTTTTAACATTTGCTGTCCATTGCAGACACAGCGGTAGCGTTTCCCCAACAACTCCTAACTGTTTTACAACATCCTCGTCAACCAAAGTCTTCTCTGAACCCTCATCCAAGAAAGCGTACACAGATACCGAACAGTTGTTTCCGTACAGTGTCACCGGAATAATGCGGAACAACGTTGTCTTCTCAATCGAATGATGATTTGTGACCGCCCTTGAACAACTCGGCTTCGAATCAATCGACATTTTCTTGGGTTCACTTTTTTGCGACTGGAAGTTATTCATCTTTTGCCTATTATCCTCTATCCCCTGCTTGGAGTGTAAAAGTGGATGATGACGTCGTTGACAACCATCAACGTCGCACTGTTTACGAATTTTGCAAGATCTCCTACCATGCGCTCCGAGACAAAGCCGACATAAATTGAATCGTTGAATCATCTTCCAACGCTCGTCGATAGTTAATGTATGGAATTCCGGACAATCCTTAACACGGTGTTCTGGGTTCTTGCAGACAAGACATGTTCGACTTGGTGGCTGAATCCTTTTCTCGACAGTCTCTTCTTGCATTACAGACGACGTACCTTCTGTCGAGTGAGCCCCACAAAAGTTCTTGTCTTTGAAATTCTTCTCCTTAGCTGGTTGATGTTTCTGCTTCGGGTCGTACTGCAACGTAACGTCAGTTGCAGCGCGCACCAGTGTCTGCATGTACTGAGCAAATGAACGCATGTTAACTTCTCCACAGCGATGTTTATAAATCGACCAATCCAACTTCATATGCGCCGGTAGTTTTTCAACTAATTCGAACAAGAGCATTGGGTTGTTCAGGTGCGCCTGATGTCGTCCGACTTCCAAATGATCGCTGAGATTTTGCACCGCCATAGCAAATTCAATCAGTGTGCCGAGTCGGTCCGACTTCGGGGCTGGGACCACGCGGATCTTTTGCAGTAAAGTGTGGATTAAGAGCTCTGGTCGTCCATACAGCGTCTCAAGTGTATCGATAACATGCGAGACACCCGCTGGCAAAAGCAGCCGACTACGCACCGATTCAAGTGCGTGCCCTCTAAGGCACCGCTGTAACCTTGCTAAATTTTCCGCATCCGAAAAGCCGCATGCCAACGTAGAATTTGTATACGCACTGATGAACAGCGGCCAGTCTTCCGGGTTCCCAGAAAAAACTGGTAGTTCTTTAGCCATTACATGTCTAGCAGCTAATTGTCGAGGTGTCGGGCCCCAAGACGTGGTTCTATCAATCTGTCGCTGAGGTTCCGTTCGTGAACGATATACATTATCTCGACGAACATTCGACGGATCGATTGTCCTAGGTGATTCTTCTAACTGTTCCAGTTCTGATTTGGAGTGTGTAGACGGCCTCGGAAATATTTCATCCAATGGGTCCGCTGTCAGCGAACCACTCTGTTCAGCACTATTTTGATTAAATTGACTAACCTCCCGCGATTGATAATCATCGATTTCGGGTTGTGAAACGTGCGAGGTATTGATTATTTGAGACTGAGAAATAGGTGGGTTGACATAAGGGTACGCGGAAGTTTGATTGCCACTAACAGACGGATGCGTTATTCTATTCTGACCAAAGATACATTGAGTTCCCATAAACGAAGTGAATCTAGGAGGAGTTCTGTCAGCTATCGGCTTAATTGTGCTTTCTGACCGACCAATGATACCTCCTAACGTTGGCTCTAAACTAGATTGCCCTAATGTGTTACCTGTCAACTCCCTTCTATGAACACCCTGATACCTATTTGGCTGCTTCACACCAAAATACACAGCTGGTGTTTTTCTGGTTGTTGTCGTTACTCCATTGTCTCTTGGGTCAATCAACGGTGCCTGCTTCGTCGAGGTCGCCATTGTCGAGTTTGACGGTCCCCACTGCCGTACTTTGCTGAATGCACTCTGCGTGGACACAACGCTTTCGTTGGCGTCGTCGTCATCTTCTTCTAGTTCGATTAAACTTCGTAGTCGAAATGTTTCGGTAGTCATTTCCTCTTCCAACTGCAGCTCCTTAAGCTCAAGTGCTGCTTCTTCCTGTGCCCTAATCTGCTGGGCCATCAACTCTTCCTCTTTGTGTCTACGTTGTTGATCCCGCCGCTGAAGTTCCAAACGCTTCGCAGCAAGCGCTTTCTGTGCTTCAAGCTTCTCGAGCTCTAACCGCGCTTTCCTGGCCCGTGCATTACTTATTCCTGATAACGGTTTGCTTCCAGCTTTGCTACCGGATTTGCTTGCCATCGGCACTTCGATAGTTGGTCTCTGACATTTAGGGCAGTTAAAAACACGATCCGGTTCGGCAATACTGTCATTTACTCCCACGCATTCGTAATGCCACCAGGATTGAAATTGGCAACAACTCACCATCCGTTCATCGTCCGCCTCTGCGCAGGCTTGGCAATTATTATTTTCATTTAGTGCGTTCTCGGACATCATACGTGTTTGCGATCCTGAACAATCTTTTAGATTTTGTTACAGACAAATCGGAGAAAAACGAATCCTTTGAGCGTGATGACAATCAGCAGCTAAAAGCTGTTAAATTTATTAATCAATGAATTCATCTGTGTTACAATTTTACTTACATTGGTCGCTAACTCTAATATTTGCGAACACGATGATTTTTGCCTTTACAGTGGCCTAACCTTTAAACCTGCACTAAATGCGACGATTCCAGTAATACCTAAAGATTAACTTAAGTTATCGTTTGACACTTCTTCCCAGGGGTGTTTCATGGAGGAATATTTCGAGAGGTGCTAACCGTAACACATACCTTAGATATGACCAGGGGGGGGAGGTGGCGGTGTGGATGTAGCAAGTGCCTTTAAAATGGGCGGTGTAATGTTTTAAACGGCATAACTCCGAAACTACGGAATGGATTGCCACAAAACTTGGCACAGATACTTCTTGTACTTCTGAGATGGTCATAAGGGTATTTAAATGGGAGAGGGAGCGTAGTAGGTGTCCTTAGCAGTGGGGGGCGGGGGGGGGGGGTTTCATGAACCAATTTGTCTAATTTGACGAGAATCGATACTTTTTTAAGACCATAGAAACATTTTGCATACCTTAGATATGACTATACGGGGGTGGATGTAGCAAGTGCCTTTAAAAAGGGGAATGTACTTCTTACTCTTCAGGGATGGTCATAAGCGTATTTTTAAGGGAAGGGAGCGTAGCAAGTGTCATTGACATTGGGGGGTCATGAAAAAATTCATTGAATTTGACGAGAATCGATACTTTTTTAGACCATAGAGACATTTTGCATACCTTAGATATGACTATATGGAGGGTGAATGTAGCAAGTGCCTTTATAAAGGGGGGGGAGGGAGTTAATATTTGTAACGGCATAACTCTAAAACTACTGAACGGATTGCTATCAAGAGTGTGTAGCAAGTGTCCTTAACATAGAAAGGGGGGGGGGGGGGGTGGTAATGACGATATTTATCTAATTCGAAGAGAATCGATAGTTTTTAAAGAACATACATACTTTTAGAAAAATTCAAATATGATTATATGGGTCTTTGTGGAGGGTGTAATGTTTGTAACTGCATAACTTCGGTAATACTGTACGGATTGCTATCAAACTTGGCACTAATACTTCTTGGTCAGAGATGATCATTGGGACATTTTCCGGAGGGAGAGTGTGTCGTAAATGTCTTTAACATGGAAGGGGGCAATGATCATTTTTTTATAATATAAAGAGAATCGATAATTTTTGATGAACCGTCCATACTTTTTGAAAAACTCAAGTATGGTCTTAAGGGTATTTGTGGGGGGCATTTTTAAGGAGGGTGGTTGTTTTTTATGATCGACCATAACTCCGAAACAACTCAACAGATTACCACATCTAACTTGGCTTAAGCTATTATTGCTGCTGATGTGTTGCTATAAGAATATTTAAGGAGTGGGAAGGGGGGTCGTTGTAAGCGTTTGCTATCAGGGGAAATTTGAGGCAAAATGTTTCGAATTTTTCAAAAATAGACATTTTTCAACGGGTACAGATGTTTTTAGTAACTTAAAGATGATCGATATAACAACTCAGTTAATTATTCCCAAACTTGGCACAGGTACTTTTGGCAATTCAGAGGTTATAAGGGTATTTTTGTCTCGGCGAGCTTAGATATTCATTTCAAAGGTGACCAAAAGAAGGGAGTTTTTAGAAAGTGCCTCTAAAGAGGAGTTTTATTGTATTTTTTTCTCTTATTTGTCGACAAACAAGAGTTGGCAGATCTAGACGGCAAGGAGGGGGTTTTGAAAAACAATTTTCATCTGCCATTTTTTTGTAAAACAAGAGAGGGACAAAAATTTCAAGGTCGTGCTAGATAGTATTGCTATTGTTAATTTGAATGCAACGCAAAATTTTGGCACATGTATGAAGGGTGGGAATCGATACTTTATGACGAACTCAAATTCTTTTTTCACTACTCAGAGGTGATTATAAGAATACTCATGGAGGAGAGCTGTAGTAAGTTCACTAAAAAAGAGGAACTCAGTAGAACATTCATTAGACGAGAAACGATGCTTCTTGACGAATACATAGATACTATTCTATATCAAAGGAGATTATTATGTTATTTCAGGAGAGAAGGAGTGTAACAAGTGATCCAAACATGCGGTAAAATTGATCGTATTTCACGAAAAACATAAAACTGCCCCGATTTGACAAAGATGCTGTGAAAATTTCTGTAATCTGACTGCCCGTGCGCAATCTGAACATGTACGGAGTATTGTTCAATCGGGTTGCCAGATTAAACTACATTCAGAGTATTTCAATAGGCAGGACAATTTTAATGTGGAACACATTTTTGTTTTCGATATAGCGGTGCAAACTAGAAACTCATGAAAAATACATGTAGAAATGTGGTCAGGTTTTGAACAATTACAGCTCTGTCAATTTTGTATCAATGATTAATATTATGTCTCCATTTGATTGGAAATATTTCTACGTATTGATTTGAATGTTCATAGCCATGTATTTTTAATTTTATATCATTGAAATGTTGATTAATAGCTAGCAGTGTCCTATTTTGGCTGCAAAAAATCTCCGGCATACCGGATTTCCCTGCCATAGTCGACGGTTTTGAATGAGTAAGCGATATATCAAAGGGAAAGCAGCGCTCTGATTGGTCAAAAGCAAAGCTGTTGGAAGCAAGCGAATCTACAAATAGAAGCAAAATTATAGCTAACGTTTCAGTCTTATGCGTAGCTTGCTAGAGGTAGGTTGTTGCTACACAGCAAGATAAAAAGTGCCATAAACGATTTGAAGCTTTTATTTTCATGCTCTGATCTTGTGTCATGCAAGATTGGATGAAATCCCATGTTAAATTTTGGGTAAATTTTGAGTGCATAAGACTAATTCCTAATTTATATAAGATGAACTCGATTGATAATGAGAAATATTCTATCGCTTCAACCGAAATCGCAAAATGGTAGTAATTGTAGAGAAACGCTATAAAAATAACTTCTTGCATACAAAACTTGAACACAAGCTTGGTGAAGAGAAGCTTAAATATCGATATCCGTATCGCAAGCAAGTACAAACATTTAATTGTATACATTTGGGCTATTGCTGTAATTTCGTCGGCTACGAAACAAATACAAATCACGATAAATAGAGTCTATATTCTGGGTTCGCGTGTTCGGTGTTGATTCCTAATAAGGATCAATCTAAGCAGACTCTTGTGCATTTGCGGATTCAAAAGTGTGACGATTAATTGAAAATGTCAATCATTGGAAATTTTGGTTGCCTTGTTCCACATCAACGGCTCGAACAACCCCATGGGGCTGATCCTTGTAGTTTTTAGAATCTTTTTGCGGCCTTGCCTTCACGAAACTTTTCCGAGCAATGCCGGGTAATTCAGCTAGTAATGTTATAAATCTTTCATGTACAATTTAAATATTGATAATCTGTTGGTATAAAAGATAAGGAGGTTTTATGCCTGTTGGAGAACAAGATTAGATAATTTAAGCTCCAATAGGCTAGGCTCTTCCCGGCACAGAAGAATTTAATAATTAAATAAATTTTTAACATCGATTAAAGGCATAACTTATTCAGATTTTGAATAAGTTGCACAAGCAAATGCAAATGGCCGTAATATAATTTTACTTTACAGTTACTCAGATTAGTATGAAGATTGTTCTTAAGTGACAAGTCTATTTTTTTTTATTTGAAGAAATAGGTTTTTGTCGTCTTGAACAATGTTTTAGATAAACTCAAATCCAATAATTTTGCCAAAGTTATAAATTCCTTATCTCATATTTTTTGTGTCTCAACGGTAAGTTTTAGAACATGGTTTGTCACTTAAAAAGAATCTTCATACTAAGCTGAGTAACTATCGCGAAGGCATCAAATAACTCAGATCAACCGTTATAGCAAAATAATTATTAGAACCACTAGCAGCAGTGGTGCCAGATATATTAGGGAACTTGTGTTGATTTTCCTTTAAAAACGGGTGCGGAAATATAGTTTTACCGATCGAGCTAAAATATTGCATAATTCTTATGCGAACCGAAAGAAAAAACGAAAAGTTTGGTAAAGCGAGTAAACAAACTTTTTCATCTTTTTCCCAAACAATCGTGTTTCGCCCCAAATGTTTGTAAACCTTGAGTATTTTAAATTCATTTATTATGAGGAAGACATATTGCTAAATAATTTTGTTATGTTGTATTCTCTTATTTCTAAATGAATGACTCATACATTGCTATATGTTTCAGATACAACAATTTAACAAATATGTTGTGAAACTTCCAAAACGGTTTCCCTGGAAATACGAAACTACGAATATTTTGCGTTATAAATTGAGAATATTTGGTTTCATTTGATTCTTTAACATGTTATACGCAGAGCTGCTAAATGTCACTATCAACGAGCAACTTTGCACGACGAAGATTGGAAAGTTTATGTCACTGGACTGCTGCCAACCAGGCTCTACCAATCGTCATATATAGAGTGTCTGAGAGCCGATCTGTCATAATTTAAATTCTCTTGATATTACACTCACCAGGACGCTCATTGATTGCCGATGCGATTGATATTATCTTCATTTCTCCTGTCACTGCTTGATTACGATGTGACTAAATATTAATCAAGCAGCATAAACATTGAATTAAATTCATGTACACCATTAAACTCCGACATCCAATGACTTTTTACAAAGAACAATGAAATTTATCAATTTATGTTTATGTTAGTACTCTCATGGAATTTTTGTGCTTCAACAGGGAATAGGAGAATGAGAGAGAGAACAACATGCGTCACCTGTCTTTGACTGAGTATACTTCTACTTGGTCATTGAACTATCTAGTATCTCATTTGACAGAAACTTTGATCGTACCGATTATAGTTGACGATGATTTTAGTCAGTCTGTCAAGGTCATTTGACATGACTGATAATTTGCAGCTCTGGTTATACGTCGCACAGTGGTTCGAATCAATAACAACGTGGACATAAATCAGTAGCTGCCAAACCGTTCGTTTAATGCATATAGTTGCTTCTAAGAAATTATTTACAAATATATACCGCGTAATTTGATTCTATCCCTAATTGTTCATGGCCTACTTTGACAAAAAATATAACCATAACTTTTTTTCTGAAGAGATAGAAATTTTTTTTCTTCTACAAAATTTTAGAACTATTGAAAATAATTTACTTTGTCAAATATACCAAAAGTCTAGGTCACATCGTTTCGGATATACAAAGCGTTTTCATGACAACCCCCCTAAAATCAGTTTTTTATTCATAACTTGTTTGGAATAATTGAAGAAAATGAAAAATCCCATATTTTTCTTGAAGTTAGTGCATAGTTTTATTCTTTTCTGGAAAATTTACACATCATTTTACCTATCTTTACCTAGGAAACGTTGTACCGAAGCGAAATATGCAACTTAGTGCAGCAAACTTTTACAATACTTAAAGGAAAATATATTACTCTTCCAATTTATTTTCCAATGAGAATATCCTGAGTACTATTCGTGTGACTCATTTTCACTATGGCCATGCTGAAACCATGAATGATTAAAAAACGGAGGGCGTCACGCGTCTTGCTTTTGCAGTGAGCGTAGAGATGGGCAATTCGTTTCTGAGCTATTCCAGTGAATCGAATCTTCAAAGTGAGCTGATAACTCACAGCACTTTTTAAAAGAACCGCAACTCACCAGTTCACCGCACTGATAAGCAAGGATGCCAGGTTAACAGATTTTCAACCTTTTGCACAGATTTAAAATGCCTTTTGGCACAGATTTTCACAGATCTCTGAAATCGATCAAAGATTTTTTAAATTAATTACAGTTTAGCACCAAAAATTACAGAGCGGTAGGAAATAGTGAGACTTTTTTTTTTTGCTTACCAAAATGATTCCCTTCAGCTTTTATGGAAACGGTTTTTGGATGGTCACAGATTTTTGAAAAAATGACCTGACACCCCTGCTGGTAAGGTGAAAACAAGCTACGAGCTGAACGGATCTCCGGCTCTTAAAGAGCGAGTTATAAATGAGAAGAAATGTGTGCATGAGCTTTTGTTCGTTCTTCTAAATGTGTATCTATCCTTGTTTAACAGATTGAATGACCCTTTGTCAATAAGAAATCTTACCTCTCACTTTTGCAGATATTCTCGATTATGACATAATAATTTTTCGCAGACAAGTTAGTTCGCATAGCATTGTTCTTTGTGCATCAATGATTTCGATCATGCATGTGAAAAAAAAACGGATTAAAAAAAACGGTGCTCAAAACATACAAAAGCTCATACATTGAATCGATTTTCTTTAGTGAGCTGATCGGTTCACCGGTATGAACTGCTTCGCACATCTCTAAGTGAGCGTCGCACGATCAACACGTGTTGCTTCGCGATAACTCAATTTATTTACATGTTTAAAAATGATATCTCTTCGTGAAGGTTTGTACTTTTGCAATACTTTTTCGTATTTTGTTTGGAAAACATTTTTCAATTTTTTTAAATGTGTTGAACTTTTGATAATTTTTCAAATTTTCAATATTTAAAGCTAATTTTGAAAAGGCCTAAAAAATTGCAGTTCCACTTAGATTTTTTCTAATATTGTTATTTGTCAAAAAATAAACAAAATAAAAATCACAACAATCTGTGAAGTTGTGCGTACAAGCATGAGCTTGTTTATGCATATTTACGCGCACTTTGTAGTAGATACTTAGGTAATAGAGGTAGATTCTACGGAGATACATACAAAAAAACTATTTCTAAAATAAAGTGAATATATCTCAACAAAAATACTTCAAATGTTTTTTTCTTCAAAATGAGACAGAAAAAATTTTTTTTGTGAAAAAAAAATTTTTATTCGAAATTGGTACTACCTCCTTAACAAAAATTAAGGTGCTACTTTCAAAATAAGCTTAATACTTCTTCGAAGACACGTTAGCTCGTAAAAATCAGTGAAAGTCAGTACAGACTTTTAACCGTCTTTTTTCAGTTTTCCAGACCACTGTGCGTCGTCGCCATCATTTCACTTACAGTATCATGAAAAATAAAATTATTCTAAATTTTTGGTGTGATTCAACAATCTTTTATATTTTTATTATGTTTGTTCAGCAGTTTTTATTACGATTCGCTAAACTAGAGAAAAATGTTCCAAAGAGTGGAAAAGCATGTCGGTTTTATTCGTATTCACGTCATCCAGTTATGTCTCTGATATTACCCACCCGTCTTTTTGTACAGATACACAAATTTGTGGAAAGACACAGTATTTGATTTGGTACAAACGAGACCATTTGAATAACTATGCGTCTGCAATAATGTGATATCATAAGTAGACACATGGTGTTTATGTTATTCCATAGGCACTCGGTTTATGCGACTTGAGATCATTGCTGGAAAATTGAAGTTAAAAATAATAGAATATTTCGTCCCTGTTTGGTGGCTCAATGCATGGGACGCTGGTCTTGGAAGCCGTCGTAGTCGTCGGTTCGACCACCGACTTGGAAGGATTCTTAGTGTCAGTAGAATCGTCTGTTGAAACAGAAAGACCAAATTCCGCAAAGAGAAGGTAATGCAAAGACATTGCTCAGATAATATAATATTTCAACAAGTAACATTTGAAATATCACTGTGCGATATGTCAAAAATAATGACCGAAATACTTATCACATGCGTTGAGATTAGTCTCGTTTACTTACAGTAAGGATAAAAATAATCGTGCCCAAATTAAAATAATGCACTAATTAACAGGGTCTGATATAATGGATTTAAACAAAATTGAACCCTTAGAGTAGAATAAATGAATGAATCAATTTTATCAATTTTATCCGCTATTCCGTACCATTACGACCACTGTGCTTTGCGGATCGCTTTTCATCACTAGCGGTATCTACTGGCTGTTCACTCTCTCTTTGTTGACTGTTAAGTATTGGTACGAGCCTCGTGACTTGGCATGACTTTTGGTCCAACTGATTTGTCGTGACCGTCCTCGCAGTATTCACTAACTCCATCAGCGGTGGCTTTTGGCGTAGATTTTTTGGTGTTTGGTTCCATAATTTCGTGATTATGACTTCTAAAAGAGATTCTACCGGATGGAAATTTATAGCATTGATTCTAAGAAGCATTTTTGAGATTTGAAAAAAAAAAACTAAATCACAACGAAATAGAATTTGCGAGTTTGGGTTTCGAATTTTTCCTCAAATTATTATTTCACGGTTTCACCACATTTCAAATTAAATCGTATCTCCAAGCACAAAATAGTTCGCAGTTTTCTCCGAAAACTTTCCCAATCGAACGGTCCGCTGCGCGTGCAGCTGTCCAATCGCTGCCTTCGGACTGTCGCTTTATTACTCGGCACCGGAAAACGTGCCTGCTGTGAACATGAAACCAGAAACAACGGTCACCAACGGTCCGTGTGGCCAGCCGTCTCGCGCGTCCAGACTGGGCTGACATTTCCCGTTATTGACTGATGGTGCCCGGTGACGCGACTGAAACTCGGAAACCGGCATATTGCAGATTGTGCAGTCGATCAACCGTATCAATTGAGCTTTCCTACCCAGCAGCAAGCAGATAAGCACGAAATTCGACGCTGCCGTGTGTTGTTCGGTTTTGGGTGGATTCTGTGACCGGAGATAACTCGGAATCGAATTTCTGGAACAATTAAATCATGCTGAGCTCTTGAAGCTGCTGTTTCTTCGTTATTTAGAGGTTTTTGTAGAAACAACATGCATCAAGTACAGTTCAAATTCTCAGAACGGAAGTCAATCGATTTGAAACCAACCGAATCTTAAATCGTACCTCGAAACGCGATATAAGATATAAAATTATATTGTTTTATAAGAACAATCTGGTAGAATGGAAATTAGAGTGCCTATAACCAGAGTGACGACATCTCATCCGTAATTTTGGCAACAATTCAAAACATTCCATTAGCTTTACATTGAATTGACAGGTCGTTTGCTCGTTTGGAACTGGGAGCTGTCATTCCAAACGAACAGCTGTCGCCACTCTGATTATAGTCACTCTAATGGAAATGACAACTTATTCATAGTAGGCGTTTGTTTTTAGATAAGGCTTGTTCGCGACGAAATCGCACATCTCTAGAAACGTGTGAAATATTTCGCAGACTGACGAACGTATGTCTGTTCGTAGTGTCAAAATAAATTCTTGGTGAGACTACAAGCTTCTGGATCAAAGGTGGCATTGAGTGAAAAACAAGTTCGAAAAGCAATTGTGTGTAGTCGGAATGAAAATCCAGAACTGTAACATTAGTGGTGTAATGATGTCTTTCTCATATAACTCATGTTTTCTTTAGTATTACTAAGGGATTCTTCAACAAACTTTTCTTGGAATATTAAATAACAACAAAAACAGATTATTTGAGCTGACAATACGATAAGCTTTTCAGTTTTTAACAGTTTTGACCCAAGTGAATAGGAATTTTTTGTTTTACAATTTTAAACACATCTCACTCTGTTGTTCCGGAGCCAGAAGTGAGATCCGAAGTCTATTTTTATAGACGCTGACCCTTTTATTTGAGTCTAAGTTTGTGAAAATCGACTCAGCTGTATCTGAAAGAAAAACCTGTTTTAATCCACCTAGTGGTGTAATGATGCCTTTCTCATATCAATCATACCATTATAAATCATATTCTACAAAATAATTTTCTTCAATTCCTAAAAAGAATAACCGAAATCGGTTTATTTGACCGTCTACTGATGATTTGAGGTCGATTTAGAAAACTTGTTACGGTTTTTCGCCCTTTTCAGTGATGGTATACAATTTTTAACACACTTTACCTTATATTTCCGGATCCGGAAGTCGGATCCAAATGAAATTCAGGAATTTTGTATGGGACTACAGGACCTTTCATTTAAATTTAAGTTTGTGAAAATCGGTTCAGCCATCTCTGAGAAAAGTTAGTACAAAAACGTGCTTAATCCACCTAGCAGTGAGATGATACCTTTTTTTCATCAATTCGCATGTGTTTTTTGCATTAATATTCTTCGGTATTTCAGTTTTCATGACAGTTTTTAATGAGCGTCGTTTTAAGCGGTAATTTGAGATTTTTATCACTCATTACTCTGTAATGTCGAAACTGCAAATCAGATCGAATTTGAATCTAAAAGTGTAACAATCGATTGAATATTCCATGAGATGTCGAAATAAGTTCCACTTTAGAGTTTACGGTTATTTACGATACTTCCAGATCCGGTATTCCGGAACCAGCATAGCCCAAACCAAGTCATAAGCCATGAATTGACTTGCCGAATAAATTGCAATAGTTTTGAGTCCAACTTTAATGCTTTTAGGGATTGTCATCCTCTATATCGGTTTGAATTTTAAAAAATCATCTTCCTGGTATTCCAGACTCGGAAGTCAGAAGTGGATCAAATTAATTTTTTTATGGGACTATAAGTTTAATTTAATTTGAATTTTTGTTTTGCTTAAATTCGATTTGGCTTTTTTTGAGAAAACGATTGAGTTATGAGAAACGATTCGATACTGGAAACGAAATTCGAAAATCGGCGTAACTGAAGTCAGATAAATTCACCTGAGTAGATGTATAGTTTACATATGTTTCAAAATGTTTGAAAATCAGTGTAGACACCTTTGAGAAATTGTAGTGCGAATCAAATTTTTGGGTACCTTCCGAATTGAAAACTGAATATCACTAAATCTGAAAAAAGTTTATTTGGTTATCGACTGTCCAAATCTGCTAACCCGATAAACCTGATTAATTTATGTGAAATAGACATTTTTATACCAATCACCTTGTATCCCCAAAACCGAATGTTATATCTGACTGAAAAGCAAGATGTTTTACACAACCTTAGAACGTTTCATTTTAATCTTAGATTTCAATTGAATCTTAGATCGGTTCAGTCATCTACGAGAAAAATGAGCTACATAATTTTAATTTCGTTTTACATATCATCCTGTAGTTCCGGAACCAGAAGTCGGATCCAAACATAATTCAGGAAACTTGTATAGGAGCATAGGACTTTTTATATGAATCTGAGTTTGTAGACAACGGTTGAGTCATCTTCGAAAAAAATTGGGTGAAATTTTTGGTCACACACGCATTTGCTGATCTCGACGAACTGATTCGAATGGTATATGGGTGTTCTGTTCTTCCAGCATTTATTGCTGTAAGTAGTTTAAATCAATATAATTATGGGATTACTTTCAACTCGAATATTCTGCCATGATCTGGTTTACATATGCCATGTTCGAACGACTGTTGCCAAAAACGAACCGTGCTAAAATCGGTCCGAGGCAAAATTTCATGAAAAAGGAAGCTGTACACAGTCTTTTTGGTACTTAGAAACAATTGTATGTTATAATACTTAAAAATCGCGTTTCACGTTGCTCCCAAGCATTGCTTTGTCATACAGCGCTTAAAACTCCTACTGCTGGAATAGGGAGAAAAGTCGCTTACACAAAAATGTCGATATCTCCGTTAAAAATGAACGGATTTTAACAATCTATGGCTTGTTGGATAGCTATTACCGTGCGAAATCTAAGTCTGGAAACATATTCTGTTTTCAAGGTCAACTGTGACAGATACTGTCAAAAATCTGAAATATTTTACATAAAACTGCGTATAACTGAAAAAGTAAACATCCGATCTCAAAACCAATAGCGTTCAGGGTGACGGGGAGACCTTTCATTTGCGACTAGTTTGATCAAAATCGGTCCAGCCATCTCTGAGATCACGACCTCTTAGTTGATAACACACATACAGCCACACACACGGACATTTGCTCAGTTCGTCGAGCTGAATCGATTGGTATATGACATTCGGCCCTCCGGGCCTCGGAAAATTTTTCTAAAGTTTGAGCGAATTCTATACCTATTTGTTATATTTATAAAAAAAGGTAAACACGTAACAAATACACACACACACACACACACACACACACACACACACAGAGAGAGAGACATTTTGCGTACTCGACGAACTGAGTCGAAAGGTATATGAACCTCGGCCCTCCGAGCCTCGGTTCAAAAGTTGGTTTTCACAGTGATTGCATAACCTTTCTATATGAGCATGGCAAAATGAAGAGGGAACCGGGAGCTGGGAACCGGAATAGCTGAAATTGTTTCGTTTAGTCAGCAACTAGCATAAGCTATAAATTGAAATAGTTTTGAACCAAATTCAGAAGGATTTTTACGTTTTTTTGCATTATTGCTCTATATGACAGGTTGCAATTTCAAACACACTACCCTGTATTTCCGGAACCCGAAGCCGGATCTGAATAAAATATTTTATTAACTTATGAAAATATAACACTTTTCATTTGAAGCTACTGATCGATTCGGCCGTTTCTAAGAAATTGGAGTGATTTCTGGTTTGAAGCACAAGACCATTTGAAAAATTGTACGGCTATTTGAATGTATTTGGGTAGACTTTTCCGTGTCATGTATGAAAGCACGCCCCTGAAGGTAACATTTTTATACTTATCAGCATTTAATTCCGGAACCGGAAGTTGTTTCCGGACAAATTCGTTGGTATTGTAGGAAATTGAAAGACCATTAATTTGAGCCTAAAGTTGTGAAAATCGGTCTGAGAAAATCGAGTTTTTTGTCGTGAATACGACTTACTTTACTATGGGGTGCCTTTTCAAAATTTACCCTCTGAGAGAGTGATAAGTTTTTGATCGTGAATATATCTTGTTGTATCTAACGAATCAACATAATTTTTGCTACATGCCATCGGAAATATGATCACAATTTTATGATAAAATTTTCAGTTGTGTGACATAATCTCAAATAGTTCAAAATTAAACTTTTCTGGAATGTTTGGTATAAACGAGTATCAAAGAGGATAATTCATATGGCGCGTTTGCCTTTCTCGTATTTCGAAAGCTCATAGCTCAGTGATCTGTGGAAGGATTTATATAATCTAACTACCAATAGAATCGAAATTTTTCAACTTAAACGTGTATAGCAAAAGCATTGAAGTATTTCAATAGTACACTATTGAAAAACCTATCTCATTTGACCCATGTCAACACCAGCCAATCAGAACGCGTTCTGAGGAAGAGAAGAAAATAGCTGCTGCTGTACAACAAATCGTTCAAGAGAAATGTTCCGAAAAGTGGTGAATATCGTAGTGAGTTCCTCAATTTGGTCCTTCTGAATGCTAGAAACGAATCCCTACAGCATATTGATAGTTTCTTTCAATAAATTACGCAAATCCGAAATGAAATAATCGACATTAAAATTCTATATGCGGCTATTTTTATAGCCGTTAGGATCGCCCATTAGTGAAAAAGCTACAAACGAAATCACATAAAAGGAAATCTCTTGACAAAAATTGGATCAGTTTGGATTCTATCGCCACTGCGAGCAGATGTATTTTGTGTCGCCTGCACAATTAGTTTCGCTTTCGACAAGAGCGATTACGTCAGAGCTGCCAGTCATTTGCATTGGTGAAAAAACAACGGTGGAGAGCATTACACAATATCAGCCGTTCTAATGGCTCTAAAATTTTTCTAAAGAACTATTAGGATTTGTTTTTCGCAAATCACAGGTAATTATTCTCAGTTTAGTGCAAATCAAGAACAATTTGGTTAGATTTGTGCACTTTTCGCTGTGTGAAATTCACAGTAATCGAAATCAAGTGGAGCCTTTTTTTGCGAAAAATGCTCCAGAGTTTAATGTCGTAGAGAATTACGCAATTTGACCCTTCTGAATGCTGGAAATAAATCCCTACAGCATATTGATATTTTTTTCAAAAAATTATGCAAATCCGAAATGAAGTAATCGACATAAAAATTCTGTATGCGGCTATTTTTATAGCCGTTAGGACCGCCCATTAGTGAAAAAGCTACAAACGAAATCACATAAAAGGAAATCTCTTGACAAAAATTGGATCAGTTTGGATTCTATCGCCACTGCGAGCAGATGTGTTTTGTGTCGCCTGCACAGCTAGTTTCGCTTCCTACAAGAACGATTACGTCACAGCTGCCAGTCATTTCGATGGATGAAAAAGCAACGTTGGAAAGCATTATAAAAAATCAGCCGTTCTAATGGCTCTAAAAGTTTTCTGAAGAACTATTAGGATTTGTTGTTCGCAAATCGAAAGGAAATATCCTCAGTTTAGTGCAAATCAAGAACAATTTGGTTAGATTTGTGCACTTTTCGCTGTGTGAAATTCACAGTAATCGAAATCAAGTGGAGCCTTTTTTTGCGAAAAATGCTCCAGAGTTTAATGTCGTAGAGAATTACGCAATTTGACCCTTCTGAATGCTGGAAATAAATCCCTACAGCATATTGATATTTTTTTCAAAAAATTATGCAAATCCGAAATAAAGTAATCGACATAAAAATTCTGTATGCGGCTATTTTTATAGCCGTTAGGACCGCCCATTAGTGAAAAAGCTACAAACGAAATCACATAAAAGGAAATCTCTTGACAAAAATTGGATCAGTTTGGATTCTATCGCCACTGCGAGCAGATGTGTTTTGTGTCCCCTGCACAGCTAGTTTCGCTTCCTACAAGAACGATTACGTCACAGCTGCCAGTCATTTCGATGGATGAAAAAGCAACGTTGGAAAGCATTATAAAAAATCAGCCGTTCTAATGGCTCTAAAAGTTTTCTGAAGAACTATTAGGATTTGTTGTTCGCAAATCGAAAGGAAATATCCTCAGTTTAGTGCAAATCTAGAACAGTTTGGTTAGATTTTTGCACTTTTCGCTGTGTGAAATTCACAGTAATCGAGATCAAGTGAAGCTTTCTTTGTTTTTGCGAAAAATGTGAAAAAGGGGAATGCTTGCATAATTCATACAATTGATATTCGGAAGTGTTAAGGAACATGTCATTTGTTTTCGTATTCACAACATCCAGTTATGTCTCTGACATTACCCACCCGCCTTGTTTTTCTAGTTCATTTTGTACGTTTTATGTTCGAGCCCCGACCTGGAAGGAATCGTAGCGTCAGTAGAATCGTAGCACCAGCCATGCACTGGTTCTGTACACTCTGAATCGGCTGCGAAGTCTGTTGAAACAGAAGGTCAAATTCCACTACGCAGGAATGTAATACCAAGGCTTTTTTGTACGTTTTACTCCATAACTCCTGAACCAAATGTCGGATCTATATGCAATTCAATTGTAGGCTATGGGACTGTAAGGTCTTACATTTGAATTTAATTTGAAGAAAATCGGTTAAGTCCCTTTCGTTATCCAGTACCATACTATCTAGCATGTCCTAAAACGGCCATTAGTTATCCTTTACCTTACCATCCAGCACGTACTAATTTTTTTAGAACAGTTGCCAGTACCACACCATCAAGTAGAAGAGAAATCAATTACTCGAATATATTTTAGTCCTGTAAATGTTTCAAATGTGATCTTCAGGACCTATACATGGAATTTGGGTCAATTTATCTGCCCCCATATAACTCTTATCTAATGAACTTTAATGACAACGAGAAAACTTCCTTGGCGAAATCTTTTTCTTGTAAATCTTTGGTTTTTCTTGGGCAAAATAAAACAGTGCCTGAACGACATATTGAACAATAATTATCAAATCACAATAGTTTGGGTCCCGGCTCATTGCTCCATTCCAGGTAATGAAAGAGCCGATAGTTTAGCCAAATGTGGTGCTATTGAGGGTGAGATTTATGAGAGACCGATTGCTTTCAACGAATTCTATAGCGCGTCTCGCCAAAGAACACTTGCCAGCTGGCAAGCTTCTTGGGATAAAGATGATCTGGGTCGGTGGATGCACTCAATTATTCCTAAAATATCGACAAAGGCATGGTTCAGGGGACTGGATGTGAGTAGAGATTTCATTCGTGTGATGTCCAAACTCATGTCCAATCACTACACGTTAGATGCACATCTCCTTCGAATTGGACTTTCCGAGACTAATCATTGTGCTTGCGGCGAAGGTTACCGCGATATTGACCGTGTTGTTTGGACATGCGTGGAGTATCGTGATGTCAGATCTCAACTAATAAATTCCTTGCGTACCCAAGGTAGATTATCCAATGTCCCAGTTCGCGACATTCTGAAATAGTTATAAGATCATGTACAAAATAAATGTATTTTATTTAATGTAATTTAAAATAGCAACTCGCTTGATAAAAACAGTATTTAGATTACTTATGAATAACAACATACTAATATGATATTCGAAATGTATTAGGTTTAAAGTACTATCTATTGTAGATGCCACGGCGAAGAAAAACTTGTGTATATTGCCTATGAAATAAACGTATCTATGAGAAATAAAATTAGAATGTAATGAAGGGATTTTTCGGATATATAAAGGGTGATTTTTTAAGAGCTTGAGAACTTTTTTAAACAATAAAACGCATAAAATTTGCAAAATCTCATCGGTTCTTTATTTTAAACGTTAGATTGGTACATGACATTTACTTTTTGAAGATAATTTCATTTAAATGTTGACCGCGGCTGCGTCTTAGGTGGTCCATTCGGAAAATCCGCTTTTTTATCGACAAATTTTGTTCAGCGATGAGGCTCATTTCTGGTTGAATGGCTACGTAAATAAGCAAAATTGCCGCATTTGGAGTGAAGAGCAACCAGAAGCCGTTCAAGAACTGCCCATGCATCCCGAAAAATGCACTGTTTGGTGTGGTTTGTACGCTGGTGGAATCATTGGACCGTATTTTTTCAAAGATGCTGTTGCACGCAACGTTACAGTGAATGGCGATCGCTATCGTTCGATGCTAACAAACTTTTTGTTGCCAAAAATGGAAGAACTGAACTTGGTTGACATGTGGTTTCAACAAGATGGCGCTACATGCCACACAGCTCGCGATTCTATGGCCATTTTGAGGGAAAACTTCGGAGAACAATTCATCTCAAGAAATGGACCGGTAAGTTGGCCACCAAGATCATGCGATTTGACGCCTTTAGACTATTTTTTGTGGGGCTACGTCAAGTCTAAAGTCTACAGAAATAAGCCAGTAACTATTCCAGCTTTGGAAGACAACATTTCCGAAGAAATTCGGGCTATTCCGGCCGAAATGCTCGAAAAAGTTGCCCAAAATTGGACTTTCCGAATGGACCACCTAAGACGCAGCCGCGGTCAACATTTAAATGAAATTATCTTCAAAAAGTAAATGTCATGTACCAATCTAACGTTTAAAATAAAGAACCGATGAGATTTTGCAAATTTTATGCGTTTTATTGTTTAAAAAAGTTCTCAAGCTCTTAAAAAATCACCCTTTATTTAAACAGTTTGGCTCAGAACAGATTGATGATTTTGAAGCTTCGCTAATGTATTAATTCAGGCTTTTTATTACATAAAAACAAAGAAATGATTCGTCTTTTACAAATTTGGCACAGGTAAATACAAGTAAAATATTTTGCAGATTTTTCTAATATTAATCCACATTTCATGCAAATAATGCTTTTTCTGCAACTTTCAGAAATCTGGTTGTAAAGTTCGGTTCGTTTTACTGTTGTTTGAATAGTGTGACATTTTTTTGATAAAACCATTTCTGCAAATTCTGTTACAAATATTCCACAGTTTTCAGCGTCTTCCTGTTGTGGACAGTCTTCATCGATAACAGACCACTGTGTTTCAGTTGATTTGTCTTCGTCTCCGAGTATTATTCTTGAGTAGCATCTAAAAAAATCCGCAACCCGTCTCGTTGTAAACTTTCGAAAGGAGTCCCAAACTCGAAAACTTTTATCATCAATATTAAATATTATCAAACAGAAGTGGACCTTGTCGCAATATCCTGCTATTATACTTCTACCTTCCGCCATCGATATCATTTTCGCTAATTCTACCTCAGCCATTTCTTGTGAGTCCCGGGAACGAATCAACTTTTTAAAAACAATTGAACCAGCATATGCTTCCATGACGTAATAGTCTGAAACCTTTTCAAACTTTTCCAGATGCATAATAAGAATCCACTCCACTGCAGAATCGAATAATCACTTAACAATTATTTAAAATCTAAATGAAGCAGTCTGCTCTCGTACGTTTTTGCTCCAATGTATAAATTTTATAAATGTATAAGCATATTTTTTAACCTTATTTAAAAGCAAATTGCCCATAAAAATCTATTTTTAGATAGCTAAAACTGCGATCGAACATTTTTTTTTGTATTGATTTATTTTTCAGTTCTGGTTTCTTTTTCGAGTGAGTGATAAGAGTTATATGGGGGCAGATACATTGTCTCAAATTTCATGTATGGGTCCTGAAGATCACGTTTGGAACATTTACAGGACAAAAATATACTCGAATAATTGATTTTTCTTCTACTTGATGGTGTTGTGCTGGCGACTGTTCTAAAAAAAATAGTACAAGCTGGATAGTATGGTACTGGATAACTAAAGGGAGTGGTCTTTGAGAGAATCGAGTGCAAGAAGAGCTTTTATGGTTAGAGTTGATATCGCCATTACTTCGTATCGTGTGAGGCGTTGTTGTTCGATTGATGATGATCGCGTGATATCATAATGACCTACCTACCTAATGACAGCCGGCTGTCCGGAGTTTTACGAGTTTCGGAAGAAATTTCGTATTTTAGTTTGAAGCACACATTAATACAAAACACGATAAAATTGCTACAAATTCTCGGTACCCGGCTACCCAGAGCAATAATGCAGAGTTGCAGATGTCAAATGATACTAATTTGACAAATTTCAAATGATGTATATTTGTTAACTTTCCATTATTGCATTTTACTCCTGCTGGCGATGGAAAAAGAATTACTACGATAACACAGGACGACGGTTTACTCTCACATTCTTATTTTGACTTTTAGTTGATGGAACGATTACGGCCCAAAAAATGATCGAAAACAGATCAAAGTATGATTTGACAGTGTTATGTTTAAATTAGTTGTATAATTTGATGACGCCAAGATTGTCTCAACCGCTCATCAGTTTCAGGAATTGGTCCTTTTATGAATCATCCTAAACACAGAGAGTTCTTTCAAACGATTTTCACGTACAAAATTTTTGAGCTTCGGTCTTGCTTCGTACAAGACTAAATGATGTTCTTCTTTGCATAAAAAACAAAATAAATTGTATAGTCAGCTTTTCAATCGTGAAAAACCTCTACGTTCATCAGTTGTCCCAAAAAATTTCAACGCCCTCGCTAAAACCACGCTTCATTTCGTAGGCTAGTCTCAACACAATTACTCAAGGACATGCGTTGGCATCATGAAGTCACATTAGCACAGAGCTACTGATGTGTCTTCTACCGTCGTTAGGGTGAGAGGGAGAGGGGGATGGGGCAAAACAAGCTTGCATGCGATTAGGCAGACTCATAAATTACATTCCGATATCCGGTTCCGCTCACTCTCCGTCGAGGTGTAAGAAGTTGCAGACGACGACCGACCGACAGAAGCAAACACTGGGCAAAAAATAGCTCAACAAAAGTCCTTTATCAGTCGAATGTCTTCATAAAAGCTGTCCCATTTAAATACACATAAAACCGAAAGCATCCGCAGCGGTTTGCCCTCTGCCAGACCGAATGGTAAATGGTGAGGAACTACCAGAAGCATTTTCGCACAATACTCACAAAAGGCGAAACTAAGAGGATGTATTCACGCGCGCAGAGATCCCAGCTCGTGCTCAAGATGCTGACAAAAGTTGATGGGGAAAATAGGCAAAAAACCAAAATAAATAAGGGTAAAATGATAATGATTTATGACGTCGCTTGCCGTATGAATATAAATTGTTCGTGATTCGCTGGGAAGGCTACATTTGTCACGGGGTTTTCTTCCATTCGGTTTTGTCGGTCGGTGCTGCTTTTTGCGTGATTTCTCGACAGTTTGCCGCTCCTTGCAAAAGCAAAACCAGTCTCTCAGATGTTGCCGCCGCACATGTGAATTTCTGTGATAAAACTGTGTGGCCTTTAAATCAATTTCTCTTTGCTTGGCTCAGACGCTGTATTTTTTTTTTGCTCTCTTGTTTGGAGCTATTTAGTTCAAAAGTGAAATTTTCTTTGTTTGCAAATTTTGTGCTTTGTGTCGGCACGTGTTTTGCAAAGAAAAGCTAAATTCCTTCCCGGACTCACTTCTGAACAGGAAACTTTGACTGTTTTTCGGTGTACTGAAACTAAGATTGTTCGATTAATCCGAAATAAATTACGTTTGGGTAATTTCTGCAGACGGAAAATAATCGAAATACAATGAGGCCGTTAGTTGTGAAACACACACACGGATATGGATTATCCGATATCAATAATTCCATGCTTCGTGATGTATTTATTATTAATTCAACAATACCATTGCGTACTGCACCAACTAACCAATAAAAACAGCTAATAATACAGGGTCCGGCACTCGAAGTGTAACCAATAAAAAAGGCCTTAAATTCAGTTTGGAAAATTACTTTTACTTAATTCAAAGTACAAAATGTGTAAAAATAATACAAAATTCAGAATCAATTCACTTTTGCTCGATATGACCACCTTTTGCCTTGACTTGATGACTTGAGAGAGCGAAGGAGTTGCTTCGTTTGGCCGAATGTGACTTGCAGGTATTTTGGCCCACTCGCGGACAATAACTTTTTTCAGCGCCTCGAGACTGGTGTATCTTTTAGTTCGGACTTTACTCTCCAAAATGGCCCAAAGAGAATAATCCATTGGATTCGCATCTGGTGAATTCGAGAGCCATTGTGTGGACGTGATGAAGTTCGGAACGTTGTTTTTCAGCCATTCTTGGTTCACTCGAGCTTTGTGAGACGGTGCCGAGTCCTGCTGAAACGTCCATGGTCTGCCACCGAAATGTTTGTCTGCCCACGGCTTCAAAGCAACCTCCAGAATACTTTCCCGATAATATGTCGCATTTACCTTGACGCCAGGCTCGAAGGTCTGACGTTGGTTACACTTCGAGTGCCGGACCCTGTATTAACATACATGCTGCGATGTATAATAATTATAATGAGAATAAAAACATGTACAATTACAAAGCGTACTATGCAGCTGATTAATATTACCCTATTTAGCTTGAATATCATACACAGAAGTAACCGGAGTGCAGGATTTTGCTACGCCAATTCAAACGCACCATTTGAACGCAGCACTCCTGTTACTTATATAAATCTAATTCATGTCAAGTAGCGTTTTTTTTGGATTTAATCTAAATAGTGCATGAACATCATCATCAACCAACTGGAAGTGATACAAAGTCTTATGTCGCTAAAATCACTATTTTGTGTAGTATATATTTTTACTATGTTTGCATCGCGTATTGCTGTTGCGCAGAGAAAACTGTAAAATTACATTATAGCGAGTTCAATATTCTTACAAAACACCATTTTGATTCACAATCTCGAAATCTCGAAATTCACAATTTCGTGCGCAAAAGAAGCTTATTTCCACCTCTGCGATGAACCTGATCAATTCATGTGAAATAGACATTTGCATACTAATCACCCTGTATCCCCTAAACCAAAAGTTGGATCTGACTGAAAAGCAAGTTGTTTTATGAAATTTTAAAACTTTTCATTTGAATCTTAAATGATTCTAAAATTTCATTTAAATCTTAGATCGGTTCAGCCATCTCCGAGAAAAGTGAGTGACATTATTTTCACATTTTTCATGCATATCCCCCTGTAATTCCGGAATCGGAAGTTGGATACATATGGAATTCCGGAACTTTGTTTGGAACCATGAGGCCTTTAATTTAAAAATAAGTACGTGAAACTCGGTTCAACCATCTTCGAGGAAATTAAGTGACAATATTTCCATATTTTTTATGCATATCACTCCTAACAAAATTCAGGAATTTTGCATGGAACCGTGAGACCTTTCATCTAATTATCAGAGCCGGTAAAAGAGGTGGGTACGGTTGGTAGTACTACCCACCCGAAAATTCCAAAGGTGGGTTATTACCCACCTGTAGTTCCAAGCGAAAAACGATGGTATTATTAGCATTCGAAGTTGAATTCTCTTGTTTCGATTGATTTGTGACACGGTCAGTGCTGTAAAACTTCGTTCAATTCAATTGAAACTGAATGTGAAACACATTGACGATCTCTCTAATGCAGCAAACTTCACTCTCTGACACACAAAATGTTTGCTGACGGCCCGAACGGGTAGCATTCAATCATCACTCGTTTCTCTTCAATAGAGGCTCAGTTTAACCAACGTCAGTTGATCTCTTGAAGTAACAAAATATCTCTTTCAATAGTGTGAGAGCGGCCTTCAAATGAGGTTCATGTAAACATTCGAATTGGTTCAAGATAACAGATGAAAGACTAATCAGATAGCTGAAATATCAATCACAGAATACACACATAAATTAATTGTTTCCTCCCTAAGATTTCATTTTTAACACTTTACTCCATTTATAATTCTATTCGTTCGAAATTGCTTACTACCAAGAGCGAAGGCAATGAAGGAGCTACACTACTTGGCACTTGAAACTGAGCAAGCTAAACTTCAAATGACTATCAACGATTAATCAACTGACGATGAATTTCGGGAGCTGCACTTGAAAATGGCAGCAAAAGTCAAATGAATTAGTAGGGATATGCTGACGGTCAGCGGCCATAAATTTCATTTTCATCTTATACTATTCGATTGAAAATGAAACTTTACCGCACTGGACACGGTGCGTTGTCCATATAATATTAGCTGTCAATGGTATTTCCTTTCTCAAGATAGTCGATGAATATTACACTACGCACATCCCAAAATACCGAGGCCATAATCTATCTAGCCGATTGTTGTGAGTGCTTTCGACGAGGTTCACCAGTTGCTGTCCACTTAAATGACGTTCGTTTTTGATTCCGGAGTGAAATGATGAATCCATGTCTCATCCATTGTCACATATCGACGCAAAAATTCTGGCTTATCACGTTTAAACATGGCCAAACACTTCTCAGAACCATCAATACGTTCTCGTTTTTGGTCAACGGTTAGCAAACGCGGCACCCAATTTGGACACAGCTTTCTCATATTCAAATGCTCATGCTATATAAAGCCTTTGGTATCTTTGCGATGTCAGCTGACTCACGAAACTTCACTTTTCGATCGCTCAAAACGCACCGTTTGGACGTCCACAGCAAACCAACGTTTTATTGTTGTTTCTGATGGAGTGGAGTCTCCATAACACTTTTCAAGCCATTGCTTTGCATGAACGGTATTTTTCCTATCAAGAATTAAAACACGAAATTGTTTTTGATCCATTGTTCTGAAAATGTTGTAGCGAAGTAAAAAAAAAGTAGCGTTACTTTTAGCACAACAACTCACAAACTAGTGAATAGAATATCATGAAATTTTAACGGCTGTCTTTTAAAGGTTAGTATTAATTGAAAAAAGGTGACTACAATAAAACTAGCACCATCGATGTGTTAGGACCGGGACTTTGCAACATCTCATTAATACAAATCACTCGAGTATCTTGTATCTAAGTACGGAAAAAGGCCTTTTACCATGTACCAACTTTCCGAGCCTGCAAAAGCAATGTTACCAAAAGTTGTCATTTTCTGCTTGTAACAACATTCACATACACAATAAGTTCATCTGAGACTCGAGTGATTTGCATTGATGAGATACTTAAGCTCGACTCTTCTGGTAGAAGGTGAAAGTTATGTTACTGAAAAACTTGCTCAAATGAACCTTGTCGGGTTGACTACAAATAGTGGTTAGGTTTTAAACATCTACATCTCAACCATTTTTCAACTGATTTTCGATATACCGGCGATTGTCTCAGTTACTTGTTGCATTTTCGGACTCCAGACCAGAGAAAATGGTGGATCCATGTTTCGTCCACTGTTCCATACCAACGCAAGAAATCTTTTCAATTACAATTAAACAGTGCTCTCTTGATCGTTAATGCGTTGTGGCTTTTGTTCTATTGTGAACGAACGCGGCACCCTTTTGAAAAAGACCATTTTCATGCCCAGATTTTTGAGTAATCTCATGAACTTTGATTTTACGTTGATCCATCACGATTATCGAAAAGTTTTTTTTTTATTTTTTAAGAAAACCAGTACACACAACACCCGAAATCGGATTGTTTAATATTATAAATCTTAAAACGAAGATTTTTGTTTCAAAACAAAACATTTTCGGAAGACAAAACGGTGAAGGAAACCAACCAAAAGTATTGATATGTTATCGCCAGGCTATGGATTCCACATTGAAATTGTGGTTTCTAGAGTTTCGTGGTGATCGAAACTTTACTGCCGATGAAGCCCGTAGCGGTGAACCCTCCGATGCGCTTACAAAGGACAATGTCAAAACTACGTCGAATGGTGCTGGATGACTGGAAAGAGATGGTGCGCGAGTTAACAGATAGTAAGATTCTGAAGATGGAAAATATATCCTATGGCTGGAATACTCAGGACTAAAAAGACGAACGCGAGCGCACTTCGGAAACATGTTTAGGTGTACTAATGCGGTTGGAGTTTTGGTATCGATTAGTAACTGTTGACGAAACCGGGATCCATTATTACACGCTAGAGAAAAGCATGATTATCCGACAATGTATTGAAGTGAGTGCTTCGAAGTGGCCAAGGATAGCTAGGCTCGGTGGAAACGAACTCCGTAACTGAATTGAGACGCTAAATTCTGGAACAAAATTCAGGAAATACATTTTGAAACTGAATTCAGGATTTAAATTGAGGCTTTCGGTTTCAAAATACTGGTTTGGAGTTCAGATATAAAGCTTGCTTCATTTAGAATTAGAACAAACTTTTGCTCATATTGTGGCGCTCCTGGTGGACGCATTTGGAAGTTCTTGGCGCCCACGTGTCGGGAATTTTGTCAGCTTCACGAATGATTTTTGACATTCCGCAAATCGACTGTACTTTGTAAACAATCAACATGGAAGCCGAAAGAAGGGAAAAAATTGTGCACAGTTATTTGGAAAATCCATTGTGGTCTGCATCTAGGCTAGCTGAACAGCTGAAATTGCCCAGAAATACTGTATGGCGCGATATCAAACGGTGTAAGGAAACATTGACGACGATTCGGAAGCCTCAAGCCAATCGTCGGAGTGGAACTGTCGACCGGAAACTGCGTGGTAAAATTTTGAAGACGATTGACAGGAATCCTAATCTGTCGGACCGTGATTTGGCCAGAAAATTCGGTGCTGCCCATAGTACCGTTAGGACAGCTCGACTCCGGGAAGGAAACAAGTCGTATCGAGCTAGCAAACAGCCAAATCGGACCATAAAACAGAATAGTGTGGTCGAAATTCGTGCTCGGAAACTATATGACCAGGTGCTGACCAAGTTCGACGGGTGTCTTCTGATGGACAATGAAACCTATGTCAAGGCTGACTTCGGGCAAATCCCAAGTCAAAAATTTTACTTGGCAACGGCTCGAGAGTTTTCGTTACAAATAAGACAATGACATCGGAACTATACCAAAAAGAGTGTCTCCAAAAACGAATTTTGCCGTTCATTCGATTCCACGACCATCCCGTAATGTTTTGGCCAGATTTTGCACACTGTCATTACAGCAAAGTCGTTCAAGAATGGCATGCAGAGATATTGCGGCCTATTGAGCCGTGTTACAAGAAAAATTCGTGAATTCCTTCGAAACCGTGACGAATAATTTTATCCTTATTTTTTCATAAAAGTATGAAGAAAACGCTACATTTGTATAAAAAAGATCTTGAATTTAATAATAAATAACTAAAATATAGGCAACTGTCTTTGTCCCAATTCTATCTGAAGCAAGCTTAAGAATTCATATTTTTAATGTTGTTTCAGAATTCGAAATTTTGTTCTATAATGAGAATTCTGAATACGAATTCGGAACTTGAAAAATTTATGCCAAATGTCTTAGAAAAGAAATGTCGACATCTGGTGCAATCTAATGAAATTTTTTTTTGCAAAAAATCGAAAATCTTCTATGTGTCAGAGAGTTGATTTAAAAAAGTTTCGGGATAGCACCAGATCTCGACGGTTCATGCATTTCAATGAAAAAACAAGAAAACGGTCGTCAAATGGTGAGATAACTAAGTCCTCACAAGTCCCTATCTCATGCCTCCCCGAGCGTCTATGATGACATTTGGTCAATAGAACGGCGTCGACTGGGTGCTATCGCCTTCTGCGTTAGTAGCAGAATGAGAGGGTGCGAAATGGCTTGTAGGTTGAAGCCCATCCTAAAATGCAGTGTTTATCATAGTATATTACAACATATAATTCTGTTGTTTATTACATCATGTATTATTATTATTATTTTAATTATTATTATTATTATAATTATTAGTATTATTAGAAGAGCGTAACTCACATTACGACATCAACTGTAATATTGTATCATAGCATATTATTTCATATATTATCGTCTTACACTATTTTATGTTATTATATAACATGTTGTATGGTATTATACTGCATTGCATTATATCATATTATATTGTATTATATTATATTATATTATATTATATTATATTATATTATATTATATTATATTATATTATATTATATTATATTATATTATATTATATTATATTATATTATATTATATTATATTATAGGGTTTATTATGAGTAGTACTACGTACCTCTGCGCAAAATATAAATTTGTTTTCCTTATAAGTTATCATTTTTAAAGTAACTTTCAACTAAATATCAAGGTCGTCACAAGGTGAGCTTGGTTCTCTCTGGTTCCTGTTTCATGCCTACACGTGTGTCTGTGGTGACAAATGGTCTATGGAATGCGTTGATGACAGAATGAGAGGATGAGAAATGACATATAAATTCAAGTAATATAATATCATAGCATATCGCAACATATCATTTTATTTAATCTATTATTTATTATATAATTCATTGTACTATATTATATTGTTTTTTATTGTTATTTTCATAATTATATTTATTGCTATTATTATTAATTTGTCATCAATAATAATAACATATATTATTTTTATAGATGTAGATATTATTATTGTTATTAGAAGAGAAATATTCTACTTCCTGCAGTATTGCGAAGATAGAAGAGCATAACTGACACTCTACATTAACTGTTATTTTATATCATGTTTTGTAATATATTATATTATATTGTATGACATTGTATTATATTATATTAGATTAAAATATATTATATTATGGTATATTATATTATTTTGTAATCTATTATATCATTTTATGTTATATTAATTTCATTACACTATGTTTCATTGTATTTATCAATATAAAACATTTTGCACGGGGGCGTAAAGAGGAGAGAGCATCAGGGCACCGGACGAATTGATGACTGGACGAGGGATTGTGGATAGCCAGCCCAAGTCACTTGAAGGAAACTTGTTTCCTTCTGAAGGTTTGACATGAGTCTGACGCGCCCTTCTCAAACAAACCATCAGGCGGGTTCAAGCATGTATAGCGATATGCTTCATCCATGCACTGGATATTATGGTTGGAAGAGCATCTTTTATTCCCGCGGAATACGAGTAAGTGACTCTACTTACGTATCCGCCCAACCCTTTTTGTTCGCTTTTCGGTAACAGCTATAGTAAGAAGGTGAATGGATGAGTCATATCGGGGCTACTGTAAGTCTACCCGCATCCACTGGCAAGTCCTTGAACTGATGGTGGCTTCACTTCACATCACATCACATCACTTCTATGAAAAAAACAAGAAAACTGCGTTAAAAAATCGCGTAACTTCGGAAATATGCGTAAAAAACTGCATGAAAAATACCGCGTTAAAAAAGACCTCAGTGTATACTGTTAAAGTTAAACATAAAATAAGGCTTGAACGTGACAAAATCTGGACACCCCTAAATACGTTTATCTCTGGTAATACTTAATCAATTCGTGAAATATTTCACAGACTGTTGAACGTATCCCGAGTAGAGTGTGAGATCGAAAAGAAAACTCAATTTGATGTTGTGCTGTTCGTATATATCGATTACTTAATTTGCTATCGTTTCGGTCGTTTTAACGGTTAAAAGATCAAAATCGAAAGCAAAACAAATGATGTGTGACATCAAACCGAAAACTAGTTTTGCTCTCAGTGAAAGCACATAGAAAACTTAATGTGATGTAGATTTTCTCGAAATTAACGTCACGAGCATAAGCCAAAAATAGAACAGCCAAAAAAGGTCCGGGATAGTAAACATTTAGGCGATATTACTCGCAAGCAAGAAAAAAGATTTTATGCAATCTCCATATTAGTCGCAAGCAAGAAAAAAAGATTCTATGCAATCTCCACACACTACCGCGGAGAGAATCGGTTTCGAACTTAGGTGATTAGGAATGCGACCTTTTTGCGAATACTATGGACTGTAACTGCTAGTTATAAGGAAACGGAAAATGTTGGGTTATATGACAAGCAGTGTTGTTTCACAAACTTGTATGCAGATAGTTCTGTCAATGCACACTCGCTGCGTCGCTTCCATCCCGCATCCACCGTGAATAGCAGTGTGGCTATTTGAGCACAGTACAAAAATGTTATCTTTGTCCTTCTTATATCCAAAGCTGTATCATTAAAACATTATAACATTAAATTGAGTTATCTACTTGATCGCACACAACTCGCACATGTAATCACTTTGAAATACGAATTTAGAGGCTCTGAAGACCGAACTTTTACAGTGAAGCCTTCTACAACACTGGGAACGTGAATTACGAATCCGGCAAAAAGGTATCCCAGATCATTTGTTTTTTCAACTAATTGGGACAATGAACGATTACCTCGTTTCTGACCACAGATAGAACCAGAATCTCTTCAGTCTTAGTACTTGTTTAGACTTATAATTTACGATCATTTGATGCAGAATTAATCTTGTGACTCGAAATTATGAAGATTTAGTTAGACGTTTTTTTTGGAAAAGTGTATCAAAGATCCAAGATCTATTAGATGATCGATAAAATACTCCTCATAGTATCTAGCGTTAGTGAGTATACAAAGTTCTAAGCATTTATAACTAGGAATAAGAGTTGTTTTGAAGAGTGTCTTCGACACAGTTTGTGGACTACTTAGGAATATACAAAATAAACATATATTTTCTTGGTGGCTCCTCTAAACCACTAAAGTATTATTAAGAATTAGCTCTAGGTTCTGATATCTGAGACATTCAATGTTCGATGTTCGAACTTCGTAAACAATTTTTTTCATACTTCGCGACGTCGTATGATTACAAATATCGAAACATTTTTTTTTAACTGAACGCAAAAATTGTTACAGGATCGGATACTTAACGTATCTAGAAGGAGATGGATGACGTCAAATATATTTCCCATATCAAATTCTGAAATAAGCTCCTTCTACGGCAGATGATCAGCGAGATAGGAATGCTCAAGCCACTATTCAGATTGACGTGTTTCAGACAAAACGTGGTACCGATGATCGCCAATTTATCTAATGCCTCCCAGACGTGTGGTTTGATACCAATATTGTCGTGGTTAAAAAGAAGGAACATTATTTGCGTAAAAGTTGAAAAAATGATGAAAAAATCGTTTCTTCGCGGTTATGGTTGTGGTCAACTGCCGGATCTCGGCAGAATGTCAAAGCATTTTTGTAATAGGCAATATAGGATTGAAGGAATAATTCTTCCATTGAAACTTAACTTTGTATTTTTGTGTTGCAATTTGAAATTTGTTCAATTTCAATGGATTCACTAAGTTGTTGATTTTAATATTTTCATTTTTTGAGTTTCCCAAAACTTTTGCCTTTAAACAGCAAAATGATAACAAAATGTGATATTAATTGAAAATTTGATGAGTCGATATCATATTAGGATTTCAATCTGATGTTGCTATCATAATCAGATTTCAATTTGTTCACATTTTGATGTTAGACTTTACTCGGGATGTCTGTTCATTGTGTAAAATTATTTTTTTATGATGATACAAGCTTTCATATCGAAGATGGCTTCTAAATAAGAGCAACTGCTAAAAGAAATTGTGTGCGGTCGCAATGAAAATCCGGATCTGTCAGTAAAAAAATTTGCAAAATAGCTTGGTGTTCCTACAAGCTCATTTTCAATAGCCAGGAAGGCTGGAATCAGGACAAAAATAAAGCAAATATTGTCCAAGAGACCAGATTGTTCGGTAAGTACTGTGGTTAGAAAAATAAAAATGTCTCCAACATTCCGAGCACCAGCAAGGTTTCGAAGTTTTCCTGAGTGATAATAAACGATGAAGCTTATGTGCTGGAAGACTTCAAGCAGCTTACCGGAAATGTCTTTTCATACTGCCATGCAATGGAACGGCATAGAGAAGCATTTCAGGTTGAATAAAAACGGTAAAATTCCAATACAAAATTTTGGTTTAACAGGCAATATGCAGCTGTGGTCGAGCAGGTCAAAGGTTCTTCACTACCGGAACGGTAAACAAGAAAATATATCATTAAGAATACCTAAAGAAGCGATTGTTATCATTCATGCGCAGCCATGACGCTTCCTCGCTCTTCTGTCACTACGCCAAAGATGTTTTGAAACGATATAAAGCGAATGGAGTCCATGTTGTACGACCTATCGAGCGGTATTGGTTTCTCGTGAAGAAAGAACGCTCTCAATATAAGCAACATACTACAACTATAGCAAAATTTAGAGAATCTTGGACAGAAACAGCTAAATCGGTTGAAAAGAAGTATGCAGTGCACTCTTAGTTTCTTTTTGAATCCTTATTAAGTAACAGATCGACTGAAAAGTTCGTATCGTTTCTATGAGAGGGCGCCACTAGAATTAAATCCATACCATTTTCAGTTAGTACCAACCTTCAAAAGATACGTGTATAAATTTGACAGCTGTCTGATTATTAGTTTGCGAGATATTGCATTTTGAGTGAAGCTACTTTTGTTATTGTGAAAAAAATAAAAAAAAAGGAATTTCGTGTGTTGATGAAACACTACTTTTTGATGAAAAAAAGTGCCGCCGATACCAAAAAATGGCTTGATGAGTGTTATCCAGACTCTGCACCGGGCGAAGCAACAATTCGTAAGTGGTTTGCAAAATTTCGTACTGGTCATATGAGCACCGAAGACGATGAACGCAGTGGACGTCCAAAAGAGGCTGTTACCGATGAAAACGTGAAAAAATCCACAAAATGATTTTCAATGACCGTAAAGTGAGGTTGATCGAGATAGCTGACACCCTAAAGATATCAAAGGAACGTGTTGGACATATTATTCACGAATATTTGGATATGAGAAAGCTTTGTGCACAATGGGTGCCGCGTGAGCTCACAATCGATCAAAAACAACAACGAATTGATGATTCTGAGCAGTGTTTGGAGCTGTTATATCGAAATAAAACCGATTTTTTCGTCGATATATAACAATGGACGAAACATGGCTCCATCACTTCACTCCGGAGTCCAATCGACAGTCAGCTGAGTGGACTGCACGCGATGAACCGAACCCAAAGCGTGGAAAGACTCAACAATCGGCCGGTAAGGTTATGGCGTCTGTATTTTGGGATTCGCATGGTATAATTTTCATCGACTACCTTGAAAAGGGAAAAACCATCAACAGTGACTATTATATAGCGTTATTAGAGCGTTTGAAGGTCTAAATTAAAAAAACGGCCTCAATTGAAGAGGAAAAAAGTTTTGTTTCATCAAGACAATGCACCGTGTCACAAGTCGATGAAAACCATGCTGAAATTGAACGAATTGGCCTTCGAATTGCTCCCTCATCCACCGTATTCTCCAGATTTGGCCCCCAGTGACTTTTTCCTGTTCTCAGACCTCAAGAGAGTGCTTGCTGGTAAAAAATTTAGAAGCAATGAAGAGGTAATCGCTGAAACTGAGGCCTATTTTGAGGCAAAGGACAAATCGTACTACAAAAATGGTATCGAAAAGTTGGAAGATCGCTATAATCGCTGTATCGCCTCTGATGGCAATTGAGTTGAATAATAAAAACGAATTTTGGCAAAAAAATGTGCGTTTCTATTAAACGATACGCACTTTTCAGCCGAACTGTTAACTGTAATTAGTTTTACTCAAAATTTAAATGGTCCAGATTGTTTCTTTTTTTTCTTGATGTGCCAAGTAATAGAAACACTGTTATTTTGCGGTAACAAACCTCAAGGGATTGAATAAGCCGTTGGTAGCCTACCAGTTCGGCTGAACATCTGGTTTAAAAACCACAAAATCTCTAGCGCATACATTTTGATCCTTGCTTATTAGCTTTCTATATCGAACCTGGAAGAACCAATAAATAGGAAAACTGTACCATCCTAGTAAGTCATGACTTGTGACATCCTCGTTGCGCCTGCTGTTCCAATATTTGATGATTAACTGTCGCCAACAGATTGTTTCTATTCCATTGGAATCCAATCCGTACACAACAAAAAAAAAACGGAATCGATAGGATATCCTCGTCACAGAAGGAGCGAAGTGACTCCACTGCATCGTATAATTCAGTTTGGATGCATCGATGTCTCCATTTAATGTCGTTTTCGTCATAGAAAACTAAACAAAAACAGAATCCAGAGAGACAAGCGTAATGCAAATGCGTATTACATGCTAAAGAGTCTTTGTTTTCACGAGAATGATCTACAATCCCTTCGGATACAATATAGTCATGAGAAACCCGTCCGTTAGTCGGTCGAAGATAGTCCTGCTGCCTGCTGTCAATCGTTTTGTTCAAGGGTGGGGAGGGGGGAGAGGGAAATCCCATCGGACAGAACTGAAATGCAAATCCTCGACAGCAGACACACGATCAAATCAGACAGTGCCCAAGTGAAGACAATCTCTGTTCAAATACGGAAGCCTTCAAACTCTCGATGACGAAACCAGCTCGTGTTCGGAAAGGGAGGAAAAAGGGAAGTGCCATCGGTAGCGCTGTATGACAGAGCTGCATTCGACAGGCATGTACAAATATAATGCAACAGCTTAAAATGTAAACACATAAATCACAAAAACTCACTTTCACCGGTCGTCCGACAGAGACAGCTAGCGCCTGGTGACAGGGAGGCGTCTACCTTCCTGTCAGAGCTGTGTCTGCCAGGAAGTCGGTTCTACATACGATAGGACGGAACGACGGCTGTTTGTTGTTGGGCGGCGGCGGCGGTGGCGGCGGCATACAAACAAGGCTGATGTTTCAGCAGCAGCGGCGGGGGTTTGTCTGTTCATTTTGTTTTTCCATCCTAGAATCGTTGCACTCATCAGTGGTTTTGTCATTGGATCTTCCGATGGCTTTTCCAGGAGCCAGCCTTGCAACTGGAAATTTCTCCAATTTTCAGTGCCCCTGACGGGACCGGCAACATATTTCGGTACGATCTAATGAAATAATGAAACCTTGTGTCCTTCCCGTTGGGAATCATTTGCTCCAGTAGCACACTGGGGACTACCCCAGTCAGGATGAAATGTTGCTTCATCAAACGGGTGTGTGTGTGTGTGCCTGTGCGTGAATGGAATGAAAGTGAGCAGTAACTTGTAACAGCATCTTCGAAAAGTTATTTGTTATTGACCTGAACAGGGAAACAAGTAATTCAAAATAGTTCAAAGCAATTGATTTGCATCACTGGTGTGCGACATGACTTTCGGAGTAATGTACAGACAGAAATGGTGAGGTGGACTTTGTCATGGTCCTGTTGACGATAATCTTTAGTGATGGCTCGGTTGAGGCTCAAACTGAAGCTTGGACTGTAAGGAGTGTATCGAAAGTAAGCTATCCTCATACATTTGTGTTGTACGCATGTATTTGTGATGGTTTTTTATGCTCAGATCACAGCATGCTGTGCGTTTGACTGTCAGCTTTCGTTTGTTTACTTGTTTGTGCGGTTGAAATTCTGTGTTTTCAAAATATCGCGTATTGAAAAGGTAGTGAAAATTAAGGTTCTGGACACATGGCTAAGTGAGAAGGGTATTACTATGCGAAAATTGGCGAAGCGGTTTGGAATTCATCATGCCAGTGTTAAAACCATCATTAATAAGTTTGGGGAACACTATTCTTTGAATGAGTTACTAGGAAGAGATAGAAAACCCGATTCTTCCAATACGAAACTGGACCAGAAAGTGGTATCTCTAATCATGAAGAACAAATCAATGTCAATACGTCATTTGGCCAAAAAAGCAGGAACGAGTGTCGGAATGATCCAGCAACAAGGGCCCAGAAATTGTATTCGCGTCTATTGCAGTGTCCGGATGCATGCGTTTTGATACTTACTGATATGGCAAGCAATATGTTCCTGTGGTTTGAAGTCAACCATTTTTTACACTACCGGAACTATAAATGCAGAATCTATCGATCTGAGTGTCTCCGGAAAAGATTGCTGCCTTTATATAAGAAGCATAGTACACCTCCACTGTTTTGGCCGGATTTAGCGTCGGCTCACTATGCCAAAACCACTCTCAATTGGCTTGCGGAAAAGGGTATACATTTCGATGAGAAAAATATCAATCCACCAAATTGCTTCAGCTTCGACCCATCGAACGTTACTGGGCAATTGTGAAGAGGGTCTTCAAGCAGACTGGTAAGGCAACTGGGAACATGCAAGAGTTCAAAAAAATTTGGGCTCAAGCGTCCAAAAAATGCGATGCAACACTTGTCCGAAACTGGATGAAGAGCGTTCGATCAAAAGTTCGAAAACTCGTGAAGGAATAACTTAAATTTCATCCGGTTTTCATTATGCTCAAGTTTAATCTCGTACAATAAGGAACCAATTTTTAGCGTGAATAAAATATCGTTTTTTATCATAATTTGAAAGAAAAATGTGTGGATAGCTTATTTTCGATACACTCCTTAAGAACAGAACAATAGGAACTCTGGATTAGAAGTATTCTTTCCCATAGACGAACGAGGGTTGGACAGAAAGAGAAGCAAACACTTTATACTACATTCCTGTTGCGGAATTCGAGCATTGTGTTTGAACGGACTTCGCTGCCCATGCCTAGCTAGCCGGTAAAGACAGTGCTGGAAAAAAATTCTACTCTTGCATGGGTTAAAATTTGTGAACTTTCAGGCGAAACTAGTTTAGTGTGTAACGTTTACATGTACCTTATGATCTAAAATGAACCGGAATTTTAATAAAACCGTGTTTAATCCACCTAGCAGTGAGATAATACCTTTTTTATTATTTCGCATGTGTTTTTTGCATGAATATTCTTCGATGTTTTAGTTCTTATGACATTACGGACCGACGTTTTAAGCAACAGGTTGAGATTTTAATCACTCATTACCCTAAGAGGCCGAAACTGCAAATCGGATCGAATTTGGATCTAAAAGTGTAACAATCGATTGAACATTCCATGAGATGTCGAAGTAAGATCCACTTTAGAGTTTTTCGTCTTTATTTATGGTACTTCCAGAGCCGGTATTCAGGAACCAGCATAACTCAAACCGATTCGTATGGCCATATGACGAATAAATTGCAATATTTTTGAGTCTAACTTTAAAGGTTGTCGGGATTGTCATCTTCTATATCGCATAGAATTTTAAAAATTCATCCTCCTACAATTCCATAATCGGAAGTCAGAATTGGATAAAATTGGTTTTATTTAAATTTGAAATTTTGTTTTTGAAATTCGATTTGGCTGTGGATTGAGCTTTGAGAATCGATGGCTGTTTTTGAGAAAACGATTGAGCTTTGAGAATCGATTCGATACTGGAACCGGAATTCAAAACTCGGTGTAGCCGAAGTCAGACAAATTCACCTGAGTAGCTGTATAGTTTACATTTGTTTCAAAATGTTTGAAAATCAATGTAGACATCTTTGAGGAATAGTAGTGCGAATTGAATTTTTGGGTGCCTTCCGAAACGAAAACTGAATACTACCAAAAATGAAATAAGTTTTTTTGGTTATCGACTATCCAAATATGCAAACCCGATAAACCTGGAGGTTGCTTTGAAGCCGTGGGCAGACAAACATTTCGGTGGCAGACCATGGACGTTTCAGCAGGACTCGGCACCGTCTCACAAAGCTCGAGTGAACCAAGAATGGCTGAAAAACAACGTTCCGAACTTCATCACGTCCACACAATGGCTCTCGAATTCACCAGATGCGAATCCAATGGATTATTCTCTTTGGGCCATTTTGGAGAGCAAAGTCCGAACTAAAAGATACACCAGTCTCGAGGCGCTGAAAAAAGTTATTGTCCGCGAGTGGGCCAAAATACACCTGCAAGTCACATTCGGGCAGCTTGCGATTCGTTTTATGACCGTCTCAAGGCCATAGTCAATGCAAAAAGTGGTCATATCGAGCAAAAGTAAATTGATTCTGAATTTTGTATTATTTTTACACATTTTGTACTTTGAATTAAGTAAAAGTAATTTTCCAAACTGAATTTATGGCCTTTTTAACACTCCTAATACCAAGCCTAAAAAAGTTACGCGAAGCACCAAGCCTCAAAAAAAGTTGGAACGGTAACTTTGAGCTATCATAGCTCAGTTGTTACTTGACCAATTTCGATAAATTTTTCACCCTCGAATTTTGTGAAGTTTGTAGATTATTTTAAGTATATCATTGTTGACGATCTTTTAGGAAAAACTAATGAAAATCAGATTTTTCCCGTCCCAGGTTTTTTTCAAGCTCAAAACGTGCCCTATCTGCATTCATGCGGCACCTGCATCGTGAATAGGATAATGAGAACTTCAACTTTACCGAGTCATAACTTTATTGTTAGCAAACCGATTTTCAAAATTTGTTCACCATTGGAAAGGTACTACTTCCAGAAATAAAATGCACTGAAAAAAACTAAAAATAGGGTTGTCTACCCAAAGTTATAATGGAAACTGTAGATAGATGACCTAAGAAAAGGTGAGACTTTTTACCATGATCGTAAATATCTCGAAATTCAAAGCGATGACCTATATATTTTTATACATCATTCGATTGCTAGTGATACCAGCTACAATTTTTGCTTAACTACCATTCCTGCACAATCAAAAGAAAACATTAAACAATCGATGAATTTATAAATATATATGAATTTTTCATTTTTTTTTCACATGTTTGTATATAACTCAAAAATTAAAGCGATGACATGTACATTTTTTTGATTCAGAATATTGGAATCATTACTAGAAACAATGTATTGATGATCAAAATTATATATCCGTTCAAAGAATCTCAAGAAATTTGGTACAAATACAGGAAATTTCTATAATTGGGAAATTTTGCAAAAAAAAACAAATCAAAACTTTTAAATTTTATGACATATATTTTTTTATTATTTTAGTTGGAAATTTATTATAAACAAAATTTACAAAAAAAACTGAAACTTGAATTTCACCGAAAATCTTAAAAATTTTGGTAAATATACCTAAACTCTAAAAATAATTATGTTTTTGTACTGGACAAACGATCTAAAAGATTTTTATGCACATCCCAAACGCAATTGATAATTACTAAATTCAGCATCCTTTCGGGGATGCAGGACGATTTATTTCTTTATGTTTTGTGCTGTTTTCGTACCTCACCCAATTCCTAATTCCCTTCCATGTACCTTTGATCCTTCCCTTTCCATCAGGAAGTTGATGAAAAGCTACGGCAAAGCACGAATCTCCAAATAACTAGAGGAACATGTCACTTGAGCCAATTAGTTCTGATAACATAGGTGCAGGGTTTCATTCAGTAAAAAGCATTCAAACGAAGAGGTTGTTTTTCGAGATGAAGACAACTGTAAGCTGCAAATAGATTGGTTGGTTGGTTGGTGCTAATCGCAAAGGCTGCTGCAAAGCCAATATTTGGAGTGATTTCAGTTTAATAAGAACCTGAAATAGTAGAACTCACTTCACTGACAAAGATGGCTTAACCGATTTGAGAACTCTTTCAGTTTGTAGTTTACACTAGTTCATGCACTAGCTCTCATGTTTTTCAAAAATCAAACAAAACTGTTTGAAGAATACATTTTTTATATGAGAATAAGAGAGATATGAGAATGGCATCATTACACAACTAGGTGGATAAAAACAAGTTTTACTTAATTTCGTATGATTTTTTGTGCTAAATTCAGAATTTTACTTTTTCTGAATTGTTTACTAATAGAATATTCAAATAATATTCGAATTCTATACATTCCGAAATAATTCTAAGTTTGTGATATTTAAATTTTAATATTCTATCGATTATAATTGATGTTGTTTAGGATAGCGGAAAATTTAAGATATACGTTTTTGTTCTTAATTGTTTGTAAAACAAAAATCAAGCAATATTTTTTTTTAAATTGTAGTTGGTTTCTTTTGCCATGGGTTAGTATAATTTTACGTTCTATTTCTTAATGTACAAAGCCATTGAAATTATTTAAAATTTTCGTGTTGTCTAAAATTTATTTTATTAATAGCAACAAATTCTACGTCTCTTTGAAACAGATGAAATCAAAACGGATTCCAATATTTTCACTTTGATTTACACAAATGTTTGAACGCAATATATATCAGAAATTTTGAAATTTCCGATCTTCTACCGATTTTTTGAGATTTTACGGAAAACCTAAAACAAAAAAAAACTAATTTTAGTACTTATAAACTCCGTTTGGGTTGTGCATAAAAATTGTTTAGATCTTTTGTCCAATACAAAAACATTATTATTTTTAGAGTTTAGGTATATTTACCAAAATTTTTAAGATTTTCAGTGAAATCCAAGTTTCAGTTTTTTTTTGTAAATTTTGTTTATAATAAATTTCCAACTAAAATAATAAAAAAATATATGTCATAAAATTTAAAAGTTTTGATTTGTTTTTTTTTGCAAAATTTCCCAATTATAGAAATTTCCTGTATTTGTACCAAATTTCTTGAGATTCTTTGAACGGATATATAATTTTGATCATCAATACATTGTTTCTAGTAATGATTCCAATATTCTGAATCAAAAAAATGTACATGTCATCGCTTTAATTTTTGAGTTATATACAAACATGTGAAAAAAAATGAAAAATTCATATATATTTATAAATTCATCGATTGTTTAATGGTTTCTTTTGATTGTGCAGGAATGATAGTTGAGCGAAAATTGTAGCTGGTATCACTAGCAATCGAATGATGTATAAAAATATATAGGTCATCGCTTTGAATTTCGAGATATTTACGATCATGGTAAAAAGTCTCACCTTTTCTTAGGTCATCTATCTACAGTTTCCATTATAACTTTGGGTAGACAACCCTATTTTTAGTTTTTTTCAGTGCATTTTATTTCTGGAAGTAGTACCTTTCCAATGGTGAACAAATTTTGAAAATCGGTTTGCTAACAATAAAGTTATGACTCGGTAAAGTTGAAGTATTCAATATTTTCTATGCGACGATTATGCCAAAGGAAAGAAAATTGGAAAGCAGATAGGGCATATTGAGCGCGTGAAAAAAACTTGGAACGGGAAAAATCAAATTTTCATTGGTTTTCCTTTACCAATCGTCTGCTACAAAGTTTTGAAATCAATCTACGAACTTCACAAAATTCTTTGGTGTAAAATTTATTGAGATTCGTTGAAAAACAGCTGAGCTATGACAGCTCAAAGTTACCGTTCCAACTTTTTTTGAGGCTTGGTATTTGGAGTGTTAATTGGTTACACTTCGAGTGCCGGACCCTGTAAGTAGTTTAAATCAATATAATTATGGAATTGTTATGTTGCCAAAAACGAACCGTGCTAAAATCGGTCCAAGCCAAAATATCATGCTGTACACAGTCCTTTGGGCACTTAGAAACAAATGTATGTGACAGTCTAAAAAATCGTGTTTTATGTTGCTCTCAAGCATTTCTTTGCAAGACAGCGCTCAAAACTTCTACTGCTGGAATAGGGGAAAAAGCCGCTTACACCAAAATTTCGATACCTCCGTTAAAAATTGGACGGATTTTAACAATCTATGGCTTGTTGGATAAGTATTATCGTGCGGAATCTAAGTCTGAAATTTATTCTGTTTTCAAGATCAATTGTGACAGATACTGCCAAATTTTGACATAAAACTTCATATAACTAAAAAAGTAAACATCCTATTTCAAAACCATTCAATAGCGTTCTGGGTGACGGGGAGACCTTTCATTTGCGACTAGTTTGATCAAAATCGGTCCAGCCATCTCTGAGATCTCGACCTCTTAGTTGACAACACACACACGTACATTAGCTCAGTTCGTCGAGCTGAATCGATTGGTGTATGACACTCGGCCCTCCGGGCCGCGGAAAATTTTTCTAAAGCTTGAGCGAATTCTATACCTATTTTTTATATTTATAAAAAAGGTAAAAACGCAAAATTTAAATATTTAATAAATTTCTCCTGCGACAATACATGCATGCCAACGCTTGATCCAATTTTCCATACAAGTTTTATAGGCCGCCGAAGGTATGGCCTTTAGTTCTCGCAGCGAATTCTTTTTTGTGGTCTCTATGGTCTCAAAACGCGTTCCCCGCAATGGCAATTTGAGTCTGGGGAAGAGGAAAAAGCCACACGGGGCCATATCTGGAGAGTATGGTGCTTGGTTGATGATATTGGTTGAGTTTTTGGCCAAAAACTGCGACACAACCAACGCTGTGTGGGACAAAATATTGATTTCAGCTCCACCAAATTTTACGTGTTCCTTTTGGGTCCCATAAGCACCATGCACAATTTTAGCTCGATCGGAGAAACAATATTTTCGCGCCCGAGGTTTAAAGTTTGTATGGAATTTAGTATGGAGAAATTCTATTTTTTTTTGCAAATAAATCGGCACGAGATCAATCTATGAACTCTTAAATTCAGGGCGTATATCATTTTTGTAGGAAATTTAACGGAGAAGAAATACTTTGAAGACTGCAAAACAATCCGACATTTGCAAAAAAAGTTTTTTAAAGGAAAACTGACACAAGGTCCGAATGATGGCTCATTCCTTCACAGTTCGAAAAATTCTTGTGATTTTACATCTTATCAGATGCACATAAATGGAGCGTCATGTTTCACACAAATTTATATTCAAGAACATGTAAAATTGTGTGATTTGAAAATTACATGGCTTTAAAAGGAAAGGAATAAAAATCAAAAGATCGACATCAACAACGCGACTTGAACCGAAAAACATTAGATCACAAAGCACACCAGTTAGTCGACTGAGCCACAGAGGCACATATCTGCTTGGCTGGTATATCGCGCATATAAATTCATACAGTCTCACTTGGTAGACAAGTGCAAATTACACTCGGAGCCAGTAAATTTCTGAACGAATGGAATATTGTGGCATTTGAGAAGTTAAGTAGTTAAGTTAAGTGAATTGTATCGTTTGAAGAATTATGTCACCTGTAAAATTCATAATTTCTTTCTGTGTTAGTACATCTAGCACCACTGCCGCTAGAGGTGGTAATATGATATTGCTTCTTTTATTATGCTATAACGGTTGATCTGAGTTGATTGATGTCTTGACGATAGTTACTCAGCTTTGAATGAAGAGTCCTTTCAAGTGACAAACCATGCTCCAAACCTTACTATGGTGGATTAAAAAAGTTTTTTGGCCAAACACCTAGCTGCTCATACAGCAAATGGACCGGCTAAGAAAAAACGTGGAAGACCGGCCAAATCAACACCAAAGGCTCCACCGTACAAATCAAGGCGAAGTCACCATCAAACAATGAAGACTTTTGTCCAAAACAAAAATCTGTTTTTTCTTTGAATAACTTATTTAAATTTATCGCTTCACTAAATTGATAATAATGTTTTTATCAAATGAATCAACTTAATTTCTTAATCAGTTGTTAGCTAGGAACTTTTTGCCTTACTGATATAGAAAGGCTATGCAATCACTGTGAAAACCAACTTTTGAACCGAGGCCTGGAGGGCCAAGTTTCATATACCATTCTGCTCAGCTCGTCGAGTACGCAATATGTCTGCATGTGTGTATGTAACAAAACTGTGCCCTCGCTTTTCTCGGAGATTGCTGGATCGATTTTCACAAAACTAAATTTAAATGCAAGATCTCTTGGTCCTATAGTTTACTATTGGATCTTACTCGGAACGAACTTCCAGTTCGGGAGCAACGGGGTAAATTGTGCAAAAAATGATAAATAGTGCTCTCGATTTTCGCAAAGACCGCATAACTGATATTCATCAACTCAGATTAAATTTGAAGGCCTTATAGTCCCATAACGTGCTATTGAATTTCATCTTGATCTGACTTCCGGTTCCGGAGTTACGGGGTAAAAGTGCAAAATGAATATAAAGGTGGATTCATTGTTTTACGCTCATCCTATTTTCACAAGCTCAGATTTAAATGAAAGGTCGTACAATCCCATATCACCCCATCGAATTTCATCCGGATATGACTTCCGGTTTCGAAATTATAGACTGATAAGTATAAAAATTTCATTACCAGGAACGTGAACACATAATACCACGGAAAAGTTAGCTGCAGAAGTAATTTAAAAAAATGATCGTGTAGGCCAATTTCTCAGAAACGGCTAAACCGATTTTCTCAAACTTAGATTCAAATGAAAGATATTATGTTCCAATAAGTAAATGTAGAATTGTGTCTGTGTGGTTTAGTGGTCAAAAACTCCGAAATGGAACTATGCATTTTCTCTTAGACAACTGAGTAGACTTTTACAATTTTGACAGAAATGATTGGTCTCATAGATTGCAAACGACTGATGCCTGATGCAACATCCGGCTCTGCAACAACAGAGATAAGTGTATATCTGCCTACAATTCCACTGGACATGCTTAGCATTTAAGTCCCCTATTACGAAAAATTTCGGTCGATATCTTGTGAGTTTTTGCAAATCGCCTTTTAAGAAATTTAATTGTTCGCAGGTGCATTGGAATGGCAAATATGCTCCAGCGATGAAATAAATTCCGTTAATGGTTTCAACTTCGATTCCCAAGCTTTCAATACCTTTAGTATTGAAAGTAGGTTTAATTTGCCGTTGGACAAAAATGGCAACTCCACCACCCATTCCAGTAAACCTGTCAAATCGATGAACCACAAAATGTGGATTACTTTTCAATTTGACATTTGGTTTAAGAAAAGTTTCTGTTACAATGACAATATGAATTTTGTGAACTTTGAGAAAATTATAGTATTCATCTTCACTCTATTTTAAAGATCGAGCATTCCAAAAAAAATTCCATTCCATTTGAAATATTCAAATAATTATTTAACATCACTGTTAAATTTTAAATTCATTATAATATTATTTGCGAATTGCCATCCGATTTGAAATGCTTCAAAGAGTGATGAAGTCGAATTCATTCGGATGATCATTTGAAAAAGTAGATATTGTAGGTAGATCATTTAATTTTCAGTTATATCACCTAAATCGACCTCATTTAAAGAAGCGAATGGCATTGAAGGAAAATTGGTAGGTAGACTGCCATTAGAAGAAGATGATTTGGCCAATCTACCTATTAATAAATTGTGTTCGTTTGGAGATGAACTGCAAAGCGGTCCTGTGTTTGATTATTTACATTAGAAGAATTAATTGGTAGATTTCTACCTGTTATACTAGCATAACTGACATTAAAAAAAGATGATGACGAGGTTGATCTACCTGTCAATAAATTGTTTTCGTTAGAAGACGATTTGGAAGGCGTACCTGTTTTCTGTTTTAAATTCAAAGAAATAAGTGCCTTAGAAGAATTAGGCGTGGCATTTGTAACGTTTTTGTCGTGAATACGACTTACTTTACTATGGGGCGCCTTTTCAAAATTTACCCTCTGAGAGAGTGATAAGTTTTTGATCTTGAATATCTCCTGTTATATCTAATTTCGATGATAGACCAATTTTAGCATATGGATGTCTTGTATGGTGGCAGAAAGGAGAAGTCGCGACAGTTCAGTCAAAGCTAAATCATCTCCAAAGGATGGTCCTAATGGTGATGACAGGAGCATTCACGACAACTCCTACTGCTGCTCTAGAGGCGCTACTGTGCATTAAACCACTACATGTGTTCCTAAAACAAGAAGCATTATCTTGTGCATATCGTCTTAAGGTTACAGGGCTTTGGAACAGTAACCCATTAGAATATGCTACCAGTCACACTCGCTTGTGGTCTCAAATGGTTCCGTGGGATGAGTATTTACTCGCTCCTAGTGACCTAACTCTCACATGCAGTTTTCCTTTCAAAACATTCAATGTGAGCTATCCTCTTCGTGAGGAATGGTTGTCTGGTTGTCTGGAACGACAACTTGATGAACACATAGTTTGTTATACGGACGGTTCTCTGTTGAATGGTCGTGCTGGTGCTGGTGTCTACTGTCGTGAAATGAGGCTGGAGCAGTCTCATTCACTTGGTAGATACTGTACTGTGTTCCAAGCAGAAATCTACGCAATTCTGTGTGGAGTACAATCGGCACTTCAGCAGAGGATTTGTGGTAAACGTATTTATTTTTGTTCCGACAGTCAGGCAGCCTTAAAAGCACTCAGTTCGAATGACTCACGGTCGAATCTAGTGATCGCATGTCGAACTCAAATTGAAGACCTCAGCATTTCAAATGCTGTTTACTTCTTATGGATACCCGGCCATTCTGGTATTACTGGAAATGAATGGGCTGATGAGTTGGCTAGAGCTGGTGCAACGAATGATTTTGTTGGTCCTGAACCAGCTTTACAACTTTCAACTAGTTGGATAAAGCACAAGATTCGTTCTTGGGCTGTATCCAAACATGCCAGCTACTGGCGCAGCTTGCAAACTTGCGCTCAGACAAAAGCATTTCTACCAGATTTAAATCTGAAAATGTCAAAGTGTCTACTGCATTTCTCCAAGCATCATTGCAGTATTCTGGTCAGAGCTCTGACTGGACATTGCAAACTCAATTATCACATGGCTACTATTCAACGTGCTGAGTATTATTCGTGTGATTTGTGTGAATGCGATTATGGTACTTCATATCATCTGATATGTAACTGTCCCGCATTGACGCAGCTACGTATCCGGGTTTTTGGTTCTCCATACATGGTTGAGTCTGTGTATGCGGAGCTAAAATTGAAGGATATTCTCTCGTTTCTTACCCAATGTGGTAAGGAGCTATAGTCAGAAGGGTTCATCGTTCTTCCTGGAGTGAATGAATCCCTTCTGTATTTACCTTAAATAGGGTTTAGCAGATTGTTTGGCATCTTTTAGGGGGTGCCGAATTTACTTCTGCTCGTACATACTGCGAATCGTTCTGCATTCTTCCGGGAGTGCAGAATGGTGTCGCTTTTGTAAGATCTTCAAATCCTCTCGGGGGTTGGAGGTTTTATTAACAGCGGACTGTTCGGGACCTCGTAGAGGTTCAGAATTTACTTCTGCTTCCACTAAATGTGATCCTCAGCAGATTGTTCGGCATCCCTTAGGGGTGCAGAATTTACTTCTGCTTTTATGTGTTTTTGTGTCGTCAATTTTTCCCATCCTCTTAGTCCAACCCTTACCATTTCCTTTCAATCCTTCCCTCTTATATATCGGGAAAATGATGCTAAAAACAAATTGATGGCAAGGCACAAATCTCCAAATATCAAGGGGAACGTGCCATTTGAGCCAATTTGTTCTGATTCCTGATTCCTTAGAAGAATTAGGCGTGGCATTTGTAACGTTTTTGTCGTGAATACGACTTACTTTACTATGGGGCGCCTTTTCAAGATTTACCCTCTGAGAGAGTGATAAGTTTTTGATCGTGAATATCTCCTGTTATATCTAATGAATCAACATAATTCTTGCTACATGCCATCGGAAATATGATCACAATTTTATGATAAAACTCTCAGTTGTGTGACATATTCTTAAATAGTTCACAATTAAACTTTTCTGAAATGTTTGGTATAAACGAGTATCAAAGAGGATAATTCATATGGCGCGTTTGCCTTTCTCGTATTTTGAAAGCTCATAGCTCAGTGATCTGTAGAAGGATTTATATAATCTAACTACCAATAGAATCGAAAATCTTCAACTTGAACGTGTATTACAACAATATTGAAGTTTTTCAATAGTACACTATTGAAAAACCTGTTTGATTTAACCCATGACAGCACCAGCCAATCAGAACGCGAGATGTCTGTATCTATACAAGAGCATCCATATAAAAGTTGAATGGTTCACTTTGCCTATCATTTGCTGAGCAACTCTTCCCGAAACAAGACACACGACAGCAACATCGAGGACCTGTCGTCTCATTGTTTCCCGATATGAATGCACGAGACACCGTCAGCACAATGACACCGAAAAAGGCAGCCAAAAAGTCCAGCAAGGCCCATTGCCGAAACAAGACACACACGAGAACCATCTCAGATCTCAATATTTCCTACCAAAAGATTCATCAAGATGGGAGTTAAAATAATTTGTACCGTCACTAACACATTCAATTACGAACGGCAATGCGAAAGCGAAAGTGATGATGTTGAACACATCTTCATACTAGTATGGGGTCGTGTGAAAATATGTCATGCGAAACAGGGTTGCCATATATACAGGTTAATCTGTATTATTATTATTACTATCATTATTATTATTAGAATCACTCTTGCATACCGAAGATCGTAGATACATTTCAGACCAGGCCATTGCAATTGTCTCGTACTGAAATTTCGAGAAGAATCAGATATCTTCGAACTTCATAGCTTCAATAAAAATAAACTACAAATTTGTCGTACCTAGCTTCCTATATTAGCAAATTAAAAAGGAATTGTTTCCGGTTTGGAATATATAGTTGTAGAATCGTAGCTGTTTAATGTTACTAATCTGTACTTTAATGTAGGTGTATCGCTTCAAATTCTATTGGTGAAAAAGAGGAAAGCTTGCACAATTCATACAATCAATCAACTAACTGATATTCGGAAAAGTGATGGAAGCGTGTCAGTTTTTTCGTATTCACGACATCCAGTTATGTCTCTGACATTACTCACCCGCCTTTTTTATTTTCAGGTATGTTCTGTAAATTTAAGGTCGTTGATTTGACTTGTTGTCTAAGCGCACGAACGTTTAAAATTTTTTCCCTGACAGAACATTTCAAATAATTGGATTTATGATTTCCATCGCAATTTGAACATGAAAATTTATCAGTGGTTTCATTCATTGGACAAACGCCTTTCGAATGCGATTTACCACAATTCAAACACCGTATATCCATATGACAATTTTTGGTTCCATGACCGAAGCCTTGGCAACGACGACATTGCGTTAAGTTTGCAATACGATTATGCCGTTTATAATGTTCCCAATGAATTTTTATGTGGGAAATGAAACGTACTTCTTCCAAAGTTTTCAAAATATTTACATCACTTCGATTGAAGTGTATTAGATAAAGTTCATGGGGAATTCCAGAGCGTGTTTTAGAAGTACCATTCGCTCTTTTTTTCATAAGTATTACTTGGGAAGGGGCAAATCCAAGCAATTCTTTTAGTTCATTTTTAATTTCATCAGTGCTTTGATCATTTGATAAGCCTTTCAAGACAGCCTTGAAGGGTCTGTCTGATTTTATATCATATGAATAAAATTTATGAAGTTTTTCGGACAAATATCGAATAAGACGTTCGTAATCTTCCAATCCATCCACCAAGACTCGACATTCTCCTCTTCGTCCGATTTGAAATGAGACTTTTACTTCCGGGAGAAAAGTAGAAAGCTCAGTACGGAATGCTTTGAAGTCGGAAATCATCACCGTCACTGGTGGCATAGATTGTTGTTTCTTCCCAGAACGACAAGCGTCCATTTTGGGAATTTTTGAAGAATTTTCTTCTATGTCGCTACAATCGGATTCAGGAAGAATCTCGTAAATATTGTTAGACGGCATAGGATCAACGGAAGGAAAATCCGTCCGTTGTCTTTTTTTTATATTCAGATTCTATAAGATCGTGAATGTTACTAGAAAAATGTTGAACAACGGATTGTGATTTATTCCGTATTGAATTATTTTTAGCCTTAGGCTTATTGCCTTTCCGGTTGGACGCAGGCATTTTTGAAATGAAATAAATTTTAAATTAAATTAACTAGACTAAAGTAGTCTTCTATTAGACTCCTAGTTTGGAAAAGTCTTGATAAAGACTGATTAATTCGAAGAATAGTTCTTTGAATAGCTAGCCTTAAAAAAGATTGATTAATTTCTTTGTCACTCTAATATCACTCTTTGCATAGAAAGGCTGACTAATTGTTAGTCTGTAAAAAGACTGTTAGTGATTCGGGTAGCCTTGAAAAAGACTGAAGCCTTGAATCAATGAAACTCTAGGTAGCCAGAAAAAATTTCCAGGAGCCTAGAGCTATACGCGTTCGGTGCGAACGATTGTTCAACACCGACTGAAATGAGTTTTTTTTTCACTACAATGATCACTTCACTATGCGTGATACTGGTAATATACTGATTCTTCATTTTGTGTTTTACACCTAATAAAGAATGGTCCATTTTGTTGAAATATGGATAGTTTTAAGAAAGTTTTTGTGAAGTATGATGTAACACTCAAGACTGCTACTAGTATTTACTTGAATTGTAAAGTGTCTTCATGGTGTTTGTGAAAAAATTAAAAAATTATCAGGTGTACAACTTTGCTTCCGCCGTTTTCCGATAGGTGGCTGTACCGACTGAGGCTGGTCAAAACACATAGATGATAATGCCTTTAAAGTAAGTGTGTACAGTGTCTAACGAATTGTCATCGCCATTTCAGTGACAGTTGTTCTTGTTTTCGTATTATTCACGCTCGAAAATGTCTGTTTATGTGCCCAATTCTCGCCATTTGCGGGAAGTTTTACTTTTCTGTTACAATTCTAAAAAATATGCAGCTGAAGCGCATCAAATGCTTTCAGAAACTTACGGTGATGCTGCTCTGAGTAAAAGAACGTGTCGGGAGTGGTTTCAACGTTTTAAAAATGGTGATTTCGATGTCGAAGACAAACATGATGGTGGAAGAGAAAAAGCCTTCAAAGATGACCAACAATTTACTACGAGCTCTTAAAACCGAGTGAAACCATCACAGGAGATCACTACCGAACGCAACTGATGCGCCTTAGTCGCGCGCTAAAAGAAAAGCGGCCACAGTATCAAGAGCGACATGGCAAAGTCATCCTCCAACACGACAATGCTCGGCCTCACATCGCAAAAGTGGTCAAAAAGTACCTGGAAACGCTGAAATGGGAAGTCTTGCCCCACCCGCCGTATTCCCCAGATGTCGCCCCTTCTGACTTCCACCTATTCCGTTCGATGGCACACGGCCATCAATCCTCCGAATAGTTGGAAAAATGGATTGCTTCATGGATAGCGTCAAAAAAGGACTCCTTTTTTGAGCCGGGATCCGAAAATTTCCGGAAAGATGGGAGAAAGTTGTCGCTAGCGACGAACAATAATTTGAATAATACATCTGTAAGCATTTTTTCGCAATAAAGCTTTGAATTTTGAAAAAAAAAACGGCGGAGGCAAAGTTGTACACCTAATAAAAAAAAATTTGCTCTACTTTGAGATCCTCAAATGAAACAACGCGTTCATTTGTGGAGCACAAAGTAGCGTGAACTTTTACATCAGCTCAGCTCGGTGTATGTTGAACTGCTAAGTTGCACTTGCACAGCTCAGTGTTATCTGCTAATGCTCTGAACAGTTGGAAAACGACAAAATTTGTTAAATTTCTATCGATGTTCTTGGTAGATGGATCAGTAAAGAAAAAAATGCATTCAAAAATAGAACTTAGCTTCGTTTGTTCATTTGGTTAACATGTTTTGAATCCTGTTAGTGTTTTTATGATGCTAAACTTACTACTTGCTGGTTGTTGGTTTTTGTATGGTGCTCTACCGAATAATCACCCCTTAAATTTTATTCTGGCAACATAAAATTCGGATTGCATTTCGGCAGTACATCAGTTCGTCGTTAACCCAGCAGCGAATGTGGGCTTTGCTTTTCCCAAGTGGATCAGGCAGTTTCGCTTCTTTCGTCCTGCCTTTTAGACACAAGTAAGCCCATTCAGCAGCCCGATACGATTCCGTGGCAAATCCTCCCCTAGGTACTATCAGTCAATAGTGTGAAAAGTTAATATTACCCATTCACACCGCATAATGGGTTTTCAGCCGTTTGGACCGATTGTGGAAAGTTAGCGAAGGGGAACGGCTCGGAATACACCACAACTGTTCGGGTTTTCAAGCGACCCATTGGAATGTGCTTAACTGTAGGCAAGTATCGACAATACACAACCGTTGGGCCCCTTCAATATCGTTCATTTCGTATTCCATGCGACGATAGGCCGGCGAAACCGAGAATCCCCACCCCCACCGCCATTGCAAAAAGGCATACACAAGGGGCTGAATGTTGATGATGATGTATGTGCTTCACATGTCGACACACGATTTACAACGTAGGGAAAAGAGCCGCAAAGACCGGGTCTTTTCGAAACGTAAAGGCTTTTCCTACATTGCCACATTTTTCTGACGATAGACAATTTCCTTTCCTACCCGCAAAATGAACGCACACACACACGCTCAGATGTGCAATCCAATACTGCTCAAGAATTAGATTTCCCGCATTCCGTCGCCGCCACCCGGGAAATTCGATTCTACATTTTTTCCTTCAAATAAAAAACAAAACTACACCCACTCTAAGCTCTTCGGCAATAAACAGTAAGTGGATTTTTCTTCGCTGTCAAAGCGAAACCCGATTTGGTTCATTTTCATTCGATTAGCAAACGAAAAAACCAAAAAAAATAGAAGAAACGTCTCGTCCGCCGGTTCCATCCAATTAACTCGAAATTTATCACGGGTTGTGTTTGGCCTGTTTCCGGAGAGCGTTTCCGAAAGCAAGATGGGTAGAAAAAAAAGAAAACAAAACCCCTACATTCAAGTTGTTGAAATTAATGGACCGAATTTAAATGGCCCTGTCCCTGTCTGACCGCTCGAGTTCCAATCGAGGATCCGTTTACTGCACAGGAACGGGTTCGTGCAGTGGAACGCTCTAGAGGGCGCCGCATCCAGCAGCCAGTCAGTCCAGCAGGATTGATGTGCGGTTGACTGGGGAGGGTCTGAAAATTGACTTCGGTTGGTTCCAATTTATTTTACGAACACAGCACCGACAGCACTTCAGTCGTGTTAACCTATTAGCAGTTTCCGGGCGGAAGTTGGAGAGGTTGCAGTTGGGTAGTTTAGCTAGAATTCCACTCCACTTTGCCAGTCATGCGTGTTAAGGAAAAAAAAACAACCGGATACGACTTTAAAAAAATGGATCTTAAACTAACAATGTTTGTAATCGAAAAAAAACCAGACTAGCAAATCAACAATCTCAACAGGGATTGGGGCAACAATTAACAAATTACCACTTTCACGGTTAATTTCCTCGCGAAATGAACCGTTTCACACACCCTAAATGTGCGTAGCAGGAAAAACAACCCCGTCCAAGTGCTTCACCATTCAATAAATCAACCGTGAAATTTCGCCATCCAAAACCGGCACTGCCCGGAGATGCCACTCGTAAGCGTAAACAACCGCACGAATAACTTGGCCTCCCCGATTGAGTTCCCGGTTCAGGAAGAAATAATTAGAATTGCATTTCATTCCCTCCAGTGATGCGAGCTCGGTTTGAATGCGTAGGCTCGCGGTGGTTATTTTAATCGCATATTTTTTCTCGCTTCAGACTCAGCATCAACTAAAAGTTGTTTAATAAAGGCGAAACATTCTCTAAACGTTTGGTAATGATTCTGAAAGCATCCGTAGACCCAGAGAACGTTGGTGTCTTGTGAAAACAATATGCTATGAGAACGTTGAGGGCTAGGTTCCTCCAAAATACGAATTTTCTTTCAAATCCACATATAGTTTAAACAATATTACAAAATTATTACAGATAAAAGTACACGGAACGACCGAAATTAGCTCTGCGCCTAATTCGTATTACTGTTTTTGAATTAGTTGATTTTAACAACAAAATTTCCAAAATAACTATAAAATTAGTTAAAATTTAGAATTTACTGTGCTGAAAAAAACTCTTATTTTTAGAGAATGTGTTTAGTTGGCGAATATTCTGGACACAAACCAGCAATATTTCGATCCAACACGAAATTCTCATTGACAACTAATTTCGTTATTAGAATCAGAAACTTTGATTCTATTTATCCATCACCGTCATTACTGAAGGACAGTAGTGTCAAAGCAAAACAATCCATTAAAAAGCTAAAAGGGACAGTCTTGTTGAAACTGCTCGCAAATTGTTTAGATGTTTTTCGCATGTGTTACGATATATCCCTATATAAATTTCTAAACCGATATGTAAAAATGACGTAAACTGTTAGTGGAAAGTGTATTTATTCAGAATTTGTGCGCAGTTGAAGCGATTGTGGGTAATAATGTTTTTACGAGAAACAGTGAAGTGAGTTTCGAATGTTGCACTCTAATTGTATACGTCAAATGATGTTTTTTTGTATCTTCTCATTCCGGGCTACGCCGTCCGGTGTACTACTTGTATTCGGTTTTTGTTTTCCGAGTGCTCAAAGTTTTCAGTGAGAATGAAGAAAACAGTGATTTAGAAGAAAAAAAATTCAAAAAATGTTTACGTTTCGTTTATGTCTTTTTCTCCAACACAACATCGTATTTATACCTGCCAATATAGAAAAGACAACCGCGTCTGAATTTTTTTCGGCAGTAGTGTGCCATCTAGTGGCTAGTAGTCATTAAGGTGTTACCGTTTCGGTGACAGGGCGCCATATAGCTGCAGATTGCAGAAGCCAATTCAACCATTCATATTGGTTGAAAACAACATTATATTTCTTTAATTCAACTAAAAAATTAGTTGACTGGATATGAAGTGTGCCTTAGCTAAGAAATGACAGTACGTTTAATTTGTGAATTCAACTAAAAAAAATAGTCATTTCAACAAATATTTTATTAATATTAAGGGAATGAGAATAAAAAATCTAAATCAGCAAAAGTAAGATTTTTTTAGTTGTCTCAAAAAATAACTAACTAAAATCAGTAAATCAACTAAATTTTTCGCGAAAATGCTGATTTCGGTCGTTCCGTGTACATAAATGAAAATACATCAAAAAAGATTTTTATTTCTTTTTTCAATATGGCTTCTGCAAGTAAAAATTTTACAGCCAGAAAAATTAAACAAAAATTTCCGATTTAAGACTCTTTTTTGCACTTTTAATTGTTAATTTTTTTTTTATAACAATGAATATTTTTGGTTATAGTCCCGAGCCTAGAGAGACATCCGACGAATAAAATGTCGTTTTACATTCATGTTGATACGTACAGTAGTTTTCGGAATACGAGTGACACCCAGTTGAAAAAACCTGTTTTAATCCACCTAGTGGTGTAATGATGCCTTTCTCATATCAATCAAACTATTATATATAATACTGTGGTATTCTTCAAAATTATTTTTCTTCGATTCTTAAAAGAATAATCGAAATAGATTTGTTTGACCGTCTACTGATAAAAACTATCAATTGGAAAAGATTTGAGGTCGATTTAGAAAACTTTTTACGGTTTTTCGCTCTTTTCAGTGATGGTATAAAATTTTTAACACACTTTACCCTATATTTCCGGATCCGGAAGTCGGATCCGCATGAAATTCAGGAATAACGCATGGGACCATAGGACCTTTCATTTGAACCTAAGTTTGTGAAAATCGGTCGCGCCATCTATGAGAAAAGTTAAAACACATATTTTCTTTTTTTTGCACATTTTACCCCATAACTCTCGAACCGGAAGTCGGATCCAAATAATATTCAGGAACTTTGTATGGGACCTCAAGACCTTTCACTTGAATCTAAGTTTGTGAAAATCGGTTCAGCCATCTCCGAGAAAAGTTAGTGCACTTATTTTCACGATTTTTTGCACATTTTACCCCATAATTCCGGAACCGGAAGTCGGATCCAAATAATATTCAGGAATTTTGTATGGGACCATAAGACCTTTCATTTGAATCTAAGTTTGTGAAAATCGGTTCAGCCATCTCCGAGAAAAGTTAGTGCAAAAAAACGTGATTAATCCACCTAGCAGTGAGATGATACCTTTTTTTATAAATCCGCATGTGTTTTTTGCATGGATATTCTTAGGTGTTTTAGTTCTCATGACATTATTTTAATTATCGTCGTTTCAAACGGCAAATTGAGATTTTAATCACTCATTACCCTGTAATTTCGAATCTGCAAATCGTATCGAATTTCAATCTTAACGTGTGACATTCGATTGAACATTCCATGAGATGTCGAAGTAAGTTCCACTTTAAGGTTTTTCGTCATTATTTATGGTACTTCCAGAGCTGGTATTCAGGAACTAGCATAACCCAAAATGATTCGAATGGCCATAAATTAATACGCCAAACAATTTACATCTTCTATATCGGTATGAATTTTAAAAACTCATCATCTGTAATTCCATAAAAATAATAAAATATAAAATAATATAAATTATAAAAAATAATATATAAAATATAAATAAAAAAAAATAAAATATAAAATATAAAATATATATATAAAATTCACCAATTTTGTATGGGACCTTAAGTCCTTTAATTTGAATTTTTGTTTTTGAAGTTCGATTTGGCCTTTTTGAAAAAATGATTAAACTTTGAGAAACGATTCGAAACTGGATCCGGAGTTCTAAGATCGGTGTAGCCGAAATCAGATAAATTCACCTGAGGAGTGTGTAGACATCTTTGAAAAATTGTAGTGCGAATTAAAACTTGGGGGTACATTCCGAATCCAAAAAAGAATACCGCTTAAACTGAAATAAATTTATTTGGTAATCGACTATCCAAATTTGCAAACCCGATAAATCTGATTAATTTATGTGAAATTGACATTTTTATACTAATCACCCTGTATCTCCTAAACCAGAAGTCGAATCTGACTAAAAAGTAAGACGTTTTATAGGATTTTAAGACCTCTCATTTGAATCATAGATGATTCTTAGATTTCATTTGAATCTTAGATCGGTTCAGCCATCTACGAGAAAAATGAATTGCATTATTTTAATTTCGATTCACATATCATCCTGTGGTTCCGTAATCAGTAATTCAGAAACCTTGTTTGGGAGTATACGACTTTTCATATGAATCTGAGTTTGTAGAAAACGGTTTAGACATCTCCGAGAAAATCGAGTGAAATTATTTGTCACACACGCATTTGCTGATCTCGACGAACTGAGCCGTATGGTATATGGAAGTTATGTTCTTCCAGATTTTATTGCTGTAAGTAGTTTAAATCAATATAATTATGGAATTACTTTCAACTCGAAAATGCTGATATCATCTGGTTTATAAGTGCCATATTCGAACGATTATGTTGCCAAAAACGAACCGTGCTAAAATCGGTCCAAGGCTAATTGTCATGAAAAAGGATGCTGTACACAGTCTTTTTGGGCACTTAGAAACAATTGTATGTCACAGTATAAAAATCGTGTTTTCCGTTGCTCCCAAGCATTGCTTTGTCATACAGCGCTCAAAACTCCTACTGCTGGAATAGGAAGAAAAGTCGTTTACACAAAAATTTCGATATCTCCGTTAAAAACGGACGGATTTTAACAATCTATGGCTTGCTGGATAGGTATTATCGTGCGGAATCTAAGTCTGAAAACATATTCTGTTTTCAAGGTCAATTGTGACAGATACTGTCAAAAAACTGAAAATTTTGACATAAAACTTCGTATAACTCGAAAAGTAAACATCCGATCTCAAAACCATTCAATAGCGTTTTGGGTGACGGGGAAACCTTTCATTTGCGACTAGTTTGATCAAAATCGGCCCAGCCATCTCTGAGATCTCGACCTCTTAGTTGACAACACACATACAGACACACACACATACACACACACATACACACACACATACAGACATTTTGTGACTCGACGAACTGAGTCGAATGGTATATGACACTCGGCCCTCCGGGCCTCGGTTCAAAAGTCGGTTTTCACAGTGATTGCATAACCTTTCTATATGAGAAAGGCAAAAAACGTGATTTTGAGAAAATGCCGAAAAAAATGTTTACTCGCGACTAATCGACTCCTCCTATTTTCTACCAGCTTCTTGGTCACCTGTACCCTAGAGACTAATTCTATATCATTTCTAAAACTAGTACCTAGCAATTTACGGCTTTTTTCTCGATATTTTGAAAATTGATTGGAGTAACCTGGCCTTAACTGCAATGTTAGCTTTCGCAGAAAAGTTTGTTTGAAATTTTATTAGATCTGGAATAGTTATCAAAGTGAGCTCTGCTTGTTTAGAGCAATTCCAGGAATGAGTAGACGAAAAAGTGAAAAAATCAGAATCGACCTTCTCTGATTTGGATGAAACTTTGCACAGGCTTCAGTATGGCAAATCATAAGTTTTGAACCGATGGAGAGGTTAATCCGACTCACGAATAATTTTAAAAAAGGGCGTATGTATTTTTGCTTTTCACAAAAATTGCCTTTTTCAAATCGTTGTAACTCGGAAACCGTTAATTTTACAAAAATGGCGTTCAGGAAGAAGTTGTAGGAAATCGATTGGTCACTCTAAAAAATATATACACTGAAAAAAAATTTGAATTTTTTTCTCAATAATTTCAAATTAACCAAAAAAATATAAATTAACAAAAAATCAGGGTTTCGATTTTTTTTTGATAATTTTTATTTTAAAGCTCTTATTTAAACCCACAGATTGATGGTTATCCCATCCGTGCCTTTTGAAAAATGAAAAAGCTACAGCTAAAACAATTTACAGATATCAAGTTCTCGTTGGAAGACAATCATTTAAACAGTAGAATATTATTAAACAGGTTAAAGACAATAAATTTGTTCATGATATCCTTTCTTCTAAAAGTAACTGTTCTTGAGATACTTGGATATTTAATTATAACACCATTTTCTATATTTCCATTAATTGTTTATTTGCTTGCTATATCTACAATTATTTCATGTACATGAATAATTCTTAATTATGTTTAAGATTTTAAGTTTTCGAAAATTGTATGAGTTCTACGTGCATCGTCATTCGAATACAGTCTTGTGACGATTGTGGTTTCTGAACTCGGAACAAAAGAATAGTATTTCTGTGTGCCTGGAATCACTTTGGTATCCTTATAAACACTACTCCACTCGGTCACACCCCGTTCATATTCTACTTGTGACACGTAACAAAAGGACATGGTCGTGGATGCATCACGACGTCTCTGCTCTACCCATTCATATAATTGTTTCGCAGTTCTGATTGGGTGTTCATATAGTTTAGCCAAGCTTTCACGTCGTGCAATTCGCTTTAAATTACCCCCGACTGCATCACATGGCCCTTTACCATGAGAAGTTGCAAAAAAATGCCACTCAGCATCAATGTTATACATTGATTTAAATTTACAGAGACTTGCAAATTTTTTTCTGTTTTTGTACTGCGAGACAGCTCCGTCAGACATAAATATTGATTTTTTAATTTGAATTTTGTCTTTCAAAAATGACATTAAGTGTGAAATAAACACTTGATTCTCTATAATAGATTTCAAACGGATGAATGGTTGCCTGATCATTGCTCCAATTGTGGCTTTGAACAGCATCCTGAAGCACAAATGAAAAATATTCTGAAAAATCACAAATAATTACGATTTCTCCTGTCTTTAAATTAGATTTCTCATGTTTTCAGATTGCTGATTTTTAATAAAATCATGAGTCACAAGTTTTTCTAATTTTTCGCGAAAATATACTGCCAATTCTTCTACCGAATTGACAAATTTCTCTAGATCACATCTGTCAGTAGAAACCCATTGTTCAATTCTTATCTCAGTTAATTCACGTTCCTCGAAATTGTCTAAAACGCTTCTCTCCAGATCTTGTGTCGCTGGACAACTTTTGCATTCACGGAGGTAAAGACTGTCCCAGAAAGTATGGACGCACTTTGATTTCGAGACATGTTTCCTAAGATATGCCTTCGTTAATGCCCAAAATTCCTCAATTGGTCGAAGTTGTGGGCAATTTGGTGGATTCATGTCTTTTGGGACGAAAGTGACATTTTTGGTAGTATACCATTCTACCGTTGATTTCGAGTAGTGGCAAGAAGCAAGATCTGGCCAGAAAACAACAGGATCCTTGTGGCTTCGAATCATGGGTAGAAGTCGTTTTTGTAAACATTCCTTGATGTATATTTCGCTGTTCATTGAAGCAGTGGTGATGAAGGGTTTCGAAATCTTACCGCAGCTACAAATTGCTTGCCAGACAATAGCTTTCTTACCAAATTTTTCGACTTCAATCGATGTCTCGGACTGGTTTAACACACCCTATAATATTGTGGTCCCGGCAAGGATTTGTAATCGAGTTTTACGTAGGTTTCGTCGTCCATGATTATGCAGTTCAAATTTCCAGCAAGAATCGTATTGTACAGCTTTCGTACCCTCGGCCTGAACGATGCTTCTTGTTTCAGACTACGTTTTGATTGTTTCTGCTTCTTATAGGTTCGAAGAACGTTCTTTAGCACGAAAAACTTTTAACTTCGAAGTGCCCACTTTTTTGGCCACATCCCGAACTGAAACCTCCTTCTTTTGCTCGAACGCCTTCAGTATACGTTTATCCAACTGAGGGTTAGCAGGACCTTTTATCGACCCGTTTTCGGTTTATCCTCAAAGGTGTTATCCTCACCGACCTTCCTGATTGCATTTCGCACGGCTTTTTCTCTTACTCCTTCCAATTTTGCTATCTTTCTCAGTGACAGTCCGCGTTCTGTGCACCATTTGTACACAATTTTTCGACGTTGTTCTGCTGAAAGTCCACGCATTTCGAAACAAACTAATGAAAACGAATAAACAACTGCACAAGTGGTTAGAGAAGAGTGTAAACAACAGGACGCAGCCATAAAAATTGACAGATTCTGAACCTTTCCGAAATGGCAGCGGTTTTTGGTTGCGTCCATACTTTCTGGCACAGTCATTAACGAACATGATAAAAGTAAATGAATCTTCCGGGTTATCCACTGGAGTTACTCTTCTAGACATAGAAAAGCATTCGAAAGTGTTTGGCACAAAGGTTTAAGCAAATATGTCTGATTTCCAGTTTCCTATTTATTTGATCAAAATGATTCAAAATTATTTAACTGATCGTACTCTTCAGGTTAGCTATCGGAATTGTAAATCTGAATTGCTACCCGTACGAGCAGGTGTTCCGCAGGGTTCGAGCGTAGCTCCAATCTTGTATAATATTTTCACTTCTGATCTTCCAAATCTAACCGATGGTTGTCAGAAATCGCTATTCTGTGACGACACAAGTCTGTTAGCCACAGGTAGGAATCTAAGAGTGATCTGAGGTCGCCTACAAATAAGTTTAAATATTTTCAGTGATTATCTGTCAAAATGGAAAATTAAACCAAATGCTGCAAAAACGCAATTAATTATCTTTCTTCATAAGCTAAGAGCTTCTTTTTTTAAACCAAACAATAATCACATTCTCAAATTGAATGGATTGGAATTGACATGGTCTGATCAAGCTAAATACTTAGGTTTAACGAATGACAAAAAACTCACCTTCAAAAATCACATTGATGGAATCCAGGCAAAGTGTAATAAATATATTAAATGTTTATATCCTCTTATAAACAGAAATTCTAAGCTCTGTCTAAAAAACAAATTGTTAATTTATAAACAACTTTTCAGACCAGCCATGCTTTATGCAGTACCAGTTTGGTCAAGTTGTTGTTCCACCAGGAAGAAAACGCTTTAAAGGATTCAGAATAAAATTCTGAAAATGATTTTGAAGCGTCCTCCCTGGTTTAGTACAAATGAGTTACACAGACTCGCAAATATAGAAACGTTAGATGTAATGTCATATAGTATTATAAGCAAATTCCGACAAAAATCGATGCAATCTTCTATTGAATCGACTCGCTCTCTGTATTAGTTAGTAAGTTAGTATATAAGTTCCTTTTCCCCATTACACAATACAAGTAGGTTTAGAATTTTCCCTACACAAAAATCTCAGAATTGCGGAAGCAAATGATGTCTTCATGGTAATAACCAAATCATATATATATAACAGGGCTGAAAAGTCACTACTTGTGGCTGAACACCCAATTTAAATCTTAATAATTTAATTTTAACTCATATTCCAATAAATAGTTATTAAAAAAACCTGGTCGTCCCTTCTACTTTTTCTCTGTCATTCACCATCCGTTTTTCGATCACTAACCAGATCTACATGCCGATTCTAACACCGTCGTTGGCCTACTCTTGTTTACCACTTCACTCCCTCACCAACCCTTATATAAAATTCACGTATTCACTTTTTTCTTCTTTTTCACCCTTTAAGTATGAGCACTATTACTGCCCTGTAATGTTTGGTGTCATCAATTAGTTATAAGGTTATAGATTTAGTTTTAATTGTTGGTTTTAATTGTGAGTGTTAAGTCCAAATGTATCTGTTGGATCATTATAATCTGTTGATACAATTGATGAGGAGATTTTATGCCTGATGGAGAGAGAGCGTGCCAAATTTCATCTCCATCGGGTTTTTTTTTCCTGCTCCAAAATAAATAAATAAATGTCTTTTTTGTAAGATCTTGACTCTGGGGCTTTGAAAATTTTTGCTTTGCTCTTTACACGATCAGAACTAGAACCGAACTGATATGCATTCTGTGCAAATGTCTTCGAGCCAAAAATTCACAGTGATTTTGGCTACAGATGTGTAGCCCTACGTCAACAGCTCGAAGTGCCATAAGGATGTAGAAATTCTTTTCTTTAATATCGTGATTTCGTTGTCGAAAAGTTTGTGCAGATAAACTGGCTAATGTAATCGTAGCTTAAAGTTTGTGCAGTCAAAGTGTGCAGATTATCTGTGACAATGTGATCGCAGTGTGATCATAGTCGACAGACAAACAGTTGAGGACTGTACAAACAAATTTTACTGTTTCTGAAACTGTTGTGCAGAAGTTGTCTGCCACAGATTCTATGACAACCAAAAACTCGTTTATTTCATCCAAACACAAAGCAAAACGTTCCAGCGCCAGTGTGAGAAGTGAGTACACGTGGTTTTCCCCAAGAGGGTTGGTTTCGTGATCAATTTTTTTCTAATGTGTAGAAACCAGATAGTAATAAATAACCCACCTAGTGATGTATTGATGGCTTCCTCGTATTACTCATATTCTCACATTCTCATATATGTGGTATTCTTCGAAATAATTCTTATTGCTTCTTGAAAAAAAAACAAAAAAAAATCAATCAGCACAACCAACAACCAACAAAATGAAACAGTTTTGCTAGTGCAGGTACTTCTGCAACCGGTGTAAATGAAGTCGGTTCGAATGACCATCTGTTAACATGACTTACGAACTGTATTGATTTTAGTAAATTTTATAAGATTTTATATGATTCGGCCATCGTACTTTAAACGACGGTTCAAATTTTAAATACTTGTAATTTTAGAAATGGCAAAAATAAAATTTTAAACACTTGCATCTGCGCAAAGCTCAGAAGCTCAGGAGTTTTGGCCTTTTATTTGAACCTAAATTTGTGAATATCGGTCAAGCGACCTCTACGAAATGTGAGTGAGTTCCATTTTTGAGTATATGAAGTATATGACCACTATTTCAGGAACAGGAGCCGGGAATCAGGATAGCCCAAGGCTCTTTGTATATGATGCTGCGGCTCTTTAGTTCTATACACAAATATTGTTAATTTTACAAAAAAATACTTAAAATCGATCGAAATCGATTAACGAGTATTAGACTCCACTTATATCTCTCAACCACGAGTAATAGCTTCTCACCGAACCGCGTTGTCAATGTCGTCATTTCCGGTCGAAATAATGAAGCTTATCGCATATTTCGTAGAATTCTCAATAGCAATTACTACTGAATTGTCCGAGCTCCTCCTTCACGATAAAGTGCAATGGATCTCCAGAAGCATAGTACTGGAACGTTTTGCTTTGCACTTGGATGAAATAGTTATGAAAAATTAAATAATGAATCAATGACAAAAGTATTAACTACTCCAAATTTAAAAATTCTGAACGGTAACAGAAAATGTACCTATTTGAAATTTTTTTCTAGATTTTGTAAATATTTACCGGTTTTCCAATAGCTTATCGTTCGTTCATTAGTTCGATAATTGAATTGATTACAAAGCGTTTGGTAATAAAATTGTGGATCTATCAAAATCTGAACTCTGCCCCAAAGCGAATTCATACCGTTATACCATATTGGAAAGAGCTTGGACTGGAGACAACCTTCCCAAAATTTCAACTCTTTAATTGTCATGTTTACGGAGGTAGGATGATTCTATATATTTTTTCACGCTTTCGATCTCGGAGCCACTCTGAATTTTTAGTAACAGCAGATATACCCGTATGATGTGAGCGTTAAGACACAAACGTGTAGATAATGAACATATGATGTGAAAGAATCTCAATTTTTTCTTGTTGTTATGACATCTGCTAAACATATCAAATATACATCATAGTCATAGAACAAACAACATCGTATATTTTCATCATTTAAAAATTGTCGAAAGTGATGATTTGGGGAAAGCATTAGAATTTTGTTTGCATTTGAAGAAAAATACTGCAGAGTCAAATCAAAATCAGTTTCAAAGTTCAGGAAGGATAGCAATCAAATGACACTAAATCAGTAAAAACAAGATACAGATAGGAAATAAGAAAATCATTCAGAGATAAAAAAGGAAGGAAAACAAATATGAATTTAAATGAAATGACTATCATTTGTATTTATCGAATAGCCACGCATTGACTTTGCACCATTTCAATTCCTACGAAGAAGTCGTAAATGGGATGTCCGATTCTCGAGGTATCCAAAAATTGCTAGAAAGATGGTCATTATTTTGACTATTTTGTCGTGAATACGACTTACTTTACTATGGGTGCCTTTTCAAAATTTACCCTCTGAGAGAGTGATAAGTTTTTGATCGTGAATATCTCTTGTTGTATCTAACGAATCAACATAATTTTTGCTACTTGCCATCGGAAATATGATCACAATTTTATGATAAAATATTCAGTTGTGTGACATAATCTCAAATAATTCAAAATTAAACTTTTCTGAAATGTTTGGTATAAACGAGTATCAAAGAAGATAATTCATAAGGCGCGTTTGCCTCTCTCGTATTTTAAAAGCTCATAGCTCAGTGATCTGGGAAAGGATTTATATAATCAAACTACCAATAGAATCGAAATTTTTCAATTCAAGCGTGTATAGAAAAAGCATTGAAGTATTTCAATAGTACACTATTGAAAAACCTGTCTCATTTGACTCATGTCAACACTAGCCAATCAGAACGCGTTCTGAGGAAGAGTACAAAATATCTGCTGCTGTACAACAAATCGTTCGAGAAAAATGTTCCGAAAAGTGGTGAATATCGTAGTGAGTTCCACAATTTGGTCCTGCTGAAAGGCAGGAATGAATCCCGTGCAGCATCCAGATAGTTTCTTTCAATGAAATGCAAATCCAAAATGAAATAATCGAAATTTAAATTTTATATGCTGCTATTTTTAAAGCCGTCAGGACCGCCCATTAGTGAAAAAGCTACAATTTGCATTAGTGAAAAAACAACGATGGAGAGCATTACACAAAATCAGCCGTTCTAATGGCTCTAAAAGTTTTCTAAAGAACTATTAGGATTTGTTGTTCGCAAATCGAAGGTAAATATCCTCAGTTTAGTGCAAATCTAGAACTGTTTGATTTGATTTTTGCACTTTTCGCTGTGTGAAATTCACAGTAATCGAGATCAAGTGAAGCCTTCTTTGTTTTTGCGAAAAATGTGGAAAAGGGGAATGCTTACCTAATTCATACAATTGATCAACTAATTGATATTCGGAAGGGCTAAGGAACATGTCAGTTGTTTTCGTATTCACGACATCCAGTTATGTCTCTGACATTACCCTTTTAGTACCTTTTTTTCTTATTAAAAAAAAACGTTTGATTTTAACAAAAACATGCTCACTTCTTACTTGGTCAATAAATGATTTTTAGATACACCGAAGAGCTTCGGTTTCATATTTTTTTAAACTGTGGAAAAGTTCAGTATTTGAAATTTTCTAAAATAATAACCAATCCACAATGCGTCTCCGGGCATCGGAAAACTTTTCTAAAGTTTGAGCGATTTCTATAACTATTTTTGATATTTATAAAAAATGTAAAAAAAACCGGAGCACATTTATATTCCTTCTTTAATTGCTTCCAAACACAACACACCAAGTAGCAACGCCAAATAACTTCCGTTTGTGAGACCAGATCGATATTTTATCATAATGCGATATTCCTTGAAAAGTTCTCTGCCCCAAAAACTTTCTTCCAATGTGATCACTTTGTGCAGAAAAACTGCACACTTAGAAAAAGTTACATCTTTTTAGATGCACATAAAAGGAGCGTCGCGATTCATTTACATTCACAATACAAAGCATGTGAATATAAGTCATATCATTAACTTCACAGTTAATTTAGCTCAAGCTTACATCGATACAGACGCAAAATTTATGTTTACATGTTAGTAGATGTAATATTGTGTCATCACCGAAGAAATTACGGCATACTTGAATTTACGTCAAGCGTAGATTTCATTTTTTCTAAGAGTGTGCAATAAACGTCCCACTCCCTATGTTTAAGTCTGTAACCTGTTTCATTTGTCTGATCAATGTAATCACAATACAGACATGCTCAAAAAGTTTGTCACAGTCAAACATAACAACTGTCAAAGTATTGACTGTCGGCAGTCAAACTTGACTTTTGCAGTCATTTAACTGTGAATAGTGTAATCACATTGCCAGACCAAATATAAACTGCCGAAAAATTACTTGTCTGTGGCAGATAAACTGTAACAGATAAACTGGCTAGTCTGATCGTTGCTTTAGCAATACTTTCCCTTGGCTCTTTATTAAAACCTGTTTAAATCTGGTGTGCCAAACAAGTTTTTAGGCAGTTTTCAAAACAGCTTTTTTGACAGTTGTTTAGCACTTTTAGAGCAGTGTTGCGTGCAGTTTCTGGGCATTTCTTAGAGCAGTTTTTGGAGCAGTTTTCAAGCTATGTTAAAGCAATTTTTAAAGCAGTTTTGGAGCAGTCTTGTAATAGTTTTTGTCTTGAGCAGTTTTTTGAGCGGATTTGTAAGGAATTCTCGGAGTAGTGGCTGGAGCAGTTTTCGAGCAGTCTTATGAGCAGTTTTTGAACAGTTTTAGAGTGGTTTTGTTAGCAGCTTTGAAGCAGTTTTAGTACAAATTTTTAAGCGGTTATCAGAGTAGTTTTTAAAGCAGTTATAGAGCAGTTTGAAACAGTTTTGGAGCCGTTTTTAAGCAGTTTCTAGAGCAGTTTGGCGAGCAGTTTTTACAACAATTTTTACACAAATTTCTGGGAAATCTTTAGGGTAGTTTTCGAGCAATTTAAGGTAGATTTTAGAGCAGTTTTAGTAGCAGTTCTGAAGCTGTTTTCAGAACGGGTTTTGGAACAGTTTTTGAGCTGATTTAAACCAGTTTTTGAGTAGCTTCTGGAGCAGTTTTGCAGCAGTATTCAAGCAGTTTTTAGAGCTGTTTTGCGAGCATTTTTTAGAACTAGTTTTCAATCAGTTTTTAGAGCAGTTTTCGAAAAGATTTTAGAGCAATTTTCAAACAGACTTAGTGCAGCGTTTAGAGCAGTTTTACGAGTTTTTTAAGCAGGTTTTAGTGCAGTTTTAGTAAAAAAATTTCAGCTTTTTTCAGAGTAGTTTTTGTAGCAGTTTTTAAACAGTGTTAAACAGGTTTAGGAACAGTTTTTAAGCAGATTTAAAAAAAAATGAGTTGTTTTTGGAGCAGTTTTAGCCAGCTTTTGGAGCAGTTTTTGGACAGTGTTCAGAGTAGTTTTTTGAGAAGTTTTTTAGCAATTTTAAGTAGTTTTTAGAGTAGTCTTAGGAGCTTTTTTGGAGCAGTTTTAACAACAATTTTGCGAGCAGTTTTTTGAGCATTTTTTGGAGCAGTTTTTAATTGTTTTAATCCAGTTTTTAGAGCAGTTTTTTGAGTTGATTTTTCAACAGTTTTCGAACTGTTTGAAGCAGTTGTTGGAGCTGATCTTGCAGAAGCTTTTAAAGCAGTTTTTGAACAGATCTTATGCGGGTTTTAGAGGAGTTTTTGGATCAGTTTTTGGAGAGGATTATAAAGCAATTTTTAGAGTAGTTTCTGAAGCAGTTTTGGAGCAGTTTAAAAAAAAATTTAGAATAGTTTTGCGAGCAGCTTTGGAGCAATTTTTGATCTGTTTTGAGGCAGTTTTTTTCAGCAGTATTTGGAGCAGTTTTCAAGTAGTTTTTAGGGCAGTTTTCAAAACATATTTTTGGGCAGTAATAAAAAGTTTTAGACCAGTTTTGCGAGCAAGTTTTTGGTAGTTTATAAGGCAGTTTTTTGAGCAGTTTTGCGAACAATTTTCATGCAGTTTGCATAAAGTTTTCAGAACAGCTTTTGGGACAGATTTTAGATAATTTTTTAATAGTATCGAACAGAATTGGAAGCAGTTTTTAGAGTCGTTTCTGTAGTATTTTTCGAACAGTTTTAGAAGCAGTTTAAAGATCAGTTTAGCAGCAGCTTTTAAGCAGTTATCAGAGCAGTTTTTTAGGCGTTTTGAAGCAGTTTTGCGAACCGGAATTAAAGCAGTTTGGGAATAGTTTTTAGGCAGTTTTTGGGGAAGATTTCGTACTGTTTCGAAGTAGTTTTTAGAATAGTTTTGGATTAGTTTTAAAGAGGAATTTAGGCAATTTCCAAGCAGTTTTTTTTTTGCGAACACTTTTTAAGCAGTTTTTAGAGCAGTTTTCGAACCGCATTTTATGCAGTTTTAATGTAGATTCTGGGGCAGTTTTCGAGCATATTTTTTAACAGTTATTTAAAGTTGTTCCTAAATCAGTTTTCAGAGTAGTTTTACAAGCAGCTTTAAGTGCAGCCTTCAGATGAACTTTTGGAGTAGTTTTAAAGAACAGTTTTCGGGCAGTTTTAAGAGCATTTTTGGAGAACTTTTTAGATAGTTTTAATGGAGTTTTTAAGTAGTCTTAGAGCAGTTATTATAGTTAATTTTGGAGCAGTTTTCTAATTGTTTTGAAGCAGTATTTGGAGTAGTTTATAGCAGTTTTCGAAAAGATTTTAGAGTAGTTTTTAAGCAGTTATTAAAGCAGAACTGCTGGCGTTTTGCAGCAGTTTTGGAATAGTTTTTAAGCAGTTTTCGTGCTGTTTCAAAGTAGTTTTTAGAATAGTTTTTGGTGTAGTTTTGAAGAAGAATTTAAGTAATTTCCAAGCAGTTTCAAGTAGTTTTTAGAGCTGTTTTCGAACAGATTTTTGCGAACAGTTTTTAAGCAGCTTTTAGAGCAGTTTTGATGTAGTTTCTGGAGCAGTTTAAGGAACAGTTTTGAGCAGTTTCGAAGCAGTTCTTAAAACAGTTTTGCGAGCAGTTTAATGCAGTTCTTAGAGCATTTTAGTGAACCGTTTTTTAGCAGATTTTAGAGAAGAGTTTGGAGCAGTTCTTGAACAAATTTTCAAGCAGTTTTTAGAGCAGTTTTCGAGCAGTTTTAAAATGTTTGTAAAGCAGTTCTTGGAGCAGTTTTCGAACAGATTTTTAGAGTAATTTTTGGAGCAGTTTTGAGTGCAGTTTTTGGACCAGTTTTGGAGTCGTTGTCAGGAGCGGTTTGTAGCTATCCTCCATTTATTCTCCAAAATTTTTTTATGCTGTTGTCAGGTTTAGGAGGATAGCTACAAATTGGTAGAGGATAAGCTTCCGGTGTATTTAATAGTCAAATGATGCACGGGAATTGAATATTCGAACAATTTTCTGCAAAATTACATATTTCTTTTTCAATTTTCCACATGAGATTTCGTCAAATCATAAATTTAAATTTCCTCATGGAAGAACCTTACAAAGGGAATTTTATCGTTGTAGGGCTTTGGAGGATAACTACAAGAAGTTAGAGGATAAGTTTTCAGTGGTTTTATTAAAACAAATAACATCTAATTGCAGTTTTATGAGTAGTTTTTTGAGAAGGTTTAGTGCAGTTTTAAGATAGTTTTTAGGCAGTTTTATTTTTTTCAAATTTTTTAACAGATTTCAGAGTATGTTTTGGATAAGTTTTTGAGCCGTTTCAAGCAGTTTTTAGAGCAGTTTCAAAGTTGTTTTCAAGCAATTTTTGGAACAGTTTTTAGATCAGTTTTCAGAGTAGTTTTTGAAGCAGGTTTCTAGTTTAGTTTTGGAACAGTTTTTAAAAAGTTTTTGGAGCACTTTTGTGTGCTGTTTTTGACAGTTTTCTAAATAGTTTTAGATTTATTTTTAATAGTTTATAATGAAATAATACGTTGTTTCGGAAATTCATAAGCAACTGAGATTCTTGAATTTAACCAATGTGTCTAATGCGATATCGCTATTGACGCGTTCGTCGAAGATTGGAAACTACCCTTCGAGTTATTTACTTGGTGGACAGTAGAAATGATCTTCCATGCAGTTGAGATCCACTACATGGAACCGATCGAACAATTATCGGTCGTTCCGGCTTATGCTGCTTCCCTTTTAAGGGCATGAAAAGATGAGTAAAAATTTCACAGAACACGGAATCGCAATGCTACAATTTTAGGTGATTGAAGCGTTAATTTTCGGTTCGAAGTGGACTTCAGTTCCGGAGACTGAATTAGTTCTGACATCAAACAGAACCGGCATCAAGCTTCCGAAAGCAGTCCCAATAGCTGCTCTATCATTGAGCTACCTTGAAGGTATGTGGAGACCTCTTCCGGTCAATTCTGCACTGTGACCGATCGAAGGTTTAAAGTAGTCAAGTCGAAAGTATAACTTCACATCTACAAACCGTCTTCGACCCTATTCTCTCTATCATTCACCGGCTAATGACATCTGAGATTTGTTGGTTTCACAAACCGGTTGTTTTATGTTCGACCCACGATCTGGAAGGATTATTGGTTTTCGATGGTGATGGTTGCACATCAATTCAGAAGCTTGAGGTCCACAGCGAAAAGTTGGGAGCTGTTCCATACTTTCCGCATTCCGGCACATTTTGCGTTGTCTTTCTGCAGTAAAATCATTTACTTTAATTGATCATCTCAGGACAACCCTTATGTCAATGTATCTATGTCCAATGCATTCGAAGAAGACAATTATTTTCTCTCTGAATTTGTTACAACCGTTCACATTAGGGCGAGTATTCAGCCACATAATGGAGTGAAACGTTAACGACATTAGACGTTTGACAACTTTGTAGTCCATAATTATAAATAAAAAAAAATATTTTAGGCCAGACGAAGTTCGACGGTGTGCATTTCTGATTTGCATCACACGAAAAGGGGCTCTCAGCAATGTAAAGCACACGTCTTACCTCTTCAAGAGTTGTATACTGAAAGTGGCGGTAACGACCGCGCTTGTGACGACAAAGCTGTGATGCCAGCTCTCATCGTGGATGTTTGCGCATAAGGTTGTTATATTAAGGTTCAGCGTGGGTTACCGTGGCTTTAGTACTTCAGCTGGTATCACACAGACGGGTCAGCTAGTAGATAAATAGATATATTTTCATAATAATCAATGATGCTATCGATAAACGTTTAGTCAATTCGAGATACATTATATCGATTTCTAGTTTCCGATTCCGGAGGTACCGAAATTGGTGGTCCACTGGACTCCAAAAACAAAATAGACTTGTTCTAGTTGTTATCGAAGGTTCATTAAAAAGATTTTTGAATAATTCCTTTAGGAAAGCATTAGTGATATGAGAAACGCATCTAAGTAATCAAAATAGGATTTTGGATCATCGTGATTCTCCCAATCCTGAAGTCAAATTGTTGAGATATTGTTGATTACTTGAGAAATTTAGCTGACTGCATAAACAAAGAATTCAACATATATATTTATTTATTTATTTGTCTCGTTACATTAATAACCACTACAATCGTCCTTCTGTTTCTAATTTTGTTCATAACATTTATCAACTATATTCATAATCTAATCATAAGCCAGCTTTTATGTTTGGATTTCATCTAACCTAACTATGAAGTCGTTTCTATGTACTATGTTTCGTATGTACATCATTGTTATTTACAGTTTGAACCTGAAACTACCAACTCCTCAGCTGGTCACCGTCCTCAGCCAGTACCGGAAGGGCGCTATGTCGGTGTAGATCACGTACTTGCTGGTGTCGCACTTCAACGTATTGGGATCGACTTTCCCCCGGGACACAACCCCCCGCAGATAGTACTGGTTGGCCAGTTTCAGTACCAGTCCGCTGCCGGAGTCCCCATTGCAGGGTACCGAACCGTGGCCATCGCCACAGAAGATTCGTGCGTTTCTTCGATACGATCGAGACCAATTCACACTACACTGTTGCTTGCTCACGATGGTGGTTCGGATGTAGGTCGGAACGTGGGACGAACCGTCATCGGTTTCACCCCAACCGGCAACGTAACCTTCTTCACCGATGATCCGCCCTAGACTGTTGTCACCCTGCCAAGGACAAATCGGAATAATGTATGCCGATAGTTCGATCCTCGTTTTCAATCGCAGCACAGCCAGATCCGCATCGTTCGTGTCATCATCATAGTCGTAATCTTCGTGGGCAATCACTTCCTCGACGTCGGCGAGCACGGCTTTGTCATCGAAAAAGTTGTCAATATTGTACATTCCGGGCATGGCCAGCAACCGATCGGCGGGAATGACGTCTTCGGCTTCGTAAACGCAGTGGGCCGCCGTCAGCAGGTGACTTCGGGTGATCAGAGTACTGCCACAGATGTATCTAGGATTGTGCGGTTCGGCGCGGTCAAACACCGGCACGATCCAAGGGAACTGACCGCGGCGCACCAGATCTCCGTTTATCGACAATCGATTCGGTAGGGCGTCGGATGTTTTACCGCATTCACTGTAAACGAGAGTTGATCGAGTTGTTACTTTCTGATATGAATGGTCAATTTAGGACATACTCACTAGTCTGATGATGCGGGCCGAGGAGAAACCGTACTTCGTCTAGGATTTCTAGGTCTTTCCGTTGTCGGTTCTGGCTCAAAACGTAAGGCTATCGAACCGGGATCCGACGGTAATTCGTCGCTCACTCGGAACACGTTCCTCGTGACGGTTTCCATCGTCTGGAGCCCGTTGTTGTGAGCCATAATTCGACCGGGGAATTGCGCAAACCACGAATGTTCCCAGCTTAGAATCGTCGTTGGTTGAGCTAATGCCCGGTAGCTACTGCAAATCGTCTGTCCATTTAACAGAATTGAACGGACAGTTGGTGGCGCGGTTTGCGATGGAAAGTTGATCCGATATTTGGCCGGTAGCCCTCGGGCAATATCGACCGAAGTTTCTTCACGGGACTTGATCAACGTTACCGAGCCGTAGTTGTTCTGAAATTATGTTGAACACAATTAACTTTACAAATCAGAACCATAAAAAAGTTTAAAAAAAACTTACGGCAACAATATCCGTTTCGAATGCCATACTAATATTGAGCTTCACAATTCGTCCCACGTGTAGGTTTTTAATTGCAATGAAACCGAAAATGGTTCCCGTTTCGGGATCTATCCGGTAGGCGAATATTCTCGGACACGGTGATTTCGAATACTGCGACCAAACTGAACCAATAGCAGCAACCGCCAGAAAAGTCATCAAACAAGCACAACTTGAATTCATTTTGAATCTTTTCACTTTTTTAGAAAAAACTTAATATTTTACACTTGATCCTTACGCCGTCGATGTTACGTGCAAAATGCCAACAACAGGTATTTACCCGACGAGGTTATCCATCTACGAGTAGGTATATTCTAGAAAGGTTAGTGTCTACCTGAACGGTGACCGAATTGTGGCTACCGAAACAACGGAAGGGTTTTGAAAATAAAAATAAAAAACTCAAGTGCTTAGGGTTGACGCCCACCATGACAAACGGAGAACAAAACGAGAAGGAAAAAAAACCGCCTGCATCGCCTGGTGAATGAATTCGGTGGTGGGGAAAACCCAGGCACCTGCCTGTCTGCCTGTGTTTTTTTTCTCTCTGTGATCGGAAACTAAACAAAAGAACTCGAAATCGACTAATTGTTGGGGGATTGTAAAAGTTAACGATTGTTGTTGGCGTCAACGCTTTAGGTAATAAGAGGAAAACGAAAAAAAAAATCAAACCGATTACCCTTTTTAAAATGAAATTTTGCTTTTGGTGGGGGTTGGCAGGACGAAAAAATAATGATTTTTTTATTCTTTCGATCCAAACTTCTGGTTTGAATTTCATTTAAATCTACAGAAAAACTACCAGTAATTGGATTAATCGATGGTCTGGATTTTATTGGCAAAATTTCTCCGGCCTATTCATATTCTTTTCCGTCTGATTTCGTCACCGTTTTCACGTATCGCAAGAACATTCACGATCGAATCGAAATGAGTGCGGTCAGTTATGCAACTTTTTTCATTTGAACCGATGCGCAGTGATTTGAATCGATAGAAACGTGAACCTAATGCACTTGATTGGATGCACATTGTTTTTTCAGAGAACTTATTCATTAAAATATACCGCGTAATTTGAATACAACAAAAAGTTCAAAGCCTACTATGATAAAAGTTTATTTCGATAATGTGTTTATTTCGATTGTTCCCTTATGCCCCGTTTACACTTCTGCTGGCTGCCAGCATGCTGGAGTCAGTGTACTGCCCTCTGAGGAAAAAACGTTGGTCCTTCGTTGGTCTAATACTTTGGATCATTGGACCACAGTTGAACGTTTTTTCCTAAGAGGGCAGTACACTGACACCAGCATGCTGGCAGCCAGCAGAAGTGTAAACGGGGCATTAAGGGCTGAGGACAGTACCGTAAAGGGGTAGGTTTTTTGCTATTTTCCCGTTTCGAATTATATTTTCTTGGAAACGGTGCAGAATATAGAAAAAACCCACCTGACAATGTCTTCGAAATTTAGTTGAGAATATTCTGTGTAATTTTCAGAATGATTCATTGAATTTAGCGGTCGTGTTGTATTTTTTCTGACTGAAGAACTGCTGAAAATTGGAACGCTCGGAAATGCATACCTCTTCTTGTTCATCGAATATCTCGGCTTTGAAGGCTTGTATCATAAATCGACCGTGACGAAGTCTAGATAATTTAGTTTAGATGCGATTAGTACATAAAAACATATATGGTATCGCGATAAAAATAAAGTCTTGTATTTTTCTGTGACACACAGTCAGTTTCAATGCATCCGTCATTTTTTTCGCTTTGGTTTTCTGATAGCATTCTGAAAAAGGAGAGAGAAATAAAATTGGCTCGACAAGGCTGCCCAACAAACAGACATTCAATCGTTGCGAAAGTTGAATATTTTTTCATTGTTTATTGGAATCCATGTAATGTCCAACCCATTCGATAGATTAATGTGATAAAACTTCTCATCAAAATAATAAAATGTATGCTGGTAATCCGGTACAGTTTGCTCATATTCGAGAGAGTACGAGTGAAATACGATGCGCAAAGGGAATTGAGCGAGCCACGTGGTCGATTTAAAACTCAACACGTGGCCCTCTGTCCTCAGACCTTAAGGAGAAAGACTCTTTGCAAGCGTATGGGTAATGCCAACAATGTGTGCGTAAAGACAAATTCCGGCGATTCTTTTCCTGATTTTACTGAATAAATCTTCCACATGGTTGAAAAATAAACCAATCGGTTCATACTGCTTAAAATTGCAATTCAAGAAAAGTGAAAATCGTAGTCTAAAACTCTTCCGTTTTCCTTAGAACTGATCGAGAAAAATTATTTCAGTTTCAGCTTACCTCCACTGATACATTTGTTTAGCAACAAACACATTCCTACATGGATTTTCTCTAGCAGCAATTATTGTGATATAAAGATTTACGTACCTTCTATAAGTAAACCCGCAAAATAGGAACCTTTTTTTTTAAATAACTATTTATTCAACATATTTATTGGTATATTAACTCACATTTAAATTATTAGGATTTAAATTGGGTGTTCAGCCACAAGTGGTGACTTTTCAGTCCTAAATATAGGGTAAGGGCTCCCTATTTCATCTCATTTGTAAGGACGTCGCCTTCAAACCTCGATTTAGCCACTAAAATCACTATAACTATTTCATATTACTACTTCATTCGCCTTGCTCCACATTGAGATTTGATTCACATTCCTTGGAAATTAAAATAATGTTCATAAAACAGCAAAAAACACTTATGATGTGTTCACTACTCTGCTGCTAATTTCATCTCAATGGATTTTTATCCATCCTATCGTTGATCCTTTATTCATCCTATAAATTAGCAATGGCGACAGCAATCAAAACGAAATATCCCACTATTACACTCTCAGGTTCAAAATGTCAGAATTCTTCTTAAAAACGGCCTAATACAAACTATGAGACGACAACACACGATATTTTTAGAACCAGTTTGAAATGATTTCAACGTTTAAAAATTTTTCGGTCGTTTCCGTTACCTTTCGCTTTGAATTTAAAACTTTACTGTAAAGTTAATTTGGTGAACTTTAAATAAAAACCAAAGTGTAATTGTTACTATTTATTCATTAGCCCTTCTTAAAACAAAGTGTAGAGCCAGAGATGCCTTTTTTACAGATTTATATGTATTGTATAGATTTTCGCGTTTGCATACTAGTTTAAATCAAAGTACCGATTTTGTAAAGATTTCCTAAATCTAATACAGATTTGTATAGGTTCATAGAAAAAAAGTAGTAAAAAATTAAACTTTTCTCTCTAAGTATCTATTAGTATTTAATTGCAGTGATTCTTTAAAAGTTTATTAATCAACGGACAAATCACATGTTAAAGTGGAAATCTTTTATGTAGATAATTGATTATGAACACTGACAAACATGTAGCATCATCTGAACGCTGTCTATCACCGCGCGCCAACGCTACAAGCAACAAGCACGCGGTAGTTTTTATTGTCAGAGAGACAATCCGCAATCGCTTCACAAAACGTACTTCTTTTGCTTTTGTGTCTCTACGATTGTTTCTGCTGATCTCTGCAGAAAAGTTTAGCTCACGCAAAACGAATTATATTGAATTTAAACAATAACCCTTTATAACATTATTCTTATAGTTTCTAAGCGCCACATGATAAGGCACCTTCTGAAGTTGTATAAATACCCCCAGTTGTTAAGAATAAATTTTAGTCTTAAACCAAACCTGAAGATAACTCATTTCTGCCTTAAACCGGCCAAAGTGGTGACCCCGACGTGATCGTTAGAAAAAAGTTTTTAGAAGTTTCGTATTCTGCTGGAACGCGTTCGAAGTAAAAACGGTCGTTGAAGCTGTAGTGAAATGCCTGATTCTAATAAGGACGAATCGAAACCCGCTGGTGGCATGCAGCTGGAATCAATTAGTTCACCACGTCTCCCCCCGCCGAATATGAGCGAATCTAATATTGAATCATACTTTATGTCGCTGGAGTTCTGGTTCGCTGCAACTGGCATCGGTGGCGCCGTTCATGATACACGAAAATTTAACATTGTGATGGCACAGGTTCCCCCGAGCAAGCTGACAGAATTGAGATCGATTATTGACGGTGTGCCGACCAGTGAAAAATACACGTACGTAAAAAGAAAACTCATTGATCATTTCGCTGACAGTCAGCAGCGCCGTTTGCAGCTTGTTTTGTCAGATATGCCGCTCGGAGACATGAAACCCAGCAAACTATTCAATGATATGAGACGTGTTGCTGGTGATTCACTTAGTGAAAATGTGTTACTCGACTTGTGGGCATCAAGACTACCCCCTTATGCCCAAGCAGCTGTGATCGCATCAAAAGGAGATGCTGCTGAAAGAACGACAATCGCCGATGCTATCGTCGAATCAATGAGTCTTCGTAATATCAGCACCTTGGATTCAGTTCTGCAAACTGAGCCGTCTACATCACAATCCGTTCCTGAAAAATCATCCCTATGCAGCATAGAAAGCCTCCAACGAGAAATCGCGCAACTATCAAGCAAGCTAGAGAAGGTACTCTCATCGCGTTGCGATAACACTTTTCGTGGTCGTGCGCGCTCCCACTCGCGCAACGGTAAGAGGGGATGGACGTACCGTGACAAAACACCGCAAGACGAACAATGTTGGTATCATCGTGTTTTTGGAAATGAAGCGCACCGATGTCGAATGCCGTGTTCGTTCAGTCAGTCGAACAAACAATGAAATTATCCGCTTGAACTTGCAAAAGAAGCCGGCGAACCTTCTAATGCAAACACAATCTTTCGCCTAAGAATCTCGGACACTAACACAAACATGAAATTTTTGATCGACACTGGAGCCGACGTGTCCGTGATTCCGAGAGGTTCCAGTTCAAGTAGGATGAAACCAACCGCATTGAAACTGTTCGCCGCCAATGGAACACCCATCAATGTGTACGGAGAGGCTCTTCTAAAAGTTAACCTTGGTCTTCGCCGTGAATTTTTGTGGTCTTTTCTAATCGCTGAGGTCACAACTGGAATTATTGGTGCCGATTTTATAAGCCATTTCGATTTATTAATTGATCTTAAACGAAATCGCCTCATAGACAATGTCACATTACTCGAATCGACAGGACAGCTTACACGTGTCAGTGAATATTCCGTAAAAACATTCAGTGCAGTTTCACCGTATGCTGAGTTGCTAGCCGAATTTCCCAACATAACGCGGTTAACTCTGCCAGGTACTGCAAGCAAATCATCAGTCGTCCACCGAATCGAAACAACTGGCCAACCCGTTTACGCTAGACCGAGACGATTACCACCAGACAAGCTCGACGCAGCTCGCAGTGAATTTGAGCACCTGATGAAGCTTGGCATCTGCAGACCGTCTAGTAGCAACTGGGCCAGCCCGCTTCACATGGTCAAGAAAGCCGACGGTTCTTGGCGTCCGTGTGGAGACTATCGTGCTCTAAATGCTCAGACCATTCCGGATCGATATCCACTACCGTACCTTCAGGATTTCACAATGAATTTGCAAGGTAAAACTATTTTTTCGAAGGTCGATTTGCAAAAGGCGTTTCACCAAGTGCCGATCCATCCTGAAGACATCCCCAAGACGGCTATTACGACGCCATTCGGACTTTTTGAATTTTCATACATGACGTTTGGTTTACGAAACGCGGCTCAGACGTTTCAAAGGCTGATTCATGAGGTCGTCCGCGGATTGGATTTCGTCTTTCCTTACATTGACGATTTATTCATCGCCTCGTCATCACCTGAAGAACATCGCGACCATTTGCGTCAGCTGTTTGAGCGGTTACAGCAGCACAATTTAGCAATCAATGTTGCAAAGTGTGAATTTGGCCGAGCAGAAATTGTCTTTCTGAGTCATTCCGTCAACGCTGATGGAATCCGTCCTCTACCCGAACGAGTTAAAGCGATCGAAAAATTTTCGAAACCATCAACAGTTAAGGAGCTAAAAAGTTTTTTGGCAATGATAAACTTTTATCGAAGATTCGTGCCAAATGCTATTGAATCCCAAATACCCTTATTAGCGATGACTCCGGGTAACAAACGCAACGATCGAACCGCTCTGACCTGGACTGACGACACCACAGCAGCATTTGAACGATGCAAACAACAACTGGCGAGCGCAGTTTTGCTAGCACATCCAGCAAAATCGGCTGAGCTTTCTCTTTGGGTGGATGCATCTGACAAAGCAGCCGGAGCAGTACTACATCAAATTGTTTACGGAAATATTCAGCCACTAGGATTCTTCTCAAAGAAATTTGACGCAGCACAACTACGGTACAGTACCTACGATCGTGAGCTAACCGCGATTTACCTTGCGGTGCGACATTTTAAGTATATGATAGAAGGACGCTGTTGCCATATCTATACAGATCACAAGCCGATCATATACGCCTTTCATCAGAAGCTCGACAAAGCATCTAATCGTCAAGCACGCCAACTGGACTACATCGGTCAAATAACAACAGATATTCGTCACATTAATGGCAAGGAGAACATCGTAGCAGATTTATTATCCCGAATCACTGCAGTCCGTGCCATCCCAACCATTGATTACGACGCACTTGCTAACAATCAGCAAACCGATGAGGAGCTACAAAACATTATTAATGGTAAATCAAAAACTTCGTTGAAGATGTTACTTTATACTATTCCAGGCAGTTCAAAGCAAGTGTATTGTGATTGCTCTGGTCAACAGATTCGACCGTTTATCACAAAACCATTTCGCAAGGATATACTACAAGCGACGCACAATCTCTCTCACCCCGGTACACGTGCTACAGCCAAATTGATGACTCAACGATTCGTTTGGCCGAACATCAGGAGAGACAGCATCGCTTTCGCCAAAAATTGTCTACAGTGTCAACGGTCTAAGGTAACACGCTACACTCAATCACCCGTTACCCGTTACTCCGCACCAGACGATCGTTTTTCGCACATCAATATTGACATTGTGGGACCGTTTCCACCAAGCAATGGCAACCGTTACTGCTTGACAATCATCGACCGGTTCTCTCGATGGCCGGAAGCCATCCCTGTTCCTGACATGACTTCCACAACAATCGCTCAAGCACTTGTCACTGGATGGATAGCTCGATTCGGTGTACCTGCGTACATCACCACCGACCAAGGACGTCAATTTGAATCATCTCTATTTGCTGAGTTGGTTCGATTAATGGGCATCAGCCACCTGCGAACGACACCGTACCACCCCCAAGCGAATGGAATCATCGAACGATGGCATCGGACACTTAAAGCAGCTATCCTTTGTCACAACCCGGACCACTGGTCGGTTTACTTGCCAATGATCTTGCTTGGCTTACGGACAACTCACAAAGAAGACATTGGAGCATCTCCTGCTGAGATGGTGTACGGTTCGACCCTCCGTATACCATCTGAATTTTTCATCGAGAACACCAGCCAGAAAAACGAAACTGATTTCGTTATCAAGCTTCGAGCGACCATGCAAAATTTGAAACCTATGGCAACGGCATGGCATGGTAAACAAAGCGTTTTTGTGCATCATGATCTTCATAGTTGCAAGCACGTCTTCATTCGCAATGACTCCGTGAGACCGTCGCTATCGCCCCCATATGATGGTCCATTTGAGGTGTTACGTCGAAATAAAAAATTCTTCAAAATTAGAGTAAAGAATAGAATGGTAAACGTTTCCATCGATCGGTTGAAACCAGCATATTCAACTGATGAGCAGCAGCAGCTACACAGTAGTGTTGATCCCCCAGCTACCACAAATGTTGAACGTCGACCAGTGAAGGTGACCCGATTTGGTCGACGAGTCGTCATCCCACAACGCTTCAGCTAGATCGACGCCTCGTCTAAGAGGGGAGTAATGTAGCATCATCTGAACGCTGTCTATCACCGCGCGCCAACGCTACAAGCAACAAGCACGCGGTAGTTTTTATTGTCAGAGAGACAATCCGCAATCGCTTCACAAAACGTACTTCTTTTGCTTTTGTGTCTCTACGATTGTTTCTGCTGATCTCTGCAGAAAAGTTTAGCTCACGCAAAACGAATTATATTGAATTTAAACAATAACCCTTTATAACATTATTCTTATAGTTTCTAAGCGCCACATGATAAGGCACCTTCTGAAGTTGTATAAATACCCCCAGTTGTTAAGAATAAATTTTAGTCTTAAACCAAACCTGAAGATAACTCATTTCTGCCTTAAACCGGCCAAAAACATTTATATTAAAATTTGGAACCAATTTGAACTATTTGAAGCCAGATATTTTCATAGAATATGTATTACGATGCATAGAAAGTCTATATCTGGTCTATCTGTTTTCACTAATGAAATGATGTTAACAGATTTTATTAGTGAAAACAGATTTAACATCATTTTATTAGTGAAAACAGATAGACCAGATATAGAGTTTCTATGCAACGTAATACATATTTTCTATGAAAATATCTGGCATCTCTGTGCACAGCCGATGAAACACACACACTTCACAGCGTTATGTTGACGTATAGCGGAATGAAACCAGTGCTACTAGATTTGCCACAATGGTTATTTCATTAGTGTTTAACATGCTCTTCCTGGTAATATTCGAAGCCAAAACAGTTTTATTGAAATATTAATATCAATAATATAATTAAACTAATGTCACGGATACCAAAAACATACTTTTTGATGAGATTTTGAAGAAGAAAAACAATTTTTGTTTTGTAACATTATGAGATAACTTGGCAACTTTGCGAAACCAAATCAGATGAAAACAAAGCGCAATCAAGTGAACTAAGTGAAAAACTTTCATCTCATATTTTTAAAGACTTTTATTGTTTGTCGGGTAGTTTTTGAAGTATTAAATCGTTAATTAAACAAGTAGCAAGTGAACATTACTAATTATGAAGTCATACTGCATTCAATGGTAGTGTAATTGTGCGAAAAAGTGATCATCTTTTGAGACGAATCGATTAGTAGATAATCAGAAGCATGACGAACTGTAAATCTTGAGACGAAAATGTGTCCTAAATTGAAAAGTGAGTTTATTTTAAATGAAAAAAACGATAACCGAAGAACTTAAAACCATTTCTTTCAATAGAAAAGTGTGACAATAGCTTTTATAATCATTTTAAAACATTTCACAGTTTGGTTCAGGTAGATTTTAAAATATTATTCATGTTCAAAGTAATGAGGTGAAGGGATGAGATGGAAATAGGAGCTCAGATGAAATAGGCTCCCTACATGATTTGGTTATTACCATGAGAACAACATTTGCTTCTGCAATTCAGAGATTTTTGTGTAGGGAAAATTCTAAACCTACTTGTATTGTGTAATGGGGAAAAGCAACTTATGTACTAACTTACTAACTAATACAGAGACCGAATCGATTCAATTGAAGATTGCATCGATTTTTGTCGGGATTTGCTAATAATATTATGTCACATTACATCTAATGGTTCTATATTTGTGATTCTGTGTAATTCATTTGTACTAAACCAAGGAGGACGCTTCAAAATCATTTTCAGAATTTTATTCTGAATCCTTTGAAGCGAAATTTTCATTCCGCAAAAGAGTAAATCTATGTTTAATTTCTTTTTGTAAATCCTTAACTATGCTGGATCATAGCAGAATCACGAGAACGTTGATATTGTCGTCGACGAACATTCTTCAAGCGAATGAGCAGTTGAAGATTGTCATCGATAATAGGAGAATTTGTTTTTTTAGTTTGAGCTTTGGGAACTGAAAAATTTCTAGCTTCGGTAATGTAATGATTCAAATTATCAATTGCTGTGTCGATGTCCGCAGAATTATCTAAAATAGTTTCATGATCCACATGATTTTCAATGTGAGATCTGTAATCCAACCAATTAGCTCTATGATAGTTGAATATAGAACTAATTGGATTAATTAAAGCTTCGTTGGAAAGTCTGAATGTTACTGGAAGATGATCTGAGTCAAAGTCAGCATGTGTAATCGGTTCACTACAAATGTGACTTTGATCCGTTAGAACCAGATCAATTGTAGACGGGTTTTTCACGGAAGAGAAACAAGTAGGATTACTGGGATGAAGAACTGTGAAGTAACCAGCTGAGAGTTGATTATGAAGTATTTTACCATTACTGTTATTTTGCCTACAATTCCACTGGACATGCTTAGCATTTAAGTCCCCTATTACAAAACATTTCGGTCGATATCTTGTGAGTTTTTGCAAATCGCCTTTAAAAAAATTTGATTGTTCTCCGGTGCATTGGAATGGCAAATATGCTCCAGCGATGAAATAAATTCCATGAATGGTTTCAACTTCGATTCCCAAGCTTTCAATAACTTTAGTATTGAAAGAAGGTAAAATTCGATGTTTAATTTGCCGTTGAACAAAAATGCCAACTCCACCACCCATTCCAGTAAACCTGTCAAATCGATGAACCACATAATGTGGATTACTTTTCAATTTGACATTTGGTTTAAGAAAAGTTTCTGTCACAATGGCAATATGAATTGTGTGAACTTTGAGAAAATAATAAAATTCATCTTCACTCGATTTTAAAGATCGAGCATTCCAATTTAAAATATTCAAATAATTATTTAGCATCACTGTTAAATTTTAAATTCATTATAATATTATTTGCAAATTTCCATCCGATTTGAAATGCTTCAAAGAGTGATGAAGTCGAATTCATTCGGATGATCATTCGAAAAAGTTGATCTTGTAGGTAGATCATTTTATTTTCAGTTATATCGCCTAATTCGACTTCGTTTAAAGTAGCGAATGGCATTGAAGGAATATTGGTAGGTAGACTGCCATTAGAAGAAGATGATTTGGCCGATCTACCTATTAATAAATTGTTCTCGTTAGAAGATGAACTGCAAGGCGTTTCTGTGATTTGATTATTTACATTAGAAGAAATAAGTGGTAGATTTCTACCTGTTACCAAAGCGTAACTGTAATTAGAAGAAGATGATGACGAGGTCGATCTACCTGTCAATGAATTGTTTTCGTTAGAAGACGAATTGGAAGGCGTACCTGTTTTTGGTTTTAAATTCGAAGAAATAAGTGCCTTAGAAGAATTAGGCGCGGCATTTGTAACGTTTTTATTTTTATTTTCAGGTATGTTCTGTAAATTTAAGGTCGTTGATTTGACTTGTTGTCTAAGCGAACGAGCGTTTAAAATTTTTTCCCTGACAGGACATTTCAAATAATTGGATATATGATTTCCATCGCAATTTGAACATGAAAATTGATCAGTGGATTCATTCATTGGACAAACGTCTTTCAAATGCGATTTACCACAATTCATACACCGTATATCATTATGACAATTTTTGGTTCCATGGCCGAAGCCTCGGCAACGACGACATTGCGTTAAGTTTGCAATACGATTATGCCGTTTATAATGTTCCCAATGAATTTTAATGTGGGAAATGAAACGTACTTTTTCTAAAGTTTTCAAATTGTTTACGTCACTTCGATTGAAGTGTATTAGGTAAGGTTCATGGGAAATTCCAGAGCGTGGTTTAAAAGTACCATTCGCTTTTTTTCATAAGTATTACTTGGGAAGGGGCAAAACCAAGCAATTCTTTTAGTTCATTTTCAATTTCATCAATACTTTGATCATTTGATAAACCTTTCAAGACAGCCTTGAAGGGTCTGTCTGATTTTATATCACATGAATAAAATTTATGAAGTTTCTCGGACAAATATCGAATAAGACGTTCGTAATCTTCCAATCCATCAACCAAGACTCGACATTCTCCTCTTCGTCCGATTTGAAATGAGACTTTTACTTTCGGGAGAAAAGTAGAAAGCTCAGTACGGAATGCTTTGAAGTCGGAAATCATCACCGTCACTGGTGGCATAGATTGTTGTTTCTTCCCAGAACGACAAGCGTCCATTTTGGGAATTTTTGAAGAATTTTCTTCTATGTCGCTACAATCGGATTCAGGAAGAATCTCGTAAATATTGTTAGACGGCATTGGATCAACGGAAGGGAAATCCGTCCGTTGTCTTTTATTTTTACATTCAGATTCTATAAGATCGGTAACGTTATTAGAAAAATGTTGAATAACGGATTGTGATTTATTCCGAATTGAATTATTTTTAGCCTTAGGCTTGTTGCCTTTCCGGTTGGACGCAGGCATTTTATATCTGAGACTAAATAAACTATTTTGTACATTTTGACTGCTGATTTATAGAAGCTTGATCACTTGATTTTTATACAACACTTTTGGCTATTTTTTCAACTAAAATAGACAGCTCTATGAGTGAATAAATTTTGAACATATGAAAATTGGTTCAAATTATCAACATATAATGACATTACCTACTCGTATTTTTTTGTAAACCCTAGCACCAAATCAGAATTGTGACCTACAAAAACACAAGGCAATCAATATTCTCATTACGACCGGAAATTTTTGCCACAGTCAATCATTTTTGGGACATCCGTGTCGCTGGAAAATCTACATTCTCCGCAACCAAATTAGACCTACAAAGATGACATCGATGCTAATGATGTCGATGATTAGCATTCCAAATGGCATTGTGTCGAAAATGGTCCTCCCAAGCCTACCGGTCGAAGAATGCTCACCACGTGCCAGTGGCATGTTGGCATGATTGGTGTCAATGCCGGCTGTAATTCCGACATGGTGACGACAGCACCACCGTCCAGTCATACTAACGGTCCCCGGCTAAGTCCGGCCAGCAAAACAGGGTCATAAATTCATCAGTGACCGAGCATCAATCACTCCCAGTTTAATATTGATATCGAAAATTTACATCTGCCAAAGTGACTAACAAATACAATCTTTATCGAAGTGTAGTGTCCCCGTCACTCCCCTCTCGCTGCGAACCGAGGCGTGATCCGACGAACATTACAGAATTCAATATAGTACTACGATAAGCATAAAACACTGGACCCATTCCACCGGCCACATACACAATCCTCTGTCATTTCCTCCCGTCTGTCTGTCCGAAGCACACAGCACAGCGCGCATTGATTGAGATGAGCGCAAATATTGACTATTTCTCGGGCGAACGGTGCAAAGGTGATCGACTGACTGTGGAGCGAAACGGCCAATAAATCATCCCTCAATCAGACCTTCCCGCCCCCTTCCACGCTCACAGGCCACTCAACCACTCGCGAACCATGGCTCAGTCGACCGGTCAGTCAATCAGCTGTCTCGCCATCGTAGATCCTGAAATGTGGTCCAGCAGGAGGAGAGGCGAGAGCGTGTTGGTACATTATGAAAAGAACATACACCACCATTACACACGGTCCGGATGATGGGAGGGGAACCGTCAAAGGACACACTGTGATACCCCGGCGAACTCAAGAGTGTTGTCCACTCTTTGCCAGCAGCGTCTTGAGTTGATAAGGAGAAGATGGATGGATATTGACGATTGGCGATGGGTGACAGGACTGCAGCTCTGGATGGTAACGGATCAGAGTCAACAAATGTTATTGATGGATCCATCCGTGATGGTCGACACGATTGCACTTTGGCATGATTAGATGAACTGACGAAGAACGGGATCAAATGAAAATGGTCCCAGAAATTGATGCGACTGGTTCAAGTTCGTATGAATTTTCTTCGTTCGTGGAATTAAGCTTCCACCATCCGCTGACACTTCAAATAGGTAATCACATCCACCTGGCGCACGCACACACGGTCGCGAAATTATAAGCGAGAAGCAATTTTCACATCAACGTGGCAATCATTGCACGTGGTGCGACGGTAGATTTCTGCGTGTTTCGTTCGACCAGAACCCCTCGGTGGTGCGGGGGTTCGAAGTGCGGAGTGCGCGTGGGTTGACTTGGTTGACGATAATATTTATTCAAGTAATTATTCGCTAATGAGTATATCATGAAGCAGCCTTTTTATGATTTATGCAACGAAACCCGGTCCCGGTTTATGCCGGGTTCTGTCGCCGTGGTTCTCGCCGATGCCGCACCATGCTCGGTTTGAACAGTTAGTCCTGAACCTGGTGGGATTCTGTTTCACGCTGATGAATTATGTTACTACAAATAATGATGATTTATGGGGAGATATGTTTTGACTGGAACAAAGCCTGGAACACCTTTTCTCACCCACCACCAATCGGGTCGGGCCGCGGTCTGGGCTTTTTCATTTTACTCCGTATCGTTTCTTCTCTCGGTCGCTGGCGGAGACCCCGGTGATTGGGTTGGTACAGGGACGGTTGAACTAATATACATTAGGAATAATTGACGTTCGAAGCATAAATTGTAAATCCACCACTTACAAAACTCGTCTCAAATATGTGGGTCATAAAGGAATTAAGAAAGTAGAAAAAAGGCGGGTGGGTAGTGTCAGAGACATAACTGGATGTCGTGAATACGAAAACAACTGACATGTACCTTAAAACTTCCGAATATCAATTAGTTGATCAATTGTATGAATTATGCAAGCATTCCCCTTTTCCACATTTTTCGCAAAAACAAAGAAGGCTCCACTTGATCTAGATTACTGTGAATTTCACTCAACGAAAAGTGCAAAAATCAAATCAAACAGTTCTAGATTTGCACTAAATTGAGAATATTTCCCTTCGATTTGCGAGCAAGAAATCCTAATAGTTCTTTAAAAAACTATTAGAGTCATTAGAACGTCTGATTTTGTGTAATGTTCTCCACCGTTGTTTTTTCACCAATGCAAATGACTGGCAGCTGTGACGTAATCGCTCTTGTCGGAAGCGAAACTAGCTTTGTAAACGACACAACATACATCTGCTCGTAGTGGTGATAGAATTCAAACTGATCCAATTTTTGTTGAGAGGCTTGTTTTTACCTGATTTCGTTTGTAACTTTTTCACTAATGGGCGGTCCTAACGGCTATAAAAATAGCAGCATATAGAATTTTAATTTCGATATTTCATTTCGGATTTGCATTTCATTGAAAGAAACTATCAATATGCTGTACGGGATTCATTCCTGCCTTTCAGAAGGACCAAATTGTGGAACTCACTACGATATTAGGCACTGTTCGGAACATTTTTTTCGAACGATTTGTTGTACAGCAGCAGATATTTTGTTCACTTCCTCAGAACGCGTTCTGATTGGCTGTTGTTGACATGGGTCAAATGAGACAGGTTTTTCAATAATGTACTATTGAAATACTTCAATGCTTTTTCTTCACACGCTTAAGTTGAAAAATTTCGATTCTATTGATAGTTATATTATATAAATCCTTTCACAGATCACTAAACTATGAGCCTTAAAAATAGGAGAAATGCAAACGCACCTTATGAATTATCCTCTTTGATACTCGTTTATACCAAACATTTCAGAAAAGTTTAATTTTGGACTATTTGAGATTATGTCACACAACTGATAATTTTATCATAAAATTGTGATCATATTTCCGATGGCATGTAGCAAAAATTATCTTGATTCATTAGATACAACAAGAGATATTCACGATCAAAAACTTATCACTCTCTCAGAGGGTAAATTTTGAAAAGGCACCTCATAGTAAAGTAAGTCGTATTCACGACAAAATTCACACTCCATTGCACAACTTACTCTACCGTGCTTCAAATTCTGTCTCTCTTGCAATGGATTCAATTACTAATAGAACTCATTTACAATTCAAGAGAACACCAAAATCAACAACTATGTCAGTTATTCCAATATTAATTGCAGTAGAATGCGCGCGTTGCGAATTTTACCAATCATTCAAAACTGGATCGATTTTCAAAAAACTCTTCTTAATCCACCTAGTGGTGTGATAATGCCTTTCTCTTGCTTCAAAACAGTCTCATAAAAGTATTTTTTATCTTTTTATTAAATAATTTGTGACACTAGCTTGGGCTCATTTTTGACACCAATTGAATCGAGTAGTTCACAAAAGCATTCTTCACTATTTATATCACATAGTAGGCATAATTTTTCTAACCAAGCGCTTGACATTTGCGTTGCATATTTGTATGAGAAGAGTGATGCTAATCTAAAAACCCTTCTTAGTCCACATAGTGGAATTTTCACATATCACGAAAAATCACCAAAGGGGGGAGGTGAGGTAAATGAAATTTTCGAAATCGAAAAAAAAAATTTGATGATAAAAGTCATAGAATTGCATGAAACGTCGAGATTTAGTGTCATCTCAAAAAAAAAAATTTTTTTCCAATCAGCTTTCTGGGACAGAAAAAATATCAAAATTAAATCAAATATAAGTCCCAGAAAGTCGATTTTGAGATAACACTAAATCTCGACTCTTCATGAAATTTTAGGATTTTTGGCATCAAGAAAAATGTTCGATTTCGGAAATTTCATGTACTCCCCCCTATGGTGCTTTTTCAAGAAACACACACATACACACACATATTTTCCGATCTCGTCGAGCTGAGTCGAAAGGTATATAACACTATGGGCCTCCGAGGCTCCGTTCGATAGTCGGTTTTTCCAGCAATTCTAATACCTTTTTAAAGAGCAAGGCGAAACAAAAAATTCTTACCTTTTTGAATTTCTCTGTATATGTGTTTGCACTTTTCGTAGATATTTTTACCGCTCAATTATCTCAGAGATGGCTGAACCGATTTTAACAAACTTAAAACTCGTTTGAAAGCTACTATCGGACCATTGATCAAGTTTGAATATCAAATGACTGCGACTTCTGCTTCCGGAGATATGATGCTATAAGTGACGTAACCGACAGAACGCGTTATTTTTTTATCGCACAAGTTTCTCGGAGATGGCTAAACCGATTTTAACAAACTTTGGTTCGTTTGAAAGATATTATTAAGCCATTGATCAAATTCAAAGATCAAATGGCTGAGACTTTTGATTCCGGAGATATGATTGTATAAGTGACGTAACCGATAAAACGCATTGTTTTTACCGCTCTAATGTATATTAGGGTGTCAATATTTTGGGATCACCTCTAATTTCGTAAAGCGCTATTGCTCAAAAGTTTAAGCACCTCGATAAAAGTCGTCATGCAAAATTTGAGCTAAATAAGGGTTGTTACCGGTTAGCGGTTAAGGTTTGAAAATTTTCGATCTTGAAAAATTGCCATAGGGGGAAGATTTTCGAAATTGATTTTTTTTTTTATATCAAACGTCTCAGAATTGCGTGAAACGTCAAGATTTAGTGTCATCTCAAAAAAAATTTTTTTTGAAAGCATCGACTTTCTGGGACTTTGAAATTGTTTTCCCAGAAATCTCGACGTTTCATCCAATTCTAAGACTTTTGGCATCAAAAAGCACACATCCCCCCCTCTATGAAAATTCCACTAAGTGGACTAAGAATGGTTTTGCCTTTCTCTATAGAAAGGTATTAGAATTGCTGGAAAAACCGATTTTCGAACGGAGCCTCGGAGACCCATAGTGTTATATACCATTCGACTCAGTTCGTCGAGATCGGAAAATGTCTGTGTGTGTGTGTGTGTGTGTGTGTGTGTATGTGTGTGCACTTTTCGAAGATATTTGAACGCGCTCAATTTTCTCAGAGATGGCTGAACCGATTTGAACAAACTTGGGCTCGTTTGAAAGCTACTGTCGGGACATTGATCAAGTTCGAAGATCAAATGGCTGTGACTTTTGGTTCCGGAGATATGATTGTATAAGTGACGTAACTGACAAAAAGCGTTGTATTTGAACGCGCTCAATTTTCTCAGAGATGGTTGAACCGATTTTAACAAACTTGGGCTCGTTTGAAAGCTACTATCGGATCAATGATCAAGTTCGAAGATCAAATGGTAGTGACTTTTGGTTCCGGAGATATGATTGTATAAGTGACGTAACCGACAAAAAGCGTTGTATTTGAACGCGCTCAATTTTCTCAGAGATGGCTGATCCGGTTTTAACAAACTCAAGCTCGTTTGAAAGCTACTGTCGGACCATTGATCCAGTTTGAAGATCAAATGGCTGTGAGTTTTGATTCCGAAGATATGATTGTATAAGTGACGTAACCGACAAAAAGCGTTGTATTTGAACGCGCTCAATTTTCTCAGAGATGGCTGATCCGATTTTAACAAACTTGGGCTCGTTCGAAAGCTACTGTCGATCCGTTGATCAAGTTCGAAGATCAAATGGTTGTGACTTTTGGTTCCAGATATATGATTGTATAAGTGACGTAACCGACAAAACACGTTGATTTTTACCGCTCTTATATATATAAGGGTGCCAAAATTTTGGGATCAACTCTATTTTCGTAAAGTTCTAGTGCTCAAAAGTTTAAGCACCTCGGAAAAAGCCTTCATGCAAAAGTTGACCTAAATCGGACATGCTTAAGGGGTGCTGCCCGGTGGTAAAGGTTTGATAATTTTCGATCTTGAAAAAGCACCATAGGGGGGAGTACATGAAATTTCCAAAATCGAAAATTTTTTTTGATGCCAAAACTCTTAAAACTGCATAAAACATCGAAATTTAGTGTCATCTCAAAAAAAAAATTTTTGAAAAAATCAACTTTCTGGGAAATTTTCATATTTTTTCTAAGTCCCAAAAAGTCGACTTTTTCAAAAAAATTTTTTTTCGAGATGACACTAAATCTCGACGTTTCATGCAATTCTAAGCCTTTTGGCATCAAAATTTTTTTTTCTATTTCGAAAATTTCATGTACTCCCCCCTATGGTGATTTTTCAAGATATATGAAAATTCCACTAAGTGGACTAAGAAGGCTTTTTGCCTTTCTCTATAGAAAGGTATTTTTAGATTAGCATCACTGATTACAAATAGGCAACGCAAATGTCAAGCACTAGTTTGGAAAAATAATGCTGACTGTGTGACATAACCACTGAAGCCTGCTTTTGTGAACTACTCGAATCAATCTAAATCAATTGTTGTCAAAATTAGTGTCCAAAATTATCTAATAAAAGTATGAAACATATTTTCATGAGACTGTTATGAAAGAAGAGAAAGGCATTATCACACCACTAGGTGGACTAAGAATGGTTTTTTAGATTAGCATCACTCTTCTCAAAGCCAAAAATCAAGATTTAGCCCCAATTCGTGTCAGAAATTATTTTATAAAAGATAAAAAAATCATGGGACTATTTTGAAGAAAAAGAAAGGCATTATTACCACCACGCGACGTGCCATTTCGGGAAAATCTACATCATATTAAGTTTTCAATGTGCATAATTAATTTTCAGTTAGATGTCACACAACATTTTTTTTGTTTTCGATTTTGATCTTCTAACCGTTAAAACGACCAAAACGATAGCAAATTAAGTAATCGATATATGCGAACAGCACAACATCAAATTGAGTTTTCTTTTTGATCTCACACTCTACTCGGGTGGAATCTCCAGTTCAGGAACTATGAACTGCACTTTTTCCAATCCACTCTATTTTGTCGGAGATAACTAAATCAATTTCGACCATATTTGGCTCGTTTGAGTTTAGTTTGGAAAGCTCTTTGCGAATACTTTTGGTTTATTAGATACTGTCGTGTAAGTGACGTATCGTAAAATACCGCCCACTTTTCTGTTTGCACAATAATTTTAGAGAATGATTTCATCAAGGTAGGACGTTCGAATGTTTCATGGTAACCACTTATCGTTCTAAAGAAACAATTAATTTGGTGCGAATGCTACCAATTAATGTTGTTTCAAATTAAAAGACGGCGTTTTGTTCAATTGGTTTCTCGTCAAAACATTTGTTTTTCGTTAACGACCAACGTTTCCAAGGTTATACCTTCATCTTCAGGGAAAAACGACTTAAATATTTGTAATCTTTTTGCCCTGAAGATTAAGCTATAATCTTCGAAACGTTGGTCGTTGACCAAATAACCATCCTCTAATTTAAAAAAATAATCACATAACTGCCGTAACCGACAAAACGCTTCTTTCTACCTCCCAATTTTCACAGAGTTGCCTGAACCAATTTCGAAAAGCGCATCAGAAATCTTCTCTTGATTTGTAAATCAAGTTTGAAGATCAATTGGCTATCTCTTTTGGTTCCGGAGGTATAATGGTAAGAGTGACGTAACCGACAAAACGTATTTTTTTCTCCGTTAAATTTTCTCGTTGATGCCAAAGCCGAACTCATCAGTTTAAAATACATTTCAATGCTACTCTGGTGTCGATCAAATTCTACGTATATGTCCAGCTCCGAAAATAATAATCGAATAGGGAACGTAGTCGACAAATCGCGGTAAATTTGCTCGAAACCATTTTTGATGGTAGATACCAACATATTTTAATTGCCGTCTCAAACCACGCAAACGTGATAAAATTGCATGTAGAATTCTTCGAGTTTCCATAAGAGCGTTGGAATGTATCATCAAAGTACAAAGATTCTTGTCTCCGAAATTCTAAACGCACCCAGCTGCGATGTTAGCCGAAGTCGGAAACACCGGTGTCCAAGGCTGGCAATCATCAATTCCGTACTTCACCTTCACTGAGTTCAGCTCACCTACAAACCTGCTTCAATAACATCACTGAGCGATTCGAAAAAATGTATATACGTAGGGGAATGAAAACATCTCTTCAACATCGCGGTGCAAGCAATCAGCAATGAGTGCAGAGCTGTCAAATATTAACGGCAGCACAGAGATGAAATGAGAGGTGTGAGATACAATGTTCCCTCACCGTGTAAATTAAGAAAGAAAAGATTGTTTTCTATCGCGTGAAGCTACTGTTTTTTGATTTTGATAAATTACAAATTAGAGAAAACCTTTTTAAATCTAAAATTTAAATTTTTGGTTAACACGGTACAGCGGTTGAGAAAGATCGGAGCCACTTTACGAAAAGTGCGACCGAAAAAATGGAAGAATTTCTATAGTTTGAAGTTTATTTGAAATGACATTCATCGAAATATCAATGAAAATCCAACCACAAATCATGTTTGTCCTGTTTAGCTAATGAATATGAGTATGAGTGCCGAACTATGCTTATCTTACGATTTCAGAAAATACAGCAAACTCAAACAAGCGATCGAGCACTATCCAGCAGACGAGTGCTCGAGACAAAACAAAATTCTGCACTCCTGTTATTTCTATGAATCAAATGCATGCTTTAAAAGACAGAGTTTCAAAATTGTGGATTATTATGACCAATCATCTTGGATCACTTTATTTATTTTCAGTTTTTATTAACAATTATTTCAAGGACAAGAAACACCCCAACGCATCTTAATATCGATATCGTTTCAAAAAGATTTAACCCCAGCTTTTAATTAATTTTTAATTTAAATGTCCCGGGTTGGCGGTTCAATGCATAGGACGTTGTCGTATGTTCGAGCCCTGACCTGGAAGGATTCTTAGTGTCAGTAGGATCCATAGTACTAGCCATGCAATGAATCTGTACGCTAAGAATCGGCTGCAAACTCTGTTGAAATAGAAAGGTCAAATTCCACAAAAGGAATGAAATGCCAAGACTTTGCTTTTCATTTAATTTGACAGCTGGTTTTTGTCAATAGCTCCTGATTCAACGGAGATGTAAGTCAAATTGTTATGCTCTGACACTCGACTCATACATTATGGATATTTTTTCACGCATCTTCAATTTTTTCAAATCTTTTATCAAAGTACTACTAGAAGTGGGAGTTTACATATTTTTCATCAATGAAATTAGACAACGTCTCTCCGATAGATCTGTTCGAAGTATTATTATTAATGAGTCCAATCTCTGTATCTGGATTTTTAGTTGTTGTTCCGTTCAGTCTAGAGATTTTATCGTTCAATTCGATGATAAAATCCAGAAAAAGGTAATTGTAAACTTTTTGTAAACATCATGAATTATTATTCGAAAAGCTAATCAGTACAGAGTACAGTAGCAATACATCAATTACCATCATTTCAGTATACGAAAAGCAATAAACAATAAACAATGTAAACCGTAAAACAATTGCATTACTAATTGCTTATTTATGTTGCAAACAGTTGATTTTGAAGTTTCGATTTTGATCTCATCAAGAGTGCGTCTTGACAGGGGGCCGGCAAAACCAAAGTAATCCATGCCACCAGTATCTTTCAATGAAAAACGGCAATAGAGTCACTAGGGTAACTCGTTACAATGATGCCAAACTCAGCACTCACTTTTGACAACTCGGATAAGGAGTTAAAAACTATTAAATCAGAACTGAGATCCCATTACAACTTGGTACCAGCGACGGTTTTACAAATGAATGAGTTTTGTATTGGTTTGCGATGAGTTCTATATGTACAATCACACTTAAATACTCTAGGTAGTGTTATTTGTAATGTCGTTTTCGCTTGATGCAAAACCTAACCCAGTTTCCACTCTAACTGCTGTCAAACCGTTTATTTGAAGCTAGTTTCGAACCTAGTTTTAACGTTGTTGAACTGAAAATCGAGTCAGTTTCGAACCTGGTTGTTATATCAGGTTTGCTCAAACCCCCGTTGCTAAGTGATAAATCAACACAGTTTCTTGAAAAGTGTTTGTTTGATGAAACAACCCTGGGTCAGTGTCAGTGTTCTCAAGCGAAAACGACATAAGAAAGAGTGCCTCCTGTAACAAACAGTGCAGTGTTTTGACCATGCCTGCTTTGATCTACACACCCTTTCCTTGTTACTATTTGGTGATACCTCGTGGGAACAGTGATAGAAGTTTAGTACGCGGAATCAATCTTTTAACTACTACTGTGGGAAATTAGTGTCATTAGGCATTGGTGTTTAGTATACGTCTGTCTTTCTGAAGTATCAAAAGTGCAATCGACGATTTTTACAATGAGTGAAATTATTCAACAAAGAAGTTTCATTAAATTTTGTGAATGGAATCAAATTTCTGGTTTCGAGACGTTCAAAATATTACAAAAGACCTTCGGTGACAACTCTTGCTCTTTGCACGACGATAATGCACCGTCGCATACTGCATTGATTTTTTGTGATTTTTTTGCCAAACATTAAAAAAATCGTTCAGGTTCGTCTGATTTTTAGCTATTCAGCAAACTCAAACGACCGCTCCGGGGAAACCGTGTTGAGTCAATTGCAAACATAAAACGTGATCAATTCTATTCCGGAAATGAACGTTAACAACTGTCTGTTAAGAGGAGATTACCAAACCACAAAATACCAAAAAAAGACACCTAAAATTACACCTTCAAGAAAAGATCACCGTGTTAAATCTAAAACGCCAAATTTAAAACCAAAAACTATGCCTCTTGGTTTGTCAAATTCACAAACCAATCCAGGAACTAGCTCAAGAAAAGACAATAATCCAGTGGGCTCCGTTTCACAGCCACCATCAGGATTACTGAAGTTTTCGGAAATTGTAGAATGGATTTTCACAGCATTCAATACTTCTGAACCTCTAAAGACCATCATAACGGCATTCCTTCCAATAGCTAGAACATTTTTGAAACAGTTTTCAGCTCAATGGCCAGTTCTCTCAGGTTTTGTATCATTTGATGGATAATTTATCATCTGCCGCAAATGATTCAATCACTGTCCTGCTGTGGGATTGTCGAAGCATCATGCCAAAACTTGATTCATATAAAGTTTTGTTGCATAGTCAAAAATGGGATGTATTTGCTTTGTGCGAAACATGACTTACATCAAACATGGCCTTAAATTTTAATGACTTTAACATTATACGTCTCGATAGAGACTCTTCGTATGGTGGAGTGCTTTTAGGAATTAAGAAATGTTATTCCTTTTATAGATTAAATATTCTTTCGACTTCTAGTATAGAAGTTGTTGTTTGTCAAATAAACATTAAAGGAAAGGAGATTTTCATTGCTTCAGTTTTTATTCCTCTAAGATCTCAAATTGGACAACGACAGCTTAATGAAATGGTCGAAGACCTTCCTGCTCCACGTTTGATTTTAGGAGATTTCAATTCGCACGGAATGATGTGGGGTTCCGTTTACAATGATAGCAGATCATCTTTAATATATAATATTTGCGACAATTTCAATATGACAGTATTGAATATGGGTAGCATGACACGGATTCCAAGACCTCCTGCACGTCCAAGTGCATTAGATTTTTCTCTTTGCTCGACTTCAATTCGACTAGATTTCACCTGGAAAGTATTTCCTGATTTACACGGTAGCGATCATTTACCAATCATCATCTCAATTAGCAGTAACAAATGTATTGCTAATTCAGTTAATATTCCATATGATTTGACAAAAAATATTGACTAGATTTAATTCCAAAGTAATATGTCAAGTATCTTAAATTCAATGGAAGAGCTCCCCCCACTTGAAGAATATGACTTCCTCGTTTGTTCGATTCTGGAGGCCGCAGAACAAACCCAAACCAAAAGATTTCTTGGTCCATCGTCTAACAGAAGGCCTCCAAACCCTTCATGGGACAAAGAGTGCTCAGATTCTAAACACGCAAAACAAAATGCTTTCAAGACGTTTTTAAAACGCGAAGGAGGAACTCCTCAGAATTTTGAAAAATTCTTGGTTTTAGAAACCAAGCACTAAGACATACTTCGGGTCAAGAAATGCAGCTATTGGAGACATTTTGTCGAAGGTTTGTCAAGAGAAACCTTAATGAGCACTCTTTGGAATAAGGCCAAACGAATGAGGAATCGTAACGTAGGAAATGAGAGTGAGGAATACTCGAACCGATGGATATTTGATTTTGCGAGGAAAGTTTGTCCAGATTCCGTTCCTACGCATAGGCATTATTAGGGAGTCTTCTCCAAATAATGGTTCCGTTGATAGCCCCTTTTCAATGATGGAATTTTCCATAGCACTCATGCCTTGTAACAATAACGCTCCTGGGTTGGACAGAATTCAATTCAATTTGGTGAAGAATCTGCCCGACCTCGCAAAAAGACGTTTGTTGGAATTGTTCAACAAGTTTCTTGAGCAAAATATTGTCTCACCTGACTGGAGGTAAGGGAAAGTTATCGCCATTCAAAAGCCGGGGAAACCAGCTTCCAATCACAACTCATAAAGACCCATTGCGATGTTGTCCTGCATCAGAAAATTGTTCGAAAAAATTATTCTACGACGTCTTGACACTTGGGTCGAGACGAATGGTTTATTGTCAAATACTTAGTTTGGCTTCCGTTGAAATGAAGGGACGAATGAATGCCTTGCATTACTTTCGTCTGACATCCAAATTGCCTTCGCTCAAAAGCAACAAATGGCATCTTTATTTTTAGACATTAAAGTAGCATTTGATTCAGTTTCCATTGATGTTCTTTCAGACACGCTCCACCAACATGGACTCCCAGCGGTTATAAATAATTATTTACACAACCTTTTGTCAGAGAAACGCATGCATTTTTCACATGACGATTTGGCAACATTCAGAATTAGGTCCATGGGTCTCCCGCAAGGCTCATGCCTCAGTCCGCTCCTTTATAATTTTTAAGTGAATGACATTGACAGCTGTCCCAAAGCTGTTGATCTGCAACTTGTCCGTTTGGGCTGTTCATCTGGGTATCGAATTCTCTGCGGAGAAAACAGAGCTGGTCGTCTTTTCAAGAAAGCATGATCCCGCGCAACTTCAGCTTCATATGATGGGAAGAATGATCCAACAGGTTTTGACTTTCAAATACCTCGGGGTGTGGTTTGATTCCAAATGCACGTAGGGAGGACACATTAGGTATCTGATAACAAAATGCCAACAAAGAGTAAATTTTCTTCGAACAATAACAGGATCTTGGTGGGGTGCTCATCCGAAAGATCTAATAAAATTGTATCCGACAACGATACTTTCAGTGATGGAATATGGATGCGTTTGCTTTCGTTCCGCTGCAAACTCTCGTATTATCAAACTTGAGTGAATTCAGTATCGTTGTTTGCGAATTGCCTTAGGCTGCATGCATTCGACACATACAATGAGTCTTGAAGTTCTGGCGGGAGTTCCTCCATTGAAAGATCGTTTTGGGAGCTTTCATCGCGACTGCTGATAAGATGTGAGGTACTGATTCCCCTGGTTATTAATAACTCCGAAAAGCTAGTTGAGTTTCAATCTCAAACAAGATTCATGACAGTATATTTTAACCATATGTCACAGGAAATCAACCCTTCAAGATATATTCCTGTCCGTGTCAGCCTCTTAAATGTCCCTGACTCAACTTTATTTTTCGACACATCCATGCAGCGCGAAGTGCGTGGAATCCCGGAACACCTACGCTCGTTGGAAATCCCAAAAATATTTTCAAGTAAGTTCAGGCATATTGACTCTGAGAAAATATTTTACACGGACGGATCACGACGGATACGGATACTGGGTTTGGTATGTTCAACAATAATGTTTCGGTCTCATTTAGGCTTCAAGAACCTGCATCTGTTTATATAGCAGAGTTAGCAGCAGTTCATTATAGCTTGAGTGTAATCGTCACATTATCTCCAAACCATTATTTTCTTTTCACAGATAGTCTGAGTGCAATTGAAGTCATTCGCTAAAACGCTGCTGGCAAAAATGAACCGTTTTTCTTGGACAAAATAAAACAGTGCCTTAACGTCATATTGAATAATAATTATCAAATCACAATAGTTTGGATCTCGACTCATTGCTCCATTCCTGGCAATGAAAGAGCCGATAGTTTTGTCAAACGTGGTGCCATTGAGGGTGAAATTTATGAGCGACCGATTGCTTTCAACGAATTCTACAGCGCGTCTCGCCAAAGAACACTTGCCAGCTGGCAAGCTTCTTGGGATAAAAATGATCTGGGTCGGTGGATGCACTCAATTATTCCTAAAATATCGACAAAGGCATGGTTCAGGGGACTGGATGTGAGAAGAGATTTCATTCGTGTGATGTCCAGACTCATGTCCAATCACTACACGTTAGATGCACATCTCCTTCGAATTGGACTTTCCGAGAATAATCATTGTGCTTGTGGCAGAGGCTATCGCGATATTGATCATGTCGTTTGGGCATGCGTGGAGTATCGTGATGTCAGATCTCAACTAATAAATTCCTTGCGTACCCAAGGTAGACTATCCAATGTCCCAGTTCGAGACATTCTTGCTTGTCGTGATCTTACATACATGAAACTTCTTCATGATTTCATTAGGTCCATTGGAGTTGCAATTTATATTTTATTTTATGTTAGACTCCTTTCTCTTCCATGAGTTCAACCAATAGCCAGCTATCTTATATTGAATGAAAGTGATTATTCAATATTATAGTATAATTTTAAGGCACATTGCTTAAGCTCTAAGATGCCAAGGGTATTTACTAATCTTAATTACGACTAACTTGAAACTAGAAAAGTATCATTATGTAATGTAGCGGTAGCGGATTCTCGAGAAGCTATCGGTAGTGGCCGGTGAATTGAATATCGCATGAGGGTCTTCCATATGCCGTTGGCGAAGATCCATGTTGGCCGCATCCTTCGGTCCGCGTGGGTCCGCGGGAAACACCCCCAGGCTACGAAGGCCCGGCGGGTGGCCCGCATGCTGGTTTTCGACTGGGGCGGCCTTCCGTGGACGATGATGGTGATGTTACGGAAGAGAATGAAAAAAAAAGTAAATATTGTGGAAACGGGGTAAAAAGGGGATGTGGGAACAAAATGTTTGAAAACGATAAAGATCTAATTAGTTGCCATCGAGATGGTGAAGAGATAGGGAAGGGGTAACGAAAAAGTTAGTGACAAAAAAAGATCTTGTTAGTTCCAATGAAGATGGTGGACAGGGACGGGGATCGAGAGAATCGGGCGGATGTTAGTGTCGAACCTGTAGGTGGAGTTTATACTTTCTGAGCGAGGGATAACACATTACACTTGTATATCAATGTGTTTAAGGTACTGGTATATGAGAAGCATATATAAACTATCCCGACTCGCCAACACATCCCGAACCGGAACCTCAGGCGGTCTACCTCGGGCCCTAAGGGATTCCAGTAGCTTCGACCTGGCGTCACGATACTCTACGCACGACCACACGACATGCTCGATGTCCTGATAACCGTCGCCACAGGTGCAGAGACCGCTCTCCGCAAGCCCAACACGCCGGAGATGTGCGTTGAAGGTGTAGTGATTTGACATGAGCCGCGACATAACACGAATGAAATCGCGACTCACGTTCATCCCCCTGAACCAAGGTTTCGTCGATACCCTAGGGATAATGGAATGTAGCCATCGTCCCAGTTCGCCATTGCTCCATGAAGTTTGCCAACTTTCGAGAGTTTTCTGACGAGAGATACTGAAAAATTCATTGAAGCAGATTGGTCTTTCATAAATATCACCTTCTAATGCGCCCACCTTAGCCAATGAGTCTGCCTTTTCATTGCCTGGAATGGAACAATGCGAAGGGACCCAGACTAACGATATTAAATAAGACCGTTCAGATAAAGTTCGCAAGTGTTCCCGTATTTTCCCCAGGAAATATGGGGGATACTTTCCTGGCTTCATTGCCCGGAGAGCTTCTATTGAGCTTAGACTGTCCGTCACAATGAAGTAATGGTCTTTGGGCAATGTTTCAATGATCTCGAGGGTGTACTGAATAGCAGCTAATTCTGCGACGTAAACTGAAGCCGGATCACTGAGTTTGTAAGAAGCGGTGATGTTTTGATTGAAGATGCCGAAGCCTGTGGACCTGTCGATGTTTGATCCATCAGTGTAAAACACCTTTTCACAGTTGACTGTTCTAAATTTATTATAAAATATATTTGGGGCCACTCGAGGGCGTACGTGTTCCGGAATTCCACGAATCTCTTCTCTCATGGATGTGTCGAAAAACACAGTAGAATCAGAAGTATCCAAGAAATGAGCACGGTTGGAAGCAAACGAAGAAGGATTAATATTCTGAGCCATGTAATCAAAATACAAGGACATAAAACGGGTTTGAGAATTGAGCTCGACAAGCCTTTCGAAATTTTCAATCACCATCGGATTCAGGATGTCGCATCGGATTAGCAATCGATATGAGAGATCCCAGAATCGATTTTTCAACGGTAAGACGCCCGCCAGTACTTCAAGACTCATCGTATGAGTCGACTGCATGCAACCTAAGGCAATACGCAAACAACGATACTGAATTCTTTCCAGCTTGATGAAATGAGTGTTCGCCGCGGATCGGAAGCAAAAGCATCCGTATTCCATCACGGACAATATCGTTGTTTGGTATAACCTGATCAGGTCTCCTGGGTGGGCACCCCACCATGATCCGGTTATTGTACGAAGAAAATTGATTCTCTGTTGGCATTTTTGTTTCAGATACCTAATGTGACATCCCCAGGTGCCTTTGGAGTCGAACCAGACCCCGAGATATTTAAATGTGAAGACCTGAGCTATGGTTTCACCCCCTAGTTGAAGCTGTAATTGTGCTGGTTCTCGCTTCCTTGAAAATACAACCAGCTCAGTTTTCTCCGTAGAGAACTCGATACCCATTTGAAGAGCCCATGTCGACAAGTTGTCGAGGGTATCTTGCAATGGTCCTTGGAGATCGGCAGCTTTGGGTCCTATAATAGACACAACGCTGTCGTCGGCAAGTTGTCTTAGCGTGCAAGATGTGTTGATACATTCATCAATGTTGTTCACGTAAAAGTTGTATAAAAGGGGGCTTAAGCATGAGCCCTGAGGAAGACCCATGTAACTGAATCGTATTGTCGACAAATCACCATGCGCGAAATACATGTATTTCTCGGACAACAGATTATACAAAAAGTTATTCAAAATTGGTGAAAGACCATGCTGATGCAACTTCTCAGATAGGATGTTTATGGAAACTGAATCAAAAGCCCCCTTGATGTCTAGGAAAACTGACGCCATTTGTTCTTTACGAGCAAATGCCATTTGAATTTCGGTTGAGAGCAACGCAAGACAATCGTTCGTTCCTTTACCCCTGCGGAAACCAAATTGTGTATCTGAAAGTAAGCCATTAGTCTCGACCCAATTGTCTAGACGAAACAGAATCATTTTTTCGAACAATTTCCGGATACAGGAAAGCATAGCAATCGGCCGATACGAATTGTGATCGGAGGCAGGTTTCCCTGGTTTTTGAATGGCGATAACTCTTACTTGTCTCCAGTCATGTGGGACAATATTATCCTCAAGAAGCCTATTGAATAAATTCAATAAGCGCCTTTTGGCAGAGTCAGGCAAATTTTTCAACAAGTTGAATTTGATTTTGTCTAACCCCGGAGATTTATTGTTACACGATAAAAGCGCAAGTGAGAACTCGACCATCGAAAAAGGTGTTTCGTTTCTGTTTGATGAAGCGACGCGCATGATTGTCTGTTCCGGAACCGAGTCAGGACATACTTTTTTAGCGAAATCGAATATCCAGCGGTTAGAATATTCCTCGCTTTCGTTTGTGGTGTTTTTGTTGCGCATTCGTCGGGCTGTGTTCCAAAGAGTGCTCATTGATGTTTCTCTCGATAATCCGTCTACGAATCGACGCCAATAACCGCTTTTCTTCGCTTTAATCAAGCTTTTCATTTTAGCGTCTAATGCCGCGTAGTTTCTGAAATTATCAGGTGTTCCGTTTTTCCTAAACTCGACAAATGATGCAGTTCTCTCCGCGTTTAATTCTGAGCACTCTTTGTCCCACCACGGGTTGGGGGGACGGATGTTAGTTTTCGCGCCGGGTACACGTTTCGTCTGAGCTTGAGTCGCGGTGTCGAGAATCAAGCCAGCCAAAAACGTGTACTCTTCCTCCGGAGGAAGTTCTTGTGTTGTTTCTAGATTCTCAGATATCAAATTTGCGTAGCATTTCCAATCAATGTTTCGTGTGAGGTCATACGAAACATTGATTGTTTCCGATGGTCTTAATCCGGTGGCGATTGAAATTACGATAGGCAGATGATCGCTACCGTGGGGATCAGAGATTACCTTCCACGTGCAACCCAACCGTAACGATGTCGAGCAAAGGGATAAGTCTAGCGCACTTGGTCTTGCTGGTGGTGCAGGAATTCGTGTCATTTCTCCCGTATTCAAGATTGTCATATTGAAGTTGTCGCAGATATCATGGATCATAGTTGATCTGTTATCGTCGTGAAGACAGCCCCATCCCGTACCGTGTGAGTTAAAGTCTCCTAAAACCAACGTCGGTGCGGGAAGAAGCTCTATGATATCATTGAGCCGCCGATGCCCAACCGAGGCTCTTGGAGGAATGTAGATGGAAGCAATGCAAAGGTCCTTGCCTTTGATTGTAACATGACATGCGACAACTTCAATACCTGGTATCGAGGGGAGGTTAATGCGATAGAAAGAATAGCACTTTTTGATCCCCAAAAGTACTCCTCCATAGGAATCATCTCGATCCAGACGAATAATGTTAAAATCGTGGAAGTTTAAGGGTATTTCAGAAGTTAGCCAAGTTTCGCACAATGCAAATGCGTCACATTTCAGATTATTTACTAGAAATTTGAAAGGATCTATTTTTGGGATGATACTTCTACAATTCCACTGTATAACAGTGATTGTATCCGTGACCTCGGTGGATGTCTTAGCCATCGAAGGATACGATCGCTGAAAGAAGGGGCCATTTTGCAGTCAACTGCTTCAAGAATGTTTTAACTGTAGGAATAAAAGCCATTATCAGGCTTTTAAGAGGTTCAGAAATATTGAAAGTAGACATGATCCAGTCCACAATATCAGAGAATTTAACAAACCCAGTATTTGGTAAATTTTCTGACTGATCTTTAGGGACTTTCGGGGGTTTTGAAGTCCCAGGAAGTGATGGAAATTCTTGCTCGGAATTTAATTTTCCAAGGCCTGGAGCTTTTTTCTCTGGTTTTTTGCCATCACTACCAGTTGTTGTAATTTTTCGGAACCCATCAGAGGACATCTTCGAACCCTTACTAGGGAGCTTTTGAGAAGATTTATTTCTTCTCTTTCTAATTGATGAGCTATGAGGGACAGCCGAAGATGTACCTTCGAGGGGGTCATCATATTCGCTCTCGTCAGTTGACAAGTAAGCGTAAGGATTTTCGGTAGGTGGCGTAGCACATTTCAACATTTCTGCAAAAGAGCGTTTGGAATGTTGCTTGAGTGAACGCTTCATTTTATCCTTACGCAATTTGTACACGGGACAATCAGAGAGGTCATGCGGCCCCTCCTTACAGTAGAGACACTTTTCATTGTCTCCACTGCAGGAGTTATCCGCATGACTCCCTCCACACTTTATACACCGGGATTTATTGCAACGATGGGATGCTGTATGTCCCAATTGTTTGCAATTGGTGCAGTTCATGACCCGCGGCACAAAAAGACGAACAGGTAAACGGACTCGGTCCAGGAGGACGTAATTAGGCAAAGCCGAGCCAGCGAAAGTCACCCGATACGAGTCTGATGGGGTATAAGACTTAATCCCATCCTCAGCGGTCGATACTGAACGCAATTGCTTGCAGTCCAGTATCTTAACGTTCTTGAGTAGGGGGTTTTTAAAACCGCCTGCCCCATGCTTAAGAACGTCCTCGCAAGTCAGACTCGGATCGGTGATCACGCCGTCTATCTCGACTTCGCGAGCTGGTACGTATACGCGATACTCCCGCGTGAAATGCTCACTTCGAACGATCTCATTAGCCTGTTTTGCACTGGCTAACAAGACCCTAAGCTTGTCCGGGCGTACTTTCTCAATTTTTTGTACAGTATTGTATCGCGAGGACAGGTCATTAGAAAGTTTTAGAAGGTTCAATTTTTTACCATTCGCTTTGGTCCGGATGTAAACCGCATACGGTCCGGCCGAGAGTGCAAGCCCATCGGGATAGCTTCTAATGCGAGATTTATTGCCATCAGAAGCATCCATTTGATCATCTAGGGGAAGGTCAGGCAATTCTGTGCCTTTTGTCATGGCACGGAAATGTGTCCGTGCGGGTAAATATTAGGGGGCAATAAAAATCTAATGGTACTGAACAACAGGGAAAAGAAAAAAAAATACTTAGCTTTAGCTCTCGAAGGGTGATCGGCCGACAAGGCCCGGTCCTAGGCAACCGGTGAATATTCCAGTTCAATAAAGTGCAAAAAACCTCTTTGAGGAAAAAGCACTTTGTTTTTAGTCTCTCACTACACTGTCCAATGAAACCAATCCTTTTATCACTATATATATTTATCACTGTTTCTAATGTACAACGATATATACGCAGCGCCCAGCGCTGGCGCTGGCTAACGGTACCACACGCAGTGCTGCTTTACACAAGCTCACAGTCGGCCTTGAGAACGGATTAATTAGAACTATCACTCGACCGCACTGATGCACACAATAGAATACGGAATGACCTTGATAACGGAATAAAACAATTCACCACGCGATTGGAGAAAGCAGAATTTACGTCCGACCGATCCGATAGTCACGACACGAAAATGAATGAATGAAAGTGATGATCTTATTCAAAAAAAAACCGAAGTAGTTATAAGATCATGTACAAAACAAATGTATTTTATTTATGTATTTTTTTCAATACTAATATGATATTCGAAATGTATCATGTTTAAAGTACTACGTATTGTGGATGCCACGGCGAAGAAAAACTTATGTATATTGCCTATAAAATAAACGTATTTATGAAAAAAAACCCTTCTTAATCCACCTAGTGGTGTGATAATGCCTTCTCTTCTTTCATAACAGTCTCATGAAAATATGTTTCATACATTTATAAAATAATTTTAGACGCCGATTGATTCAGATTGATTCGAGTAGTTCACAAAAGCATGCTTCAGTGTTTATGTCACACAGTCAGCATCATTTTTCCAAACTAGTGCTTGACATTTGCGATGCCTGTTTGTATGAGAACAGTGATGCTAATCTAAAAAAAGCCTTCTTAGTCCACTTAGTGAAATTTTCATATATCTTGAAAAATCACCATAGGGGGGAGGTAAGGTAAATGAAATTTTCGAAATCGAAAAAAAATTTTTGATGCCGAAAGGCTTAGAATTGCATGAAACGTCGAGATTTAGTGTCATCTCGAAAAAAATTTTTTTTGAAAAAATCGACTTTTTGGGACTTAGAAAAAATATGAAAATTTTTCTAAGTCCCAGAAAGTTGATTTTTTCAAAAAATTTTTTTTTTGAAATGACACTAAATTTCGATGTTTTATGCAGTTTTAAGAGTTTTGGCATCAAAAAAAATTTTCGATTTTGGAAATTTCATGTACTCCCCCCTATGGTGCTTTTTCAAGATCGAAAATTATCAAACCTTTACCACCGGGCAGCACCCCTTAAGCATGTCCGATTTAGGTCGAATTTTGCATGAAGGCTTTTTTCGAGGTGCTTAAACTTTTGAGCACTAGAACTTAACGAAAATAGAGGTGATCCCAAAATTTTGGCACCCTTATATATATAAGAGCGGTAAAAATCAACGTGTTTTGTCGGTTACGTCACTTATACAATCATATATCTGGAACCAAAAGTCACAACCATTTGATCTTCGAACTTGATCAACGGACCGACAGTAGCTTTCGAACGAGCCCAAGTTTGTTCAAATCGGTTCAGCCATCTCTGAGAAAATTGAGCGCGTTCAAATACAACGCTTTTTGTCGGTTACGTCACTTATACAATCATATCTTCGGAATCAAAACTCACAGCCATTTGATCTTCAAACTTGATCAATGGTCCGACAGTAGCTTTCAAACGAGCTTAAGTTTGTTAAAACCGGATCAGCCATCTCTGAGAAAATTGAGCGCGTTCAAATACAACGCTTTTTGTCGGTTACGTCACTTATACAATCATATCTCCGGAACTAAAAGTCACAGCCATTTGATCTTCGAACTTGATCAATGTCCTGACAGTAGCCTTCAAACGAGCCCAAGTTTGTTCAAATCGGTTCAGCCATCTCTGAGAAAATTGAGCGCGTTCAAATACAACGCTTTTTGTCGGTTACGTCACTTATACAATCATATCTCTGGAACCAAAAGTCACAGCCATTTGATCTTCGAACTTGATCAATGTCCTGACAGTAGCCTTCAAACGAGCCCAAGTTTGTTCAAATCGGTTCAGCCATCTCTGAGAAAATTGAGCGCGTTCAAATACAACGCTTTTTGTCGGTTACGTCACTTATACAATCATATCTCCGGAACCAAAAGTCACAGCCATTTGATCTTCGAACTTGATCAATGTCCCGACAGTAGCTTTCAAACGAGCCCAAGTTTGTTCAAATCGGTTCAGCCATCTCTGAGAAAATTGAGCGCGTTCAAATATCTTCGAAAAGTGCACACACATACACACATACACACACACATACACACACACACACACACACACACACACACACACACACACAGACATTTTCCGATCTCGACGAACTGAGTCGAATGGTATATAACACTATGGGTCTCCGAGGCTCCGTTCGAAAGTCGGTTTTTCAAGCAATTCTAATACCTTTCTATAGAGAAAGGCAAAAACCATTTCGAGGATTGGAAAAAATGTTGGTATAAGTGTATTGGTTCCGGGGAGGATTACTTTGAGGGGGACAAGTAGTAGTTACTTCAATTATTACTCATGGTTAGACTAAAACTGGTAAACTGAACTCTAGTAAAATCCCCATTGGAATCAAAAATAGCTATCGATCGAAATGAAATAAGATTTCCGCGAGCATAAACATATAATAAGTTGGATATTTCATTGCTTTTCTCCAATCAATTTCATGGGCACTTTAGTGCTTTCATAGCCGACAACACACGCAGAAATTAAACCGTAAATAGAAAGCGCCATAAAACTCACTGGCACAATCGGTGTCGTTAAAGCACAAATTCTGCTCACTCCGGTTCACCTGCCACCGAACTTCTCCCGCGACCCAGTTCCCAGATGACAAGAATCCAATTTATGAGTAGAATTTAAAATTTATTGCATCTCGATCGCATCCTGCATAAAAAGGGCTGTGCTTTCCTCCATCTGCACCTCCACCGACTCATCGCGGGACCGGGGTTTATACGAGCAACCGTATCGAGGTCGAGATTTTAACGACTCCAAAACTCAGAACGAGTGCGATTATTTGTGACACAAAAGCTTTTTCGTTCGCTTGCAAATTGCAACTGCTTCGAAGGTTTTTTTTTCTCTGTATTTTTATTGCACCATAAGAAAAGTTTCACATTCCTTCACCGTCCAGACGAACGAAAAATTGGACCATCAAATTCGAATGATCGTTTTCTATTTTTATTAGTGCCATCGGAACCGATTCCGAACCGTTAAAGTTGCCGAAGATTTCGTAATTAAAATTGTGGGTATTCCCAGTTGCCGGACCTTTTTTTCCCCGGGTGGTGCGGATTCAAAAAAGAACCCCGGCTGCCCCGCACTCGACGAATTATGTTCAGAAGATTGCTTTCCCACTCACGGTGGGAAACGGATTCTTTTTCCTCCATGCATGATACACACCGTACATTGTTCGGGGAATCCAAATAACCGATGAAGGCACCAGGCTTACAAGCAAAATTTGAGCTGTGCCAACCCGACGACTTGCTTCTGCCGGAGCTTTCAATAGCAGAAAGGCAGAACTTCTCCGAAAGACGGAATATAATGTAACCAAGAATCCGTGAACCGTTTCTTTCATTTCTGCACACCGAGCACCCCCACACCCACACCCACACCTACACACACAGCTTCGGAACACGGCGGACGGGAAAGTTGAGCGAAAAAAATATGAACTGGTGGGAAAATGAAGTATTTGAATAATTCTCCATTTAAATTTCCCATTTAACATTCGTATCACATGTCACGGACGTGTGCTTTTAATTTCAACAACCGGTTGGTTGTATGTGTAGCAGAACGGAACAGCAAGAGACGGAAGGGACGGAGGAACGGCGGAACGACGAATGAAAGTCCGCTCACGTGAATTGCGTGAGTTTGGTGAGGGGAAAGGAAGGGATGAGGGTAGCAACGTGGGGTTGAACAGGTTAATGGCTTTTTCTGATAACGGCGGAGAAGACATTGTGGCGGCATATTCCAATCCGATAAGCAATGGGTTCTGCGAAAAAATGGAACAGGATTCTAGGGAGGCAGAGTAGCGGCGGGAGAACAAATGAACTTTCCACGGTATTATTGCTTACAATGCATATTGGATGCGATACTGCCGGAAAGAATTATATCGTACGCAATGTAAGACGAAGTTATGCATGATAAAAGTTGATTAAAATTTTCCATTCGCTTAGCTTGTTTCTTAACTTGTTTTATTGGCATGTCGACTTCTGCAACTCAGTATTTGAATTCCGGCTTGTGCAGTCCTATTTTCCATCTGCTTATTGCTTTTCCCAGAACGTTGAGTTCAAACAATATTTCCACATATCACGCTTGAAAAATTACGAATAATTGTCATTGTCATCGTGTGCAGAGAAATTCCTGATACTTTATCTTACACATCTACATCCTTTTCACGTAATGTAATTTCAAAATTACTCCCACCCTTATTACTATTTCAGTTTCTATTCATGTTTCTCAAATGTGGCTTTCGCACGTTCTGTGTTTCCCTTAATTTTTCACATTCTTGTCACTTCCATCTTCCCAATTTGAACTCGTTCTTTTTACACGATCAGTTTTCTACTATGTCCTCTTTTATTGTTAAAACTTTGGACTTAACCTATATTTTAAATCTACATATTTTGCTGTCTTTATGCATTGAAAATAATTCCCAAAATATTACACGAAGCTGCTCACCAAATCCTTTTGCATCATGAAACTTACGTAAAAACTGACTCCTGTTCAATGTCTTGGGCAAGTACATCTCGTTTACGTTGAGTTTACGTTCGATATATCGAAGGATGTTGGAAGAAAGATCTTGGAAAAGGAGTTTGTAATTTGGCAGGAACTTTTGCAAATGTGGTGAAATTAGCGTTTCCCTAATCTTTTCCAGAGCGATACATTTTCCGAAGGAGGCGGACCTAAGCAGCGTTTTATTTCAGTTTTTAAACATATATTGGAGAAGCCAAATGAATGAAAAAACTTACAGAAAAGATTATTTTTTGGAAAAAGAGACAGGACTCGAACCTGCGCTCTTATGCATTCCGTGCATACGCGGTACCGTTTCGGCACCCTAAACCTTGTGATAGACACAGCTCTAAAACACGGTTAGGCATGATGGAGCGTATCGAACATGGTCTGCATCCTGGCCGTCTGATGACCGGTACCATACATCCAAACATCTTCTCAGTTCATCAAACACTAGTCTTCTCGCTCTATATCTATTTTTCGCTCAAGCACTGAGTAGGAGAGTGTGTTTACCTTATGATCAAAAAAGAACCGGAATTTTCATTTTAAAATTCACGCGCTTGTCCAATCGGTAAACTTTTATTCTCTCAACGTTGGCAACACACATTCTGTCAAATTTTGACGCATGTCGTACGATTAGTTTTGGTTTGGCGTCTATACAAAGAAGTTGAAAAATTTTCGTGTGGCGATTTTTATAATGGATGAAAATTTAGAACAACGGCTCGCCTTCGAAGCGCCATTCGGTCGATTGTTGTGCGGTTTCGACGTCATATTCATAGATCCACACCTCATTACCAGTTATGATGCATTCGATGAATGTGGGGTCACTATCTGCGTTGGAAATCAACTCTTTGGCGACATCAACACGACGCTTTTTTCGAATGAAATTTAGCTTTTTTGGCACTAGCCGAGAAGCGACGCGTTTCAAACCCAAAACATCAGTTAAAATGTGTTCGGCTGATCCATAAGAGATGCCCAACAACACAGCAATCTCTCTAATCGGTACAGAACGATTTTGCAAAACGATTTGCTTCGCCGATTCAATGTTTTCTTCAGTAACAGATGTTGTTGGGCGGCCAGGGATCTCATCATGATCCAAGCTTGTACGACCACCTTTGAAACGTTTATACCACTCGTATGCCTGTGTTTTTCCAAGACACGATTTACTAAAAGCCTTTTTCAACATTTTCAACGTTTCGGAACACTTAAATCCATTTGCAACACAAAATTTGATGCACGCACGTTGTTCTGAATTTTCATCCATTATAAAAATCGCCACACGAAAATTGTTCAACTTCTTTGTATAGACGCCAAACCAAAACTAATCGTACGACATGCGTCACAATTTGACAGAATGTGTATAAAAGTGTTGCCAACATTGAGAGAATAAAAGTTTACCGATTGGACAAGCGCGGGAATTTTAAAATGAATATTCCGGTCGCTGGCTGGAGCGTTTTATTTGTCATTCAACTCTGATTTAGAACCATGCCGATAAGCTCGAAGTGTGTTTGAGTGACATTGAGCCAACGGAGTCAATTTTGTGTCAAAAGATATAAAGCCACCAAATTCACCGTTACTTCGTCGAATTGAAAAAATACCGTATATTCTGATTGGTTTCCTTCCTTCCCTTCTTTCCATTCTTTACGTTGTTTTCCTTCTTTAACTTCGTCTGCTTGTTGTCTTTTTTTTCTTCTTTTTCTTCTTTCTCTCCTTTCCCTTATCTTCTTTCTTTACCTTCTTTTCCTTCTTTTCTTTCTTTTCTTTCTTCTTTTTCTTTTATTTCTTTTCTTTCTTTTTCTTGTTTTCTTTGTTTCCTTTCTTTCGTTTTTTCCCTTATATCCTTTGTTTCCATTATATCCCCTATTTCTCTTGTATCCATTGTTTCTCATGATTCCTTCCTTCCCTTCTTTTTCTAGTTTACCTTATTTTCCATCTTAACTTCTTTACCTTTACCTTTTCTTTTTTTCTTTTCTTTCTTTTATTTAACTTCTTTTTTTCTTTTCCTTCTTTTTCTCCCTTTCCTTCCTTTTCTTGTTTCCCTTGTTTCCTTCGTTTCATCCTACTACTTTTGTTCTTTGTTTCTCTTATTTCCCATAATTATCTTGTTTCACGTCTTTCCCGTCTTTTCCGTTTTTCTAGCTTTCTTCCCCCTTCCCTTTTTTCAAGTTATTCCCGTCTTCCCCGTTTTCCCGTTTTTTCTTTTTCTTTCGGATCCAGTCCTTCTCGTCTTTCATGTCTCCTGTTTTTCCTGTTTTTTTTTCGGGTTTTTCTGCTTTATCGTCTTTTTCTGATTGGAGCATTTCCTTAGTTTTTTTGGCGCCCTAGTGTTGCTTTCTTGAATATCTGTTCCACGTGAGCTGTCCTTTTATTATATTCCTTCTTCTTCTTCTTTTCCTTCTTCTTCTTGGTTTCCTTGTTTCCGTCTTTCCCGTCTTTCCCGTTTTTCCCGTCTTTCCCGTCTTTTCCGTCTTTTCCTTTTTTTCCGTCTTTTCCGTCTTTTCCGTCTTTTCCGTCTATTCCGTCATTTCCGTCTTTCCCGTCTTTCCCGTCTTTCCCGTCTTTCCCGTCTTTTCCGTCTTTTCCGTCTTTTCCGTCTTTCTCGTCTTTCTCGTCTTTCTCGTCTTTCTCATCTTTCCCGTCTTTCCCGTCTTTCCCGTCTTTCCCGTCTTTCCCGTCTTTCCCGTCTTTCCCGTCTTTCCCGTCTTTCCCGTCTTTCCCGTCTTTCCCGTCTTTCCCGTCTTTCCCGTCTTTCCCGTCTTTCCCGTCTTTCCCGTCTTTCCCGTCTTTCACGTCTTTCCCGTCTTTCCCGTCTTTCTCGTGTTTCCCGTCTTTCCCGTCTTTCCCGTCTTTCCCGTCTTTCCCGTCTTTCCGTCTTTCCCGTCTTTCCCGTCTTTCCCGTCTTTCACGTCTTTCCCGTCTTTCCCGTCTTTCTCGTATTTCCTGTCTTTCCCGTCTTTCCCGTCTTTCTCATCTTATCCGTCTTTTCCGTCTTTCCCGTCTTTCCCGTCTTTCCCGTCTTTCCCGTCTTTCCCGTCTTTCCCGTCTATTCCGACTTTCCCGTTTTCCCGTCTTTCCCGTCTTTCCCATCTTTCTCGTGTTTCCCGTCTTTCCCGTCTTTCCCGTCTTTCCCGTCTTTCCCGTCTTTCCCGTCTTTCCCGTCTTTCCCGTCTTTCCCGTCTTTCCCGTCTTTCCCGTCTTTCCCGTCTTTCCCGTCTTTCCCGTCTATTCCGACTTTCCCGTTTTCCCGTCTTTCCCGTCTTTCCCGTCTTTCCCGTCTTTCCCGTCTTTCCCGTCTTTCCCGTCTTTCCCGTCTTTCCCGTCTTTCCCGTCTTTCCCGTCTTTCCCGTCTTTCCCGTCTTTCCCGTCTTTCCCGTCTTTCCCGTATTTCCCGTCTTTCCCGTCTTTCCCGTCTTTCCCGTCTTTCCCGTCTTTCCCGTCTTTCCCGTCTTTCCCGTCTTTCCCGTCTTTCCCGTCTTTCCCGTCTTTCCCGTCTTTCCCGTCTTTCCCGTCTTTCCCGTCTTTCCCGTCTTTCCCGTCTTTCCCGTCTTTCCCGTCTTTCCCGTCTTTCCCGTCTTTCCCGTCTTTCCCGTCTTTCCCGTCTATTCCGACTTTCCCGTTTTCCCGTCTTTCCCGTCTTTCCCATCTTTCTCGTGTTTCCCGTCTTTCCCGTCTTTCCCGTCTTTCCCGTCTTTCCCGTCTTTCCCGTCTTTCCCGTCTTTCCCGTCTTTCCCGTCTTTCCCGTCTTTCCCGTCTTTCCCGTCTTTCCCGTCTTTCCCGTCTTTCCCGTCTATTCCGACTTTCCCGTTTTCCCGTCTTTCCCGTCTTTCCCATCTTTCTCGTGTTTCCCGTCTTTCCCGTCTTTCCCGTCTTTCCCGTCTTTCCCGTCTTTCCCGTCTTTCCCGTCTTTCCCGTCTTTCCCGTCTTTCCCGTCTTTCCCGTCTTTCCCGTCTTTCCCGTCTTTCCCGTCTTTCCCGTCTTTCCCGTCTTTCCCGTCTTTCCCGTCTTTCCCGTCTTTCCCGTCTTTCCCGTCTTTCCCGTCTTTCCCGTCTTTCCCGTCTTTCCCGTCTTTCCCGTCTTTCCCGCCTATTCCGACTTTCCCGTTTTCCCGTCTTTCCCGTCTTTCCCGTCTTTCCCGTCTTTCCCGTCTTTCCCGTCTTTCCCGTCTTTCCCGTCTTTCCCGTCTTTCCCGTCTTTCCCGTCTTTCCCGTCTTTCCCGTCTTTCCCGTCTTTCCCGTCTTTCCCGTCTTTCCCGTCTTTCCCGTCTTTCCCGTCTTTCCCGTCTTTCCCGTCTTTCCCGTCTTTCCCGTCTTTCCCGTCTTTCCCGTCTTTCCCGTCTTTCCCGTCTTTCCCGTCTTTCCCGTCTTTCCCGTCTTTCCCGTCTTTCCCGTCTATTCCGACTTTCCCGTTTTCCCGTCTTTCCCGTCTTTCCCATCTTTCTCGTGTTTCCCGTCTTTCCCGTCTTTCCCGTCTTTCCCGTCTTTCCCGTCTTTCCCGTCTTTCCCGTCTTTCCCGTCTTTCCCGTCTATTCCGACTTTCCCGTTTTCCCGTCTTTCCCGTCTTTCCCGTCTTTCCCGTCTTTCCCGTCTTTCCCGTCTTTCCCGTCTTTCCCGTCTTTCCCGTCTTTCCCGTCTTTCCCGTCTTTCCCGCCTATTCCGACTTTCCCGTTTTCCCGTCTTTCCCGTCTTTCCCGTCTTTCCCGTCTTTCCCGTCTTTCCCGTCTTTCCCGTCTTTCCCGTCTTTCCCGTCTTTCCCGTCTTTCCCGTCTTTCCCGTCTTTCCCGTCTTTCCCGTCTTTCCCGTCTTTCCCGTCTTTCCCGTCTTTCCCGTCTTTCCCGTCTTTCCCGTCTTTCCCGTCTTTCCCGTCTTTCCCGTCTTTCCCGTCTTTCCCGTCTTTCCCGTCTTTCCCGTCTTTCCCGTCTTTCCCGTCTTTCCCGTCTTTCCCGTCTTTCCCGTCTTTCCCGTCTTTCCCGTCTATTCCGACTTTCCCGTTTTCCCGTCTTTCCCGTCTTTCCCATCTTTCTCGTGTTTCCCGTCTTTCCCGTCTTTCCCGTCTTTCCCGTCTTTCCCGTCTTTCCCGTCTTTCCCGTCTTTCCCGTCTTTCCCGTCTTTCCCGTCTTTCCCGTCTTTCCCGTCTTTCCCGTCTTTCCCGTCTTTCCCGTCTTTCCCGTCTTTCCCGTCTTTCCCGTCTTTCCCGTCTTTCCCGTCTTTCCCGTCTTTCCCGTCTTTCCCGTCTATTCCGACTTTCCCGTTTTCCCGTCTTTCCCGTCTTTCCCGTCTTTCCCGTCTTTCCCGTCTTTCCCGTCTTTCCCGTCTTTCCCGTCTTTCCCGTCTTTCCCGTCTTTCCCGTCTTTCCCGTCTTTCCCGTCTTTCCCGTCTTTCCCGTCTTTCCCGTCTTTCCCGTCTTTCCCGTCTTTCCCGTCTTTCCCGTCTTTCCCGTCTTTCCCGTCTTTCCCGTCTATTCCGACTTTCCCGTTTTCCCGTCTTTCCCGTCTTTCCCGTCTTTCCCGTCTTTCTCGTGTTTCCCGTCTTTCCCGTCTTTCCCGTCTTTCCCGTCTTTCCCGTCTTTCCCGTCTTTCCCGTCTTTCCGTCTTTCCCGTCTTTCCCGTCTTTCCCGTCTTTCCCGTCTTTCCCGTCTTTCCCGTCTTTCCCGTCTTTCCCGTCTTTCCCGTCTTTCCCGTCTTTCCCGTCTTTCCCGTCTTTCCCGTCTTTCCCGTCTTTCCCGTCTTTCCCGTCTTTCCCGTCTTTCCCGTCTTTCCCGTCTTTCCCGTCTTTCCCGTCTTTCCCGTCTTTCCCGTCTTTCCCGTCTTTCCCGTCTTTCCCGTCTTTCCCGTCTTTCCCGTCTTTCCCGTCTTTCCCGTCTTTCCCGTCTTTCCCGTCGTTCCCGTCTTTCCCGTCTTTCCCGTCTCTCCCGTCTTTCCCGTCTTTCCCGTCTTTCCCGTCTTTCTCGTCTTTCTCGTCTTTCCCGTCTTTCCTGTCTTTCCCGTCTTTCCTGTCTTTCCCGTCTTTCCCGTCTTTCCCGTCTTTCCCGTCTTTCTCGCCTTTCCCGCCTTTCCCGTTTTTCCCGTCTTTACCGTCTTTCTCGTCTTTCCCGTTTTTCCCGCCTTTCCCGTCTTTCCCGTCATTATCGTCCTTCCCGCCTTTCCCGTCTTTCCCGTCTTTCCCGTCTTTCCCGTTTTTCCTGTCTTTCCCTCTTTCGTTCTTTCATTCTTTCGTTCTTTCGTTCTTTCGTTCTTTCGTTCTTTCGTTCTTTCGTTCTTTCGTTCTTTCGTTCTTTCGTTCTTTCGTTCTTTCGTTCTTTCGTTCTTTCGTTCTTTCGTTCTTTCGTTCTTTCGTTCTTTCGTTCTTTCGATCTTTCGTTCTTTCGTTCTTTCGTTCTTTCGTTCTTTCGTTCTTTCGTTCTTTCGTTCTTTCGTTCTTTCGTTCTTTCGTTCTTTCGTTCTTTCGTTCTTTCGTTCTTTCGTTCTTTCGTTCTTTCGTTCTTTCGTTCTTTCGTTCTTTCGTTCTTTCGTTCTTTCGTTCTTTCGTTCTTTCGTTCTTTCGTTCTTTCGTTCTTTCGTTCTTTCGTTCTTTCGTTCTTTCGTTCTTTCGTTCTTTCGTTCTTTCGTTCTTTCGTTCTTTCGTTCTTTCGTTCTTTCGTTCTTTCGTTCTTTCGTTCTTTCGTTCTTTCGTTCTTTCGTTCTTTCGTTCTTTCGTTCTTTCGTTCTTTCGTTCTTTCGTTCTTTCGTTCTTTCGTTCTTTCGTTCTTTCGTTCTTTCGTTCTTTCGTTCTTTCGTTCTTTCGTTCTTTCGTTCTTTCGTTCTTTCGTTCTTTCGTTCTTTCGTTCTTTCGTTCTTTCGTTCTTTCGTTCTTTCGTTCTTTCGTTCTTTCGTTCTTTCGTTCTTTCGTTCTTTCGTTCTTTCGTTCTTTCGTTCTTTCGTTCTTTCGTTCTTTCGTTCTTTCGTTCTTTCGTTCTTTCGTTCTTTCGTTCTTTCGTTCTTTCGTTCTTTCGTTCTTTCGTTCTTTCGTTCTTTCGTTCTTTCGTTCTTTCGTTCTTTCGTTCTTTCGTTCTTTCGTTCTTTCGTTCTTTCGTTCTTTCGTTCTTTCGTTCTTTCGTTCTTTCGTTCTTTCGTTCTTTCGTTCTTTCGTTCTTTCGTTCTTTCGTTCTTTCGTTCTTTCGTTCTTTCGTTCTTTCGTTCTTTCGTTCTTTCGTTCTTTCGTTCTTTCGTTCTTTCGTTCTTTCGTTCTTTCGTTCTTTCGTTCTTTCGTTCTTTCGTTCTTTCGTTCTTTCGTTCTTTCGTTCTTTCGTTCTTTCGTTCTTTCGTTCTTTCGTTCTTTCGTTCTTTCGTTCTTTCGTTCTTTCGTTCTTTCGTTCTTTCGTTCTTTCGTTCTTTCGTTCTTTCGTTCTTTCGTTCTTTCGTTCTTTCGTTCTTTCGTTCTTTCGTTCTTTCGTTCTTTCGTTCTTTCGTTCTTTCGTTCTTTCGTTCTTTCGTTCTTTCGTTCTTTCGTTCTTTCGTTCTTTCGTTCTTTCGTTCTTTCGTTCTTTCGTTCTTTCGTTCTTTCGTTCTTTCTTTCTTTCGTTCTTTCGTTCTTTCGTTCTTTCGTTCTTTCGTTCTTTCGTTCTTTCGTTCTTTCGTTCTTTCGTTCTTTCGTTCTTTCGTTCTTTCGTTCTTTCGTTCTTTCGTTCTTTCGTTCTTTCGTTCTTTCGTTCTTTCGTTCTTTCGTTCTTTCGTTCTTTCGTTCTTTCGTTCTTTCGTTCTTTCGTTCTTTCGTTCTTTCGTTCTTTCGTTCTTTCGTTCTTTCGTTCTTTCGTTCTTTCGTTCTTTCGTTCTTTCGTTCTTTCGTTCTTTCGTTCTTTCGTTCTTTCGTTCTTTCGTTCTTTCGTTCTTTCGTTCTTTCGTTCTTTCGTTCTTTCGTTCTTTCGTTCTTTCGTTTTTTCGTTCTTTCGTTCTTTCTTTCTTTCGTTCTTTCGTTCTTTCGTTTTTTCGTTCTTTCGTTCTTTCGTTCTTTCGTTCTTTCGTTCTTTCGTTCTTTCGTTCTTTCGTTCTTTCGTTCTTTCGTTCTTTCGTTCTTTCGTTCTTTCGTTCTTTCGTTCTTTCGTTCTTTCGTTCTTTCGTTCTTTCGTTCTTTCATTCTTTCGTTCTTTCGTTCTTTCGTTCTTTCGTTCTTTCGTTCTTTCGTTCTTTCGTTCTTTCGTTCTTTCGTTCTTTCGTTCTTTCGTTCTTTCGTTCTTTCGTTCTTTCGTTCTTTCGTTCTTTCGTTCTTTCGTTCTTTCGTTCTTTCGTTCTTTCGTTCTTTCGTTCTTTCGTTCTTTCGTTCTTTCGTTCTTTCGTTCTTTCGTTCTTTCGTTCTTTCGTTCTTTCGTTCTTTCGTTCTTTTGTTCTTTCGTTCTTTCGTTCTTTCGTTCTTTCGTTCTTTCGTTCTTTCGTTCTTTCGTTCTTTCGTTCTTTCGTTCTTTCGTTCTTTCGTTCTTTCGTTCTTTCGTTCTTTCGTTCTTTCGTTCTTTCGTTCTTTCGTTCTTTCGTTCTTTCGTTCTTTCGTTCTTTCGTTCTTTCGTTCTTTCGTTCTTTCGTTCTTTCGTTCTTTCGTTCTTTCGTTCTTTCGTTCTTTCGTTCTTTCGTTCTTTCGTTCTTTCGTTCTTTCGTTCTTTCGTTCTTTCGTTCTTTCGTTCTTTCGTTCTTTCGTTCTTTCGTTCTTTCGTTCTTTCGTTCTTTCGTTCTTTCGTTCTTTCGTTCTTTCGTTCTTTCGTTCTTTCGTTCTTTCGTTCTTTCGTTCTTTCGTTCTTTCGTTCTTTCGTTCTTTCGTTCTTTCGTTCTTTCGTTCTTTCGTTCTTTCGTTCTTTCGTTCTTTCGTTATTTCGTTTTTTGTTCTTTCATACTTTTATCTTTTGTCTAATCACACATTATTTGATATTTTTACTATCTTTCATTGTCCGAATAGGATTGTTTGAAAAAAAAAACGATTACTTCTTTCGTGATGGTAAAAGTTTCCATGTCGCATGAAATTCGAAACACCAATGTAAATTTTTCTTCGGAAACTACTTCCCAAGAGAAGCAGAATTGTGAAACAAAAACAATTTAAATACGACAAATCATTATGATTGACACCCGGCTCACGGGAAATAAAAGCAAGAGAAGCACCCGTAAAAGTTGTTCCATCATTTCTGCTGCCGAAGACGTCGTCGATTTGACTTAGCTTCCACCGTCTGGTTACAGAAGATTTACGTGAAACTTTCCAATTGCGGCGAGCGAAATCTTTAGCGATAAAAGGTACGATTGCTTAACCCATTGAGTGCCGGTTTTCCGTTTTTATCCGAAATGCAGGATTTTCTGCAGAGAATAGCAAGTGAAATAATCTCAATATTAAATTTTTGTCATAAAATGAGCTGCTTTTCATATGTCACGAAAGTATTCTGTGCATCGAAAATGCGAAACGCTATTACTACGAACGAGGTTTGTCCATTTTAAATAATTTTATAACTCGAAATATGAACTGATTCCCGGCCCGGGAACTGGCCAACCGAGGGTTAATCACACTGTGGTAATACAAGTTTTAATGATGCTAAAGTTTTACTAGCTTCGGCGAAGGTTGATTTATCTAAGTGACGAAACAATTTACTCCCGCAAATGAAACCGCAGATTTCAACCGAACACAATTCGAGCCCCGACCACAGCGCACTAGAAACAGTTGAAATGTCAATAAAATTGCACCATTCAACTTGTGCAATGTAATTCTCCCCCGAACCCTCCTCCTTCCTCTCCCCTTCCCCTGCACGGTGCTCCACAGACGTCATCGTGCCTGCGTGAAATATTGCTCAAATAGTTGAAAATGATCCTTCGCTCGGTGCTCGGCAGCATGAGACGTACCACTGATAGCGTATTGTTGTAGATATGCCAGGATGAAATGACGTCCAATTCACCGTGGATTGGACGCCTTCCGGGACTTGGGAATCCCGGTTCGAACGAGAATCCTCTCCTAACCGACTGACGAAGACTATCATTTATAACACATCATACATGATTCATTTTCAATTTCAATTTTCATCGACATTCTGTCGAGGTACTCATCCTTTTCTTCGTCTTCGGTCTTCGGCAGAACGCCTTACGAAACGAAACGAGCGTGTGCAAGGGATGCTCCTGTTGCCATTTTGCCTGACGATCACCTGAATTCGAGGATTGTTCTGGCAGGAATAGCATCTGTAGCAACCCTACCGGAAGCAAACCGCAATGCATGAGAGTTTCGTAACAAATATGTGCATCGATGCACCTAAGTACAAATACACGGTCATGCAACGGTGGATTGAAAGCGGATATGGTCTGGGAAAGCCATCATCTATAAGACATGGGACGTTGCATGACTTACTCCGCCCTCGGTTTTCGTTCGTGCAACCGCCTTCCATCGGGGCAAGACGGAGAAGCACCGCCTCACGAGCCTGCCAGCGCCCGGGTGGAAGGAAAGAATTATTTCATACGAGCCACCGTCTCGATTTCTCGGAAAGGATTGAAAATCGAATCCAGAGCACGGAAAAGTATTATTCGAAACATCGATCAAATTCATATACCATTTCTAGAAAAGTATGAACTCATTTTTGTGTTATTTTTGTGCATTTTTGTATCATTTTTCTATAATTTTTGTGTAATTTTCATGTCATTTTTGTGCCATTTTGTGTGTCATTTTTGTGTAATCTTTGTGCAGTTTTAATGTTATTTTTGTGTAATTTTTGTATAATTTTTCTAAAAGTTTTTTGTCAGTCATTTTCATTTATGTGTTATTTTGTGCCTCATTTTAGTGTAGTCTTTTGTGTATTTTTTCGTTTAATTTTTGTGTCATTTTTGTGTAATCTTTGTGCCATTTTTATGTTATTTTTGTGTTATTTCTGTGTCATGTTGGTGTCATTTTGGTGTCATTTTGGTGTCATTTTTGTGTCATTTTTGTGTCAGTTTTGTGTCATTTAAGTCTCATTTTTGTTGTATTTTTGTTTTATTTTTGTTTCATTTTTGTTTCATTTTTGTGTAACTTTTGTGTAAGTTTTGTGTTATTTTTGTCTCATTTTTGCGCATTTTTTTGTCATTCTATATTTTGTGTTATTTTTGTATCATTTTTGTATATTTTTTTTATCATTTTTGTGTAATTTTTATGTCATTTTTGTGCCATTTTGTGTGTCATTTTTGTGCAATCTTTGTGCAATTTTTATGTTGTTTTTGTGCAATTTTTGTATAATCTTTCTAAAATTTTTTTGTTAGTTATTTATTATTTATTTTGTACAATTTTTGTATTTGTTTGGTGTCATTTTTAGTCATTTTTGTGCCATTTTGGTGTCATTTTTTGGGTAATTTTTTTGCAATTTTTATGCTATTTCTGTCACTTTGGTGTCATTTTTGTGTCCGTTTTGTGTCATTTTTGTCTCATTTTGTGTCATTATTTTTTCGTTTTTTATTTTTCATTTTTGTGTCATTATTATGTCTTTTTTTGTCATTTTTGTGTTATTTTTGTGCCATTTTGTGTGGTACTTGAGTGTAATTTTTGTGTAATCTTTGTGAAATATTTATGTTATTTTTGTGTCATTTATGTATAATTTTTCTAATTTTTTTTTGTCAGTCATTTTTGTGTAATTTTTGTTTCGTTTATGTGTTATTTTTTGCTCAATTTTTTTGTAATCTTTTGTGTAATTTTTCGTTTAATTTTTGTGTAATTTTAATGTCATTTGTATCATTTTGGTGTCATTTCGTGTCATTTTCTGGTAATCTTTGTGTACATTTTGTGTTGCCTTTGTATCATTCTTTTTATGTCATTTTTGTGCCATTTTGTGTGCCATTTTTTGTAATCTTTGTGCAATTTTTATGTTATTTTATTGTAATTTTTATATAATTTTTCTAGAATGTGTTTGTCAGTCGTTTTTGTGTGATTTTTGTTTAGTTTATGTATTATATTTTGGATAATTTCTGTGTATTCTTTTGTGTAATCTTTTGTGTAATTTTTCGTTTAATTTTTGTGTTATTTCTGTGTCATTTTGGTATCATTTTAGTGTCATTTTTGTGTACTTTCTGTGTCATTTTTGTGCCATTTTGTGTGTCATTTTTGTGCAATTTTCATGCTATTGTTGTGTAATTTTTGTATAATTTTTCTAAATTTTTTTTGTCAGTCATTTTTGTGCCATTTATGTGTTATATTTTGACTCATTTTTGTGTAATTTTTCGTTTAATTTTTGTGTTATTTTTGTGTCATTTTTGGGTAATCTTTGTGTAATTTTGAGTGCACATTTTGTGTTTTTTTGTCGTGAATACGACTTACTTTACTATGGGGTGCCTTTTCAAAATTAGCCATATGGAAGAATGGGCAGAACTTAATCGCGAATATCTCGACTTGTATTAATGGTAGCAACATAATTCTTTCACCATTTCATCAAAAATATGATCAGGAATTCAGGATAATATTTTGAACAGTGTGCGATAACCACAAACAACTCAAAAATTAAGTTTTCTTAAAATTTGAAAACAACGCGGAAAACTTTTTACTTTCGCTTGGGTTTTTCGCGCAAGGACGACGATTTTGAGATAGTCAGGCACATATCTTCAACTGAATGCGTATAAAAGAGGAACCGTGGTCGAAAATCGATCATTTCTTTTCGTGCGTTCGATGGAAGCAGACGTCGTGGGAGTGGAATCATCAACCAGCAGCGAGAGAGAATGCACCTTCTGCGTGGTTAATAAAAACCTCAAACGCTCAGGTCGCATCTCTCATTCGCTTGCTGGCCATCGAGGCGAGAGGACCAGCCAGCAGCAGCAGCGGGAGTTAAACTTTCCACCAGCAGCGAGAGAGAATGCACCTTCTGCGTGGTTAATAAAAACCTCAAACGCTTAGGTCGCATCTCTCATTCGCTTGCTGGCCATCGAGGCGCGAGGACCAGCCAGCAGCAGCAGCGGGAGTTAAACTTTCCACCAGCAGCGAGAGAGAATGCACCTTCTGCGTGGTTAATAAAAACCTCAAACGCTCAGGTCGCATCTCTCATTCGCTTGCTGGCCATCGAGGCGAGAGGACCAGCCAGCAGCAGCAGCGGGAGTTAAACTTTCCACCAGCAGCGAGAGAGAATGCACCTTCTGCGTGGTTAATAAAAACCTCAAACGCTCAGGTCGCATCTCTCATTCGCTTGCTGGCCACCAAGGCGAGAACCAGCAGCGACTGAAACTGGATTCTGAGTGTTATTGGATCTAAATTTAGGTCTTGAACTCAGGGTCCAGTTCTCTATTCCAGACTTCTATTCGGTTGTTCTTAAAACCATAATAATACTCCTAAAGAATTATGCGGAATTTACTTTACTGTACCTCTATACAACCCATACCCATACAACAACTCAAAAATTAAGTTTTCTCAAAATTTCAAAATAATGCGGAAAACTATTTACTTTCGCTTGGGTTTTTCGCGCAAGGACGACGATTTTGAGGTAGCCAGGCACATATCTTCAACTGAATGCGTATAAAAGGGGAACCGTGGTGAAAAACGATCATTTCTTTTCGTGCGTTCGATGGGAGCAGACGTCGTGGAAGTTAAACCTTCAACCAACAGCGAGGGAGAGGGCGCCTTCTGCGTGGTAGCAACTTTCATTCGCTTGCTGGCCTTCAAGGCGAGCAGACTGCCATCGCGAGAGTTAAACCATCAACCAGCAGCGAGGGAGAGAGCGCCTTCTGCGTGGTTAAAACCTCAAACGCTCAGGTAGCAACTCTCATTCGCTTGCTGGGCTTCAAGGCGAGCAGACTGCCATCGCGGGAGTTAAACCATCAGCGACGGAGAGAGCACCTGCCATCATTTGGTTTTCGGTAGTCATAACGAGAAGTTCAATTTTCAGATTGTAGTTCCGCAATATAGGTTTAGAATTCAGAGCCTGCGTGCTGAAACTGGATTCTGGAACTGTATTCCGGAACTAATTTGAGTTTCGAAATTGCAATTCTAGAATTGAAACTGGATTCTGAGTCTGTTATTGGTTCTAAATTTAGTTCTTGAACTCAGGATCCAGTTCTTTATTCCATACTTCTTATATTCGGTTCTTTTTAGAACCATAATAATACTCCTAAAGAATTATGCGGAAATTTACTTTACTGTACTCTATAAAACCCATTCTGGTAGTCATGGCGAAAAATCGTCTTCATGTTTTAGAGCTTAGTTCTGGAATATGGGTTTAGAATTCAGAGTCTGCGTGCTGAACTAACTCAAATCGTCACCATTTTTTTATTATAAAGAACTATACTGCTTATTTCATAGTATTTAAGTGCGTTTCAGAATGTTTAATGTAACTAATCTGTAATTTAGTCTAGGCGCATCGTTTAAATTTCTAGTAATGAAAGAGGGGAAAGTTGCACAATTCAAACAATCGATGAACTACCAATTCGAATTCGGAAGCATAAATAAAGCGTGTCATATTCGTATTCACGACATCCAGTTATGTCTCTGACATTACACACCCGTACTTTTTTTTTGTATCATTTTTGCGTCATTTTTTGGTCATTTTGGGTGTAATTTTTGTGTAATCTTTGTACAATTTTTATGCTATTTATATTATTATTTTGGTATCATTTTTGAGTAACTATTCTGTAATTTTTGTGTTATTTTTGTCTAATTTTTGTGTAATATTTTGTTTAATTTTTGTGTCATTTTTGTCTCAGTTTGTGTCATTTTTGTTTCGTGTCATTTCGTAACATTTGTATGTCATTCTGCTGTAATTTTTCTCTCATTTTTGATAATTTTTCCATCATTTTTCTTGGCATTTTTTGTCATTGTTATATTATATTTTTTGTAATGTCTAACAATTTTTCCATAATTTGTTTCCATATTGTGCAATATTTTTGTAGTTTTTTGGTCACTTTCCATCTTCTTGTGTTATTAATTATCATTTAGTCGTTATTTCATTACTGTTTTACATTTTCTAACTACTTCTATTATTTTTATATCTTTGACATTATTATGATCAAGTTTTTGTTATTTGATTGCTATTTTTTTGTAACATTTTTTTTTCTTTTGCAATTTTTTGTAATTTTTTGTAATTTTGTGTAATTTTTTGTCATTTATAGTCTTTTTGATCATTTGTCTGTTTTTTGTAAATTTTGTGTTTTAGTTTTTGGAATTATTTTGTATTTTTTAAAATATTTTATTGTATTTATTTTCTGCATTGCTTTTGTAAATTTTGGTAAGTTTTTTGTAATGTATAACTATTTTCATTCAGTGTTTTTTGTGTCATTTTCTGTCATTTTTTATCATTTCAACGACAATTCGGCACTTGTTTTGTTTCTGTCATTTCGGGGGATTTTGTCCTTCTTGTCATTTTCGTCGATTCAATTGTTTTATTCGATTTTGTCGTTCGTGAAGTTTATTCAATTTTTATTGTTTTTGTTAATTTTTCATTACTGTTGTTCGCACCATTTTTGTCGGCTTTTTCCACCATTATTGTCCGTTTCTTACCATTTATGTGGTTCTTTTCCATTTTTCTCGCTTTGTCCAATTTTCTATCATTTTTGTTGAATTTTGCCGTTCTTATCGCTTTTCTAATTCTCGTCATTTTCTAAATTCTGGTTTGTGTGGAATTTTTTTATATTTTTGTCATTTTTACAATTCTTTTCGTGTATGCCATTTATGTCTTATTTTACATTTTTGTCGTTTCTGTCACTATCCGTCTGTTATTGTTATTTTGTCGTTTTGTGGTTTTTACAATCGTGTTATTTTGTATCATTTTTGTATTAGTTTGGTGTCATTTTTGCGTCATTTTGGGTAATCTTTGTGCAATTTGTATTCTATTTCTGTCACTTTGGTGTCATTTTTGTGTCCGTTTTGTGTCATTTTTATCTCATTTTGTGTCATTATTTTTTCGTTTTTTTTTCATTTTTGTGTCATTATTATGTCTTTTTTTGTTATTTTTGTGTTTTTGTGTTTTTGTGTTTTTGTGTATTTGTGTTTTTGTGTTTTTGTGTTTTTGTGTTTTTGTGTTTTTGTGTTTTTGTGTTTTTGTGTTTTTGTGTTTTTGTGTTTTTGTGTTTTTGTGTTTTTGTGTTTTTGTGTTTTTGTGTTTTTGTGTTTTTGTGTTTTTGTGTTTTTGTGTTTTTGTGTTTTTGTGTTTTTGTGTTTTTGTGTTTTTGTGTTTTTGTGTTTTTGTGTTTTTGTGTTTTTGTGTTTTTGTGTTTTTGTGTTTTTGTGTTTTTGTGTTTTTGTGTTTTTGTGTTTTTGTGTTTTTGTGTTTTTGTGTTTTTGTGTTTTTGTGTTTTTGTGTTTTTGTGTTTTTGTGTTTTTGTGTTTTTGTGTTTTTGTGTTTTTGTGTTTTTGTGTTTTTGTGTTTTTGTGTTTTTGTGTTTTTGTGTTTTTGTGTTTTTGTGTTTTTGTGTTTTTGTGTTTTTGTGTTTTTGTGTTTTTGTGTTTTTGTGTTTTTGTGTTTTTGTGTTTTTGTGTTTTTGTGTTTTTGTGTTTTTGTGTTTTTGTTTTTTTGTGTTTATTTTTTTTATATTCTTGGCATTCTTCAATCGAGTTTTGATTTTCACTCAAAACGCTAGCATCGTCAGGTTGATTTTACCAATTTAGTCGAGTAGCAACCCTTTTACGAAATGAAATACTGGTTCGAAAATGCCATCAAACTTCGTCGTCTTCTCTTCATACCTTGGTCCCGTCCAATTGCACCGTTTGTTGCAAAACACTTTCCTTTGAAGTTGCCAACAAAAGGATGAATATATTCATGACCGGCACGACACAAAGCTCTGGCGAGCTTAGCAAACATTCGACATTACAAATTCAACATTAATTCTCAAAAACCAACCGTCCAAACAGCTAATACCCCATTTCCCATTGCCATTACCGCCAAATCCAAACACTTTCTAAACTTTATTGGATTGGTCGGCAAAGGAGGTTGGCACTCCGTCTGTGGCTAATTTGCAAATGGGTCTTAAGAGGCCATTATCGCACACAGCACGGTGATGGCTGATGGGTAGCCGACCCGAAAGCGAAAAGCTGAAATATTTGTTTGTTTGATTATCATAAAATGAGCTTTCAACGCAATTTGAATATCGTTTCCGGAAAAGAGTGGCAGAGCGGGGGGTGGAAAAAGACGACAAGGATCGAAAGCGGAGTTTTGCGATGCCAATGAGAGTGACGATTTGTAATGATTTCAGGAATCGGGGCCCGACGTGCTTCGCCAAACCGTAAGAAAGAAATTGAAGAGGGACTCCCGGCAGAGGCAGTCGTGGTGGGCAAAACGTGGCAAAACGGAGATGGATGGGCCTTGACTGGCTGAATGGTGAAACGAGCCAGCCCGGAGACAGAGGAAAGTTTACACGGATCTGTTTGTGCATTAGAAGCACTCTTCTTCTTTGCCTCGTGGGAAGTGAGTGTCTGAAAGGACCCGTAAGGATCGGGCGCGAAGAGCGAAGCAATGAAGTCTCTTGTCTCATTTTATCGCAGTTTCATCGCGCCGAGCAAGAAGTGAATAGATCCCGAAGATAAATGTTGATATTGTAATCATCATCCGCGAACTCAACAGCGGAAGGTGCTCAAAAAACGAGGAGGGGAATCTACGGCTACGCATTCCGGAAATTTATATTTCTCGAGGAAATTGCATAGTTTTTGCGTATTCATTCGGTACATATTGAGGAAATGAGATTGCCATTTGATGAAATTTATTGACGATTCATGAACGATTCTGGATCTACTTTCACTTACTAGCTCGAAAGTTCAGAAGCACTCGAATCTGATTGGAACCGTGCCACTGAGTTTTAACCGCATGTTCGGTTTATTGAAGGAATGAAGTCGATCCCCGAAAAGGGAAAGCATTTTAATTTACCGATTCCCGTTGGTTTTCGGAGAGTGTTGTTCAATTTGTCATCTGCATTTAATAACCACCGGCGGCATTCGCCGTCCTGTCCTGGCAAACTCCAACGCCGTAGCGTGACATGCAATTTGAGGGAGGTTGGCTTTATCAAAAATTCCACTTCAGTTCGGCTTCAGGCGCTACCAACGAATCGTTTAATTTATATCCTCTTCTATCGGAACTTTCCATAGATCAATCTGCCTCCCGGCAGGCGTCCATCGCCGGTTGACTGCATGATGCCGAAGCACTAAAAGCTTTCTCCAATGCAACTTGGTGCTGGTGGTGGTGGTGCATCATCACGTGAGAACCGGTGGCAAACCGGACAATGGCGCCTAGGTCGGGATTTTTCTTATCAAATCCGATGCTCGTAGACCACTCAACCTCGACGACGACGACCACCGGCGTCATGCTCCGGTTCGCCTGGTTCGGCATCGTAAATGGCACACGATCAAATGCCTGAGCCTGAGTTTACACCTTTCCCGGCCACACACACACAAACACACAAAGGGGACATGAGTTATTATTCCATTATCATTTGAAGCAGCACGATGTGAAGATCTGGAGATGGAATTGCCGGGCGTCGCCAGGAAGTAAACCTTTGGACGGCAAATGGCCAAGCGGCTCTGTCTCCGTGTCCTACCGTGTCTCCACTGTCAACGGTCGAAGTTCGACTAAGTCTGTTCGAGAAGACGTTCTCCGGGACGTTCACGGAAGCCGTTTGCCGTTGGAAAGCGATGGGAAACCGGACAAACTGCAAAGCCGATTGTGAGCTCTTATGTGCGATAATGCTTTTGGAATGCAGTCAGGGTTGTAGTGTTTTTTTTGCTGTGACATGTCGATAGATGCCGCTTGTCGGTTTCGTCAACAACGACCAGTGCGGTAAAATTTCATTTTAATCGAATATTTTTGGCGGAAAATGAAATTTATGGCCGTTGACTGTCAGCATATCCCTTCCCATTCATTTTACTGTTGTAGCCGAAGCTCCCAGAATTTATCGCCTATTGAATAGTCGTACCTAATCACTTGAAGTTTTGCTTGCTCAGTTTGTAGGGCCAAGTAGTCTACCTGTTTCATTGCCTTCCTTGTCTTCACTGTGGGTAGTGAGCAAGTGCGAATAAATAGGCATAAACATCAACTCGATAATACAAAACTCTCTCCGACCATAATGATAAATAGGAGCGGCGATTCTCATTTGAGTTTTCAATTATTTCCAGCAAACTAAAATCGCTAATTTCAACTGTTTGAAATATATTAAGATGTATATCGAAATATTAAAAATGAGAACTGAAAGAGGGAAAAATTAATTTATGTTTATTTTGTAATTGATATTTCAGTTGTCATGACTGATTTACCTTTCATCCATTATCTTGAACCAGTTCGAATGTTCACTGAACCTCACTTGAAGGCCGCTCTCTCATTCAATTTTAAGACGTATTTTGTTACTTCAACAGATAAACTGACGGTGGTTAAACTGAGCTTCGGTAGAGAGAGAAACGAATGAAGGATGGGATGATGCCCATTCGGTGCGACAGCGAAGGTTGTGTGTTAGGATGTATAGTTTACTGCAGTAGAGTGCTTGTCAGTGTGTGCACACATTCGATTACAATTGAATTGAATCAAGTTTTACAGCACTTAAAAGGACATCCTTACGGGAACAGGTTTTATAGGACTGTACGGCCAGCAAACCGAAACTAAGCAAACTAGCAAACAATTTTTCGATTTGGCTCAAATTTTCCGTGAATATTCTTTACGATGAAAAAAGGCAATTTGCATCAGCCGTTTGCCTCCAGTTAACTCCAGTGCTACTTTTGAGAACGAAAGAAACTGGTGAAAATTGCTTGAAAATTTTTAAAAAGCTATATCTCAATAAATATAAATTGTGAACTGAAAATCCAAATACATGGACAAAGATATTACAAGTGTACTGAATGATTTCAGTAATTAATGACAATCAATTTGCTAAATATTTATGAATATATTTTAGACATAGAAATGTGATATTCAAGTAGAGCTTGAGCGACAACTCCTGGTTACTACTTGGTTACTGATCGAAATTAGCTGAAATTGGACAGAGAATTCCTAGATGATCAGACCTTGCAAATCATTTTAAATCACCAAACAAAGGTGAACAGATTTCACACGCGTCTTAACTGTTTATTATTTCCAATTCATTATTTTAACTAATAATTTAAAGAGTTAATTGATTATATCGGTTGATCTGGGCAGCCGGCTACTGAGAAAAAATTATTAATTCATCAAAAAAACAAGTATTCTCTTACTATTTATTCGAAATACCGATTATCTCTGTCATTGTATTAATTAACGGATCTGCGAAATAGTTGATTTTTATCATTCAATTTATAATCTTGAAAGGCAAACAATAACAAAGAAGAAAAAATACAAAATGAAACTTTTCTCCCGAGCTAGCAGGAAATTGATAAGTTATATGAAGAGATAATTTAGTAAAATATAGTACACTGAGGTCTCTTTTTACGCGGGGGATACGCAGAAAAAAACCGCCGCAAAACTTCGGAAATCGACGAAGATAATAAAACGCAAAATGGAAGAAATTTTGGTGTAATCTCAAAAAAAAATTTTTGAATAAATTCGAACATTTGTCAGAGAGTTGACTTAAAAAAAGATTTAGGGATAACACCAGATCTCGACGTTTCATGCATTTCTAAGACAAAACAAGAAAATCGCGCAACTTCGGAAATTCGTGAAAATAAAATCCGCATAACCGCGTAGAAAAACTCACGTGAAAAAAAAACCGCAATAAAAAACTGCGTTAAAAATGACCTCAAAGATAATCTAAAAACGTGCTTAATCCACCTAGCAGTGAGATGATACCTATTTCTTATCAATCAGCACGTGTTTTCTGCATGAATTTTTTTTTATTTAATAGGTATTTTTGCTCAGGCCTATTTGCGTACAAGCTTTACGTGGCCAAATTAACTGTTTAAATAGTGTATTTTTGAAGTGGATCTCGTTGTCTAGGAGGAGAGGAGCTTCCATTTCCCTCCTGCGAGGGTTGAGGGGCACTTTGTTCGTTACTCGTCTCGTCATCCATTGCCGTATTGGTGGTTTTGTTGTTGATTTCCGTCTTCTTTTCGTTTTCCTTGATGTTCGCAGTCTTGAGCTCGTTGCTAGTTGCTGTAGATGTGCCTTGTTGTACATTGGTTGCAGTTGCTGGTTGGTTTAATGGTGAAACAGGAGTACTGCGCTCACTAGTTTCCATTGTTGAACGGTTGACCTTGTCTTTGGTTGAAGATGTCCTTTTCGAAGTTACGGTGCAAGGTTTACCGTAGCGTGCAGGTTGTTCACAAAACTGGCATGTAACCAGCTGATTTTCATAGGTAATCAGCGTTTTACACGGATGTGTCCCACCTTGACCACAAATGATGTAAGATGGAATTGCCTTACGTAGATGCATACGTACCACTCGCACGCCATTCCGGATACCGGGGAAAAAATTCCGCCATACTTCCCTTTCGATGGAAAGGATTTCACCGTACCGCGACATATTCTCCCGAACGTACTGATCGGTGACCGCCGGGGGGAGGTCATGCACGCGTACTTCTATGGTATTGTCCACCATGTGCACAGGGATTTTGTATTCAATGTTATCACACTCAACACTGTGCACCTCGTTGTTAACCGAAGCGAATGCAATTGCATCGCTTTCACGTTTAAACATAATGTACACACAGTTAGACGCCTTGTTGAATTGAATCTCAGTTACTTTATTAGCATCTAGATGCATTCGTTCTTTAAGTAAAATTTCAATTTCATTTGCTGCTGGTCTAACTTTGCAACGCTTGAAATCTATACAAATTAAATTTGGTCTTGTAGGACAAGATTCCGGCTTTGTTAAATCGTACTTGACCATTCCGTACACTCTATTGTTCACTGTACTGTATTGTCTTTGTTTCTGTTGTTTCGACCGTAAATGATTTTCGACTGCGTCGTGTGAGATGCGAGCACGAACTGTGTCCGCATGAATATTCTTCGTTGTGTTTAGTTTTCATGAAATTATTTTAATGAGCGTCGTTTTGATTGAATTGTAATTATAGTTTTGGAGCTGCAAGACGAATCGAAGATAGATGTTATGTGACACCTTAAAATTATTCCTTTCAATCTAGACGCGTGACAATCGATTAGGCATTCCATGAGATGTAGAAGTGAGTTCATCTTTAAAGTTTTTGTTATTATTAATGGTACTTCCAGAAACGGTATTCAGAGACCAACATAACCCAAAACGAGTTCGTATGTCCATGAATGACACGCGACTTAATTGAAATAGTTTTGAGCCCAGCTTTTAATATTTGTTGGTATCGTCATCCTCTATGACGGTTTCATTTTAAGAACTCCGGATACTTTCACACCAACTCAATCAAATACTCTTCATTCATATTGCTGCTAATATTGAAAGGCAGTTGAACCAAAGACAAATAATAAGACCTGAATGTGACGAAGAACATTTGAAATAATTTCGATTCATTGTTGAGTGTAACCGGTACCTTCTTTAATGACCGCACTCACCACTTGGCGGCGTAAGTGTATTGTGAGTGCGGGAAGCAAAGTCAATACAAGAATGCCTTGGCAGGAAACGCAACAACGAAGTTGCTACGAAACGATGGTTACGAGCAGAGATGCTAGAAATTTTCATAGAAAATCTGTATTAATCTGTAATCACTAATAAAAATGAAATTCAAAATACAAAATGATGCTAAAAGATGTTATTCCAATAGATTGTGGTTGTAGGATGGTAGATTCAATCAGTTATTGCCGCGCTCACAAGAATATTCAACGACGACGTTTGATAGTTTTTTTATCCACAACAATTGAATTGTAATTCCATATATTTATCTAGTTTGAAATTGGTGACTTTATAATTTGACATGGAATTTCAACGCCCAATATTCAACGTCAAGTCGGTTTATACAACTCTCAGTTTGACAGTAAAGTTTCATGATGCCATTACTTCCTTGAATAAAGTACTGTCTCTGAGCGTATCTTTTTCCAATAAATCACCTTTTCTGTTAGCTTTTCATTCATTCGGCTTCTCCAATATATGTTTCCACTCAGTCATTGCAAAAAATTGAATATCAGTTCAAATTCGTTTCAAATTATAATATAAATGGATTTCCATATGAATTTGTGATTTGTCCGTTGACTGATATACTTGTATATCGTCATTGGAATCAAATACTAAAAGATAGCTCAGACAGAAAAGTTAATTTTTTTCTTTCTTACTTTTTGTGAGATCTGTATAAATCTGTATTAAATTGCGGAAATCTTTATAAAATCTGTACTCTGTATTAAGGTCTGAGGACTGTGTTGAGTTTTAAATCGACTACGTGGCTCGCTCAATTCCCTTTGCGCATCGTATTTCTCTTGTACTCTCTCGTATATGAGCAAACTGTACCGGGCTGCCAGCATACATTTTATTATTTTGATGAGAAGTTTTATCACATTAATCTATCGTATGGGTTGGACATTACATGGATTCCAATGAACAATGAAAAACAATACAACTTTCACAAAGATTGAATGTGTTTGGCAGCCTTGTCGAGCCAATTTTATTTCTCTCTCCTTTTTCAGAATGCTATCAAGAAACCAAAGTGAAAAAAAAATGGCGGATGCTTTGAAACTGATTTTGTGTCACAGAAAAAAACAAGACTTTATTTTTATCGCGATAACATATATGTTTCTATGTACTAATCGCATCTAAACTAAATTATCTAGACTTTGTCACGGTAGATTTATGATACAAGCCTTCAAAGCCGAGATATTCGATGAACAAGTAGAGGTATGCATTTCCGAGCGTTCCAATTTTCAGCAGTTCTTCAGTCAGAAAAAAATACAACACGACCGCTAAACTCAATGAATCATTCTGAAAATTTCACAGAATATTCTCAACTGAATTTCGAAGACATTGTCAGGTGGGTTTTTCTATATTCTGCACCGTTTCCAAGAAAATTTAATGTGAAACGGAAAAATAGCAAAAAACCTACTACTTTACGGTACTGTCCTCAGCCCTTAAATCTGTATGCGCATGTAAAAATCTGTATAATATAGATAAATCGGTATATATGGCATCTCGTGTTACGAGACTAGTTTGTTTGTTTGTTTTTGCAGTGAAGTGAATTACATTGGTATACGTTTAATTGAAGTATTCCCGCTCGTATCAATTTGGTGAACATGGCCAGAGGCTGGTTCTGATCTGCACCGGTTCCTATCACCGACTTCGATCTCATTTTAGAACAAGTAATTCAACTAGTTAATTGCTTAAAAGTCAGGTTGTTATTTTCACACTGCTAAGTTTGCAGTGAGCTAACCAATGATTATATATTTTCAGCGAAGGAAAATATTAACCACACGCCTTTTTGAGTTTAATTCAAATTGCGGAGAAGACGTGGTATATTTCCAACAATAGTCGATTCAGGGAAAACTACAGGACTGACGATATAACATATTAAGTAAATCAGCATCGACTTCCTCAAATTGCTTTAGGAATATGTCTTCTGTTCAGCAGGCCAACTGTATTCCGGATTTCTGGTGGCAAATATTCAAATATTGTCAAAGATTTGTAAATATGCAGATAGAACTTTTCAATAAAATTACTGTACGAATCAGATGCAATGGAGGTCGCGAAACGACTTCATTCTATCTCTGGAAATAGTTAGCGGGCATGGTAGAAAACGTTGAGGTTCAGTTAAACATTCTAACATTTTTGACTTTGACATTTGCACTGTAAACAAATAGTGATGGGAACTCAGCAGTTTAACATCACTGTTGCCAGTTTAACGAAGGGCCGTGAGGTTGCAAAAAAAAAGATGTCACTGTCTAGTCTGGATGCACACACGGAAACTTTACGGTCTAGTGAGAATATTCACATGGAGTTGAATGGAACATGGAACTGTATCGTAAATTTAACTACCCCTCAATAACTCATAATGTCTAGAGTGACTATAATCAGAATGGCGACAGCTGTTCGTTTGGAATGACAGCTACCAGTTCCAAACGAGAAAACGACCTGTCAATTCAATGTAAAGCTAATGGAATGTTTTGAATTGTTGCCAACATTACGGATGAGATGTCGTCACTCCGGTTATAGGCACTCTAGTAATGTCAAACTGAAGTCTTTGGAAATATATTTGAAACTGGCAACCCAGGATTATAAACTGTTGTTTGTAGAATAACAGTTACCAGAGCCATGGTTACTTATTTTGTATAAATGAAAAATGTAAATAGAACAAAACGAACCAAGATGCAGCACCTAATTTCACCACGGTTTTAGCGTCGTTTGCATGCTAATAAGATGAGAATATTTCATATAGGTATAACAGAAATATTTAATTTTTATAACACCTAATGATTTATATTATGTGTGTTTTACAAAATCAAAAAGGTTTCAGAATTGAGCTGTAATTGTTTATATAAGAATTCCCTCCCAAATACGACTAGGAGAATGACCTGCTGATCAAATTCTTATAATGAAGAGAGGTTTTTATTTGCAGCTAAGCCCTTTTATCGTAGGACAATATAATCAAAATATTGTCATATAACAATCGATTCAGCTCGACGAACTGAGCAAATGTCCGTGTGTGTGTAAAAAATATATAATGCTGTTTTTCTTAAGCCATTTGCATTCTTGTTGTTAAAATTTCTAGAATACAAAACAATTTATAATCAACCCTATAATCAGTAATGTTGCTGATTCGTCAGATTTTTACATTGTATTAATTTATCATTCAATTATCTTCACAGTCTGATTCGATTGTCCAAACATACTTCCAATATCCATTATTCGCTCTCCAATCTCTTTGATTTTGTAGTTCATTCAGAATACTAGCACCGATCCATACTATCTTGTCGACGCCTCAGAGCTTGCTAGTAGGCTCTACTGTTCGTCGCTTTGAAAATTTTGGTCCGAATTCTTATTTTATTATAGTTTGACAGCGTGCCGCGTGTCATACCTAAGCTGATTCCCCCGTATGTTTGCACTCGGTACTTGTGAACTAATTGTTGCATATATTTTGAATAGTTTTTTATCTAAAAAAAATAGAAATATACCATGGTAGAATCAACATTGACCATATAGACTGAACACGCTCAGATCTTGTAACTGACCGAATTTCAGGACTTTATATCCATACTTGAGATGTTTCACGCATGTCGACATAAAACAGTGTATATCCATCTTTTTCCAAATAACAATTGGATGGCCAACTCAAATTTTCGAATTAATTGATTGAGGTCGCAAACGTAATTTCTTTTGAGCGTCTCATGCGAAACCTCGTATAAAACTACAGTTGCATAAAAATGTACTTCGTGCAATATCTTGGACACTCAGATTTCAAAACTTTGCGGGTACCATCTCTCTCGATTTGAAAGTTGAACGTAATAAATTTAGGAACAGGAAACAAATCTAGATTCAAGATCAAGGAAACAGATGCGTGTATTCTGAGGAGGTTTTGTCTCTTACAAAATTGAAGAACTTGTTGGAGCTTCCAAATAATGTTACAATTCGGTTTCGGTTTTATTCATTAAAAGACATGCTGCTAGATGACAGAATTATTAGTCGTTTGAATAAAAAGTAATAGTTTTTTTTTCAAACTTATGCAGAAATAACTTTTCCAATTTGTTTGTTTATTTACTTTACTAGAGCGCCTTGGTAACTAACTTGTAGCAACCAGAACAGTGTTGTCTGAGAAATTTGTTTTATTGATTTACAAGGGGACGCCCAATTTGCGGTAACTGAAGGTGGATCACTCACGAACACCTTTTATTCAGATTTTTCTTTGGAGTGGCTGGTCGTATCGTCGGTTGCATTAAGAGGTTGCACCACTGTAGCATTTTCAAAAAATAGAATTTTTTTTTCGTTGCAAGAGGTCATGAATGATCTTAAAATTATTATTCCAAAAGACGAAAAGCGGGAAAAATTTCTAGACGTCTTAATTTCGAGTTTTATCGCGAGACTCCGACTATTATACTCCGAGCGCCTTTTACAGAATATTTTCGATAGTTATCTCCACAGAGTTACGTAGGGGGTTTTGAAAATGTTTGAATTAATTAAAAAACCCCAACGAGCCTCTATGCACACTGTAATATGAAATTAGAAAATGTTTTGTTTTTTGTTCTAGATCGAAAATTGCGGGAGCTGAATTTCTGGCCGTCAAAATGCAGCACTTTCACGGAGATGCTGCCATTTTGTTGTTCAATTTTTAAAACTGATCATTTTTTTGTACTTAAATATACATATTAAAATGTGATTTATACAAAATTCGTTCTACTCCATATTTTGGATCCCGAAATTCCCCAAAAAAGTCCTTCTCTTTTTTTTCTACAGTGGTGTAACCTCTTAAACAAATTTGAAGCGTGGCCCGGCCTAGTGTTAATTGCACTTAAAATAGATTTGCAAGTTCGACATAACTCTTAAACCGACCATATTTCTGATGAGCTGAATGAACACTTACTGGTTTGTTTTGTTTAACACAATTTCTGTCACTTTTTCCACATCTAGTTTTATTTCCTGTATTTTACCTTTTTTATAATTATAATAAATAGGTACAGAATTTGCTCAAACTTTAGAAAAATTTTCCGAGGCCCGGAGGGCCGAGTGTCATATAACAATCGATTCAGCTCGACGAACTGAGCAAATGTCCGTGTGTGTGTTTGCCATAGATTGTCAAAATCCGTCCATTTTTAACGGAAATATCGATATTTTCGAGTAAGCGACTTTTCCCCCTTTTTTTTAGTAGTATGAGTTTTGAGCGCTGTATAATAAAGCGATGCTTGGGAGTAACGTGAAACACAATTTTTAATACTGTTACTAGCAATTGTTTCGAAATACCAAAAAGACTGTGTACAGCATCCTTTTTCATCCTTTTTGCCTCGGATCGATTTTAGCACGATTGGTTTTTTGCAACATAATCGTTCGATTATGACATATGTAAACCAGATAATAGCAAAGATGGCAGCATTTTCGAGTTGAAAGAAATTCCATAATTATATTGATTTAAACTACTTACAGCAAAACATGCTGGAAGAACACAACACCCATAAACCATTCGAATCAGTTCGTCGAGTTCAGCTAATGCGTGTGTGACAAATAATTTTACTCAATTTTTTTCGAAGATGGCTCAACCGTTTTCTACAAACTCAAATTCATATGGAAAGCCGAATACTTTCAAACAAGGTTTGCGAATATCATTTGGATCCGACTTCTGGTTCCGGAGCTACAAAGTGATATGTGAAACGAAATTAAAATAATGTTACTCATTTTTCTCGTAGATAACTGAACCAATCTAAGATTCAAATGGAAGGTCTTAAGATCCTCTAAAACAGCTTGCTCTTTTGTCTGATCCGACTTGCGGTTTAGGAGATACAGCAGAGTGATTAGTATAAAAATGTCCATTTCACATAGATTAACACTCTGAAAGGTAAAAAAGTGGGAGCGCTAATTATGACAGATAAATTCATTCGGAATAAAATCCATTTAAAACGATGGAACACCAAAAAATTCTACTCAAAGTTATTACAAAAAGTTCCAACTAAAGTCTGTTGAAAAAAAGTGGGAACGCCTACTTTGGCTTGCCATATCTCAGTTGTTAGTAGTCAGACTTTGAAAATTTGTAACCAAAAGTACAAGCATAAATTATCGAAAACTTCGTATTTTCGACATATTTTCAAATTCAAAGCGACAACATATGCATTTTTATATACCAATAGATTACATTTGACATCAGCTATATGTTTTAGAAGAAATCGATTTCAACTTTACTGAAAATGTCTCAAAAAATGCGATATTTTCACAGAAATTTTAGAATATTAGAAGTGTTCGAAGAATACTAAATACAGCTAAGCATTTTTGTACACCAATCGATTGAATTTGATACCAGCTACACTGTACAGGAAAAAAAAGTTTCAAATTTACTGAAGAAAATCCAAAAATAAGATATTTCACAAAAATATCAAATTAAAATACAATTAAAATTTCAAATTAAAATACAATTAAACCTGTTTGACACTTAGCATGATATTCATATCGAACATTTAGGCATTGTTGATCACAAATTGATTGAATATTGCTTCTATTAAAATTTTTAACAGGAAATTCTATCATATTTTCTAAAAATTTTTTTGTGACACAAACATTCCCGGGTTGGCAGTTCTATGCATGGGGCGCTGGTCTTACAAACCAGTTGTCGTATGTTCGAGCCCCGACCTGGAAGGATTCTTAGCGTCAGTAGGATCCATAGTACTAGACATGCAATGATTCTGTACGCTATATGAATCGGCTGCGAAGTCTGTTGAAACAGAAGGTCAAATTCCACTACAGGAATGTAACACCAAGGCTTTGCTTTTTTTACATTCAAGAATTTTCATGTACCAACTGACTAAATTTACTTTCAGCTAAAATTCCAAAAATTTTATGTTTTATATTTACCAAAAATCTCAAAAAATCGATATTTTCGCAGAAGTTTTTTAAAATTGAAGAAGTTGTAGGCACTTACGTGGATTTGACGAAGTGCTTTTCGCTTACCAACTCAATAAACTTAGCAACGTGTAAAATTTCAGGAGTATGTGCTTATATTTACATCAAAATCTCAAAAAATCTACATTTTTGTGTAAGTTTTCGAGTTTAATATATTGGAAAATGTAAAACAAACATCTATGATCTTTAATGTAGATTTTTTTTGGTATTGGGAGTGTTAGTCAAGGCTGACAATATGCATCTCGAATCGAGTTTCTCGAAACGATAATTTTAGAAGTCGATTCGACTGAACTGTGGCATTACGTATTGCTTTCGACCATTTGATCAAGATTTTAAAAAGGCGGCACTAGGTTTCGACTAGCGCGGTTCGAATTGTCAAACGAAACTAAACAAACCCATATACATTGCAATCGTGAAAAAAATGATATTATCGATTACATTCATTCAGTTCAAGTACTGAAAAGAAGAAAAAAATTTGTAATACGAAATTTTGTTTGGAATAATTTGACCACATTTCAGTTCAGATGCCGATGCTTGTGCCCAATCTAAGGATAAATTTTTGAAATTATTGTTGCCAGTGTTGGTGATTGCCGAAAATTTGACAGAAGCTGCTATATTGCTATCTATATTGTATACAATATTTTCAATCCGGTAAAAAATGCTACAAGAACTCGAATCTCTCAAGGCATAACCGTGAGAGAATTTTGCTACATTTCTTAGCTCCACTTCATACTCTGAGTATTTTACGGCCCTGAAAAAAAAATTACAGTCTGATAATGATTGGTGCTGTGTGGAATTTCCCAAGAGAAAATCGAAAGTTGAAACTTATCGCAGAAAATTGAATTGATGATTCAACTTGATGATTCTCATACTAGGTTGCAATGTTTCAAAACCCTTGTGTGGAGCATTCACAGACATTTTCATAGACACAACTTATACAAAGGTTACAGGCACATAGTTAGAATAAGCGGCAATAGTAAAATGATTCTATCGCAATTATCCACTGCCCATATAGAATCGGATCGCGAAACGAGAATAAGCGGCCGTTTGATGCTTCAGAGAGAATCCCCACAGCAGCGTGCTAACCTTTGATTCTCAAAAATGTCATCGGAAGAAATTCGCTCTCGCACTGGTGTCGATTCTATGTTAAATGAGCCATGCCGGATTTTTGTTGTTGCGATGATATCCGTCTCTTTTTGATGGCACTGATTCAATCGTTGAAGAGTTGCCAGTGAGCGTTCTTTGATACGATAAAAGTCATCCTTGATTGTTGCATTGTTCTACTGTTGCAAGTCAAATACAATTTGATGATGCTTTTGATCTATTCCATATACTATGAAGGTGTTTGGAAAAAAATCAGTTTACTTGAGTTTTGTCTATAAAACCTAACAAATAAAAAAACATTATTCACGTATTGTTATAAAAAAACTAAGAGTTTTCCAGATGTGTAAAAAATACCCAAACTTAATTCTTCGACATTCATATTTCATTTCAGGATTATTGATTAATTGATTAATATGAATCGAACATAGCGCAATTTCACCCACTTTCGACGACGGCCATTGAAATAATGTTCGCAAACACCGAAAAATATTCATGCAACAAACAACATTGATGAAAAAAAGGTTTCATCTAACTGCTAGGTGGATTAAGCACGTTTTTTAACCTTTGAACTCATTGATAATCGCACTTTATCATGCAAGCATCAGTGATGGCTGCTTTTATTGACTGCATCTATTCAACTCGATTTTGTGTTCTTATTCCAAAAACTTATTGTTTGAGGTCATGATTTTTCATTATGGTAGTGCCAACTGTATTGAGCCAAACATTTCTATGTGCGATTTTCATATTTTCATCTTCAGTAAACGTTTCTTAATGTTGACTGATTTTGGATGATGTTTTTCGGTGATAAAAGGTCTTTAAAAATCCGTTAAGTTTATGTTTCAGCTGATATTCCAAATTTTACCCATTTTCACTCTTTTGGATGGAAAGCTGATCAATGATCAATGTATAAAATATTTACCAATAGTAAAATTTAAAAAAAAATTAATGAGCTTCGTTGGAAAAACAAATCAAAACCGGGACATGAATTCAACCCTTTGGTTTGCATAAACCATCCTCGATTAGGAAATAAAATTGATTAAGTTCTAGGCCTTCAATATTCAATATCAAACACCTTGCCGAGGAACCTTTTCTTATTGTTTCGCAAAGTGTCCCATCAACGCAGATAACGACGGCGTTTCAAGACATTACAATGCAATGAAAACCAAATCAATTAAGCCCTCCCGAGTGAGCATCCTTTGCCACGTCCGACCTTTGAACTTAGCAAATATTTCCCCCCTTCCTCGGAGACCTTCTAGTACCCACGACAAAACATGGCAAGAGGCGGCTTGACCCAAATGAAAACCAAAAGCATACAAACCACATGCAATGTTAATCTGATGCGTTAAATTAATGGACTCCGGACTCGTGTAAGCTATGAATACCGACGAATGGGGCTAGTGCTCGATAACCTGGTGTGTGTACTCCACTGACGTTACTGTGGTTGGAAGTTACGCCCGTCGTTGTGGGGTCGCAAACGTGTTGAGTGAGGACAAAACTCCGAAGGAAAAATTCTGCCAACATACAAACTGGCAGGCAGGCAGGCAGGCAGACAGGCAGGCAGCTGTTGACCTTAGGAGTTATTACCTGCACGTTCCATTCGAGTCCCTTCGGTCCGAGGAGGGAACGATTCTCTTCCCTCGGCAATGCATCACAGATTTTCCAGCAACCTCCCCGAATCGTCGCCACACACCGCCACACACCGCCACCGGGTCCAATAGTAGTGCATGCATAGAGCCAGCTTAAGATAATGCATGTTCCTACTGAGCTTTACGGTTATCGCGTTCAGTCTGCAGATAGAGCAACCAACCAACCGCCCAACCAACCAGCAAATGAATATAGATGAGAGACACTCCGTTCGGCATTCCCGGGACAAAGTCGGTCTCAGTCAGCTCACCGCAGAGTCCTGAAACCACTCCATCAGTAAGTCATTTACGATCAGGTGCGGTGACTGTTCATTTTCTATTTCTCT